>NC_079190.1:429037546-429374046 GCF_029499605.1 Hyla sarda
GCAGAGGACATTTCTCTAAGTACTTCCCTTCCCATATGAAGATACCTATACTAGAAATTAAGTATTGTAGTTGAGAGGCCCTGTTACAGATTTTGCATCGTGGCCAAGCATGTCTACACCGACATGTCCTGTATCTATACCTATCAGTCATCTGTCTATGTTCCATTCACTCTGCTGGAGTCTGTGTTTCCAGTCCTGCTATTGTGACCGCAGTCTGTGTTGCTACAGTCTGTTTCAGGAGATCCTGCTTCACAGCCCATGTACCTGTTGTCCTTGCTTGTCAAGTCATAACTGTGGCACCCATCTGCCTACTGGTGTCTCTTCTGGGAAACCAACCAATGGATTCTATCACTTAGACTCCTTCCCCCTAGTCTGGCAAACACTAAACCAGTAGCAGCCAAAAGTATCCACACCATCTGTCCATACACTGTTTAATGTTATAACATTTGCTTTCATTTACCTCACTTTATGGTCACAATTGTTACACATACTGTGTGAAATTTCTCAACCGGCCTGATATTCACACCTTGCCTAGCTCTTTTACTAATAAGTATGCTATCAATCATTATAGTTAGAGATGAGCGAATTTTTTGAAAAATGTTCCCCCAAAATTAGTTTTGTTCCGAATTTATTTGCGGCAAATCGCTATTATAGATGACTATTTCTGGCCTACATAGAGCCTCAATAGGGGTGTAGAACACTTTGCCTTATCCTAACATGCATAGTGAGTGTGCTGTGTTAGTAAAATAATACAGTTATTAAATATGACATGCAGATTACAGGCATCGCCATTAGAATCACTGCCACAGAGCGTCTAGATGTGGCAGCAGGGAGACCATATGGCATCAAAATTAAAGAGAATAAATAGATTTTGATGTAATTTTTATTAAATTAAATTTGAATTTATTTACATTTTTTGAGTACCCATACTGGTCAGCATCGAGCTGGTGGTCCACCTTTACCAGCCTGTGCCTCACAGTCCCCCCACCCCAATGTCTTACTCTTCGTGGAACTACAAATGTTTAATTTAATCAGTTATGGTTCATTGTTATCGCTCCAGCCTGTTTCATTGGATTCTTGTGGTCGATTTTTTAAAATTTAGATTTAGAAATTTAAAATTAATGTTACACTCCCAAGTTTAATGTCACGGGCCACGGCGTTTACTTCGAATAAATAGTGTGGTTACAAAAGACCAAATCTAAAAAGGAGTTACAAGTCAGATGGCAAAACAATGACACAGCCTGGAGGTGGCATCAGCATGAGGAGAACATATAGTGTCTAAATGAAACAGCCTGGAGTTGGTGGGAGCATGAGCAGAACATATAGTGGCTGAATTACACAGCGTGAAGGTGGCAGCAGCATGAGGAGACCATATAGTGGCTGAATGACACAGTGTGGAGGTAGCGGTCGCATGAGGAGAAAATATAGTGGCTGAATGACACAGCGTGGAGTTGGCGGCAGCATGAGGAGAACATATACTGGCTGAATGACACAGCCTTGAGTTGGCGGAAGCATGAAGAGACCATATAGTGGCATTGGGGCCGCTCTGCCGGTGGGTCGTTCCCCCCTGTGGGCATTGGTGTCGCGGCGGTGGTGGTCGCCGCTCGGTGCTGCGCCATTTTATGCTAGGGACGTTAGGGACCCACTCTAAATAGGTGGCCTTGACGTGGCGAGTGGGCTTGTACTTTTTGATCAAAAATGTATACTAACAACCTGTTAGTTTTTGATATTATGCTGAGAAGCAATCAGATCATTATACAAGATTGTAGATGTGCACCATGTCTGTTTTTCTACCCGAATTCACACTGTGATTTCTATCCCCTCTTTTTTTTTTTTTTTTTTTTTTGAACATGTTGTCTGCACTCTTCCCCACCCCCTCAGCCCAACCCTATATAAGTAGTAGTTAGCTACACATGGGTCATTTCTTTCCTAGCAGCCTCCCAGTATGACTGGGAGAGCATGGTAAGTGAGCCATTACACCTTGTTCACACTGGTGTGGTGCTGTGCGGTGTCCGTCGCTGCCGTGGCGCCGTGTCTGCGGGGGGGTGCGGCCCATAGACTGGTTTGAGTGGCATTGGGGCCGCTCTGCCGGTGGGTCGTTCCCCCCTGTGGGCATTGGTGTCGCGGCGGTGGTGGTCGCCGCTCGGTGCTGCGCCATTTTATGCTAGGGACGTTAGGGACCCACTCTAAATAGGTGGCCTTGACATGGCGAGTGGGCTTGTACTTTTTGATCAAAAATGTATACTAACAACCTGTTAGTTTTTGATATTATGCTGAGAAGCAATCAGATCATTATACAAGATTGTAGATGTGCACCATGTCTGTTTTTCTACCCGAATTCACACTGTGATTTCTATCCCCTCTTTTTTTTTTTTTTTTTTGAACATGTTGTCTGCACTCTTCCCCACCCCCTCAGCCCAACCCTATATAAGTAGTAGTTAGCTACACATGGGTCATTTCTTTCCTAGCAGCCTCCCAGTATGACTGGGAGAGCATGGTAAGTGAGCCATTACACCTTGTTCACACTGGTGTGGTGCTGTGCGGTGTCCGTCGCTGCCGTGGCGCCGTGTCTGCGGGGGGGTGCGGCCCATAGACTGGTTTGAGTGGCATTGGGGCCGCTCTGCCGGTGGGTCGTTCCCCCCTGTGGGCATTGGTGTCGCGGCGGTGGTGGTCGCCGCTCGGTGCTGCGCCATTTTATGCTAGGGACGTTAGGGACCCACTCTAAATAGGTGGCCTTGACGTGGCGAGTGGGCTTGTACTTTTTGATCAAAAATGTATACTAACAACCTGTTAGTTTTTGATATTATGCTGAGAAGCAATCAGATCATTATACAAGATTGTAGATGTGCACCATGTCTGTTTTTCTACCCGAATTCACACTGTGATTTCTATCCCCTCTTTTTTTTTTTTTTTTTTTTTTTTTTGAACATGTTGTCTGCACTCTTCCCCACCCCCTCAGCCCAACCCTATATAAGTAGTAGTTAGCTACACATGGGTCATTTCTTTCCTAGCAGCCTCCCAGTATGACTGGGAGAGCATGGTAAGTGAGCCATTACACCTTGTTCACACTGGTGTGGTGCTGTGCGGTGTCCGTCGCTGCCGTGGCGCCGTGTCTGCGGGGGGGTGCGGCCCATAGACTGGTTTGAGTGGCATTGGGGCCGCTCTGCCGGTGGGTCGTTCCCCCCTGTGGGCATTGGTGTCGCGGCGGTGGTGGTCGCCGCTCGGTGCTGCGCCATTTTATGCTAGGGACGTTAGGGACCCACTCTAAATAGGTGGCCTTGACGTGGCGAGTGGGCTTGTACTTTTTGATCAAAAATGTATACTAACAACCTGTTAGTTTTTGATATTATGCTGAGAAGCAATCAGATCATTATACAAGATTGTAGATGTGCACCATGTCTGTTTTTCTACCCGAATTCACACTGTGATTTCTATCCCCTCTTTTTTTTTTTTTTTTTTGAACATGTTGTCTGCACTCTTCCCCACCCCCTCAGCCCAACCCTATATAAGTAGTAGTTAGCTACACATGGGTCATTTCTTTCCTAGCAGCCTCCCAGTATGACTGGGAGAGCATGGTAAGTGAGCCATTACACCTTGTTCACACTGGTGTGGTGCTGTGCGGTGTCCGTCGCTGCCGTGGCGCCGTGTCTGCGGGGGGGTGCGGCCCATAGACTGGTTTGAGTGGCATTGGGGCCGCTCTGCCGGTGGGTCGTTCCCCCCTGTGGGCATTGGTGTCGCGGCGGTGGTGGTCGCCGCTCGGTGCTGCGCCATTTTATGCTAGGGACGTTAGGGACCCACTCTAAATAGGTGGCCTTGACGTGGCGAGTGGGCTTGTACTTTTTGATCAAAAATGTATACTAACAACCTGTTAGTTTTTGATATTATGCTGAGAAGCAATCAGATCATTATACAAGATTGTAGATGTGCACCATGTCTGTTTTTCTACCCGAATTCACACTGTGATTTCTATCCCCTCTTTTTTTTTTTTTTTTTTTGAACATGTTGTCTGCACTCTTCCCCACCCCCTCAGCCCAACCCTATATAAGTAGTAGTTAGCTACACATGGGTCATTTCTTTCCTAGCAGCCTCCCAGTATGACTGGGAGAGCATGGTAAGTGAGCCATTACACCTTGTTCACACTGGTGTGGTGCTGTGCGGTGTCCGTCGCTGCCGTGGCGCCGTGTCTGCGGGGGGGTGCGGCCCATAGACTGGTTTGAGTGGCATTGGGGCCGCTCTGCCGGTGGGTCGTTCCCCCCTGTGGGCATTGGTGTCGCGGCGGTGGTGGTCGCCGCTCGGTGCTGCGCCATTTTATGCTAGGGACGTTAGGGACCCACTCTAAATAGGTGGCCTTGACGTGGCGAGTGGGCTTGTACTTTTTGATCAAAAATGTATACTAACAACCTGTTAGTTTTTGATATTATGCTGAGAAGCAATCAGATCATTATACAAGATTGTAGATGTGCACCATGTCTGTTTTTCTACCCGAATTCACACTGTGATTTCTATCCCCTCTTTTTTTTTTTTTTTTTTTGAACATGTTGTCTGCACTCTTCCCCACCCCCTCAGCCCAACCCTATATAAGTAGTAGTTAGCTACACATGGGTCATTTCTTTCCTAGCAGCCTCCCAGTATGACTGGGAGAGCATGGTAAGTGAGCCATTACACCTTGTTCACACTGGTGTGGTGCTGTGCGGTGTCCGTCGCTGCCGTGGCGCCGTGTCTGCGGGGGGGTGCGGCCCATAGACTGGTTTGAGTGGCATTGGGGCCGCTCTGCCGGTGGGTCGTTCCCCCCTGTGGGCATTGGTGTCGCGGCGGTGGTGGTCGCCGCTCGGTGCTGCGCCATTTTATGCTAGGGACGTTAGGGACCCACTCTAAATAGGTGGCCTTGACGTGGCGAGTGGGCTTGTACTTTTTGATCAAAAATGTATACTAACAACCTGTTAGTTTTTGATATTATGCTGAGAAGCAATCAGATCATTATACAAGATTGTAGATGTGCACCATGTCTGTTTTTCTACCCGAATTCATATAGTGGCTGAATGACACAGTGTGGAGGTGGCAGCAGCATGAGGAGAACATATAGTGGCTGAATGACACAGCCTGGAGTTGGCAGCAGCATGAGGAGATCATATAGTGGCTGAATGACACAGCGTGGAGGTGGCGGCAGCATGAGCAGATCATATAGTGGCTGAATGACACAGCCTGGAGTTGGTGGCAGAATGAGGAGAACATATAGTGGCTGAATGACACAGCGTGGAGGTTGGAGCAGCATGAGGAGAACAAATAGTGGCTGAATGACACAGCCTGGAGTTGGTGGCAGCAAGATGAAAACATATAGTGGCTGAATGACACAGTGTGGAAGTGGCAGCAGCATGAGAAGACCATATAGTGGCTGAATGACACAGCCTGGAGTTGGTGGCAGAATGAGGAAACCACACAGTGGCTGAATGACACAGGCTGGAGTTTGCGGCAGCATGAGGAGAACATATAGTTGCTGAATGAGACAGCTGGGAGTTTGCAGCAACATGAGGAGAACATAGCGTTGCTGAATGACACAGCATGGAGGTGGCGGCAGCATGAGGAGACCATATAGTGGCTGAATGACACAGCGTGGAGGTGGCGGCAGCATGAGGAGAACATATAGTGGCTGAATGACACAGCGTGGAGGTGGCAGCATCATGAGGAGAACATATTGTGGCTGAATGACACAGCGTGGAGGTGGTGGCAGCATGAGGAGAATATATAGTGACTGAATGACACAGCCTGGAGTTGGCGGCAGCATGAGGAGACCACATAGTGGCTGAATGACACAGACTGGAGTTTGCGGCAGCATGAAGTGAACATATAGTGGCTGAATGACACAGCGTGGAGGTGGAGGCAGCATGAGGCGACCACATAGTGGCTGAATGACACAGACTTGAGTTTGCGGCAGCATGAAGAGAACATATAATGGCTGAATGACACAAGCCTTGATTTGGCGGCAGCATGAGGAGACCACATAGTGGCTGAATGACACAGTCTGGAGTTTGCAGCAGCATGAGGAGAACATATAGTTGCTGAATGAGACAGCCTGGAGTTTGCAGCAGGATGAGGAGAACATATAGTTGCTGAATGACACAGTGTGGAGGTGGTGGCAGCATGAGGAGAATATATAGTGGCTGAATGACACAGCCTGGAGTTGGTGGCAGCATGAGGAGACCACATAATGGCTGAATGACACAGTCTGGAGTTTGCGGCAGCATGAGAAGAAAATATAGTGACTGAATGACACAGTCTGGAGTTTGCAGCAGCATGTGGAGAACATATTATGGCTGAATGACACAGCCTGCATTTGGCGGCAGCATGAGGAGACCACATAGTGGCTGAATGACACTGCATGGAGGTGGCGGCAGCATGAGGAGAACATATAGTGGCTGAATGACACAGCGTGGAGGTGGCGGCAGCATGAGAGGAACATATAGTGGCTGAATGACACAGCCTGGAGGTGGCGGCAGCATGAGGAGAACATATAGTGGCTGAATGACAAAGCCTGGAGTTGGGGCAGCATGAGGAGACCACATAGTGGCTGAATGACACAGTCTGGAGTTTGCGGCAGCATGAGGAGAACATATAGTTACTGAATGAGACAGCCTGGAGTTTGCAGCAGCATGATGAGAACATATAGTGGCTGAATGACACAGCCTGGAGTTGGTGGCAGCATGAGGAGACCACATAGTGGCTGAATGCACAGCCTGGAGTTTACGGCAGCATGAGAAAACATAGAGTTGCTGAATAACACAGCATAGAGGTGGCGGCAGCATGAGGAGACCATGTAGTGGCTGAATGACACAGCGTGGAGGTGGCTGCAGCATGAGGAGTAAATCTAGAGGCTGAATGACACAGCGTGGAAGTGGCGGCAGCATGAGGTGAACATGAGGTGGCTGAATGACACAGCGTGGAGTTGGCAGCAGCATGATGAGACCATATAGTGGCTGAATGACATAGTGTGGAGGTGGCGGCAGCATGAGGAGAACATATAGTGGCTGGTTGACACAGCCTGAAGTTGGCGGCAGCATGAGAAGACCATATAGTGGCTGAATGACACAGCCTGGAGTTTGGGGCAGCATGAGAAGAACTTATGGTGTCTGAATAATGCAGCGTGAAGGTTGGGGCAGCATGAGGAGAGCATATAGTGGCTGAATGACACAGCCTGGAGTTGGCGACAGCATGAGGAAAACATATAGTAGCTGAATGACACAGCCTGGAGTTGGCGGCAGCATGAGGAGAACTAATAGTGGCTGAATGACACAGCCTGGAGGTGGCGGCAGCATGAGGAAACCACATAGTGGATGAATGACACAGCGTGGAGGTGGCGGCAGCATGAGAAGAACATATAGTGGCTGAATAACACAGCATGGAGTTGGCAGCAGCATGAGGAGACCATATAGTGACTGCATGATACAGCGTGGAGGTGGCGGCAGCATGAGGAGAACATACAGGCCCAGATTTATCAAGGAATGTCTACGGTAGAGCTATTTTCCCACGTTTATTTGGGTGGTGGGTTTGACTAGCGTGCATCTTATTTATCAAGAGGGTGCAGCAGGATGATGAATTTTGTGCAGCTGTGCTGTGGTGGGAAAAGCTCTACCACGTACACTTTTTTTCGAGACTTTTTCTTGAGAGGGAGAGAAGTAGACCCTTTCCCGGGTCCTGAATTAGGAAGATTATGTGTTTTTACTTACTTTCACAGAGCTGTCGGGACATTTTTACTTGCATTTTAGATGCTACAATCAAATTTGATTGCGGTGTCTAAGGGGTTAAAGCCAGGCATCACTGTGACACAGGCTGGAGATAGCCGCAGCATGAGGAGAACATATAATGGCTGAATGACACAGCCTGGAGTTGGCGGCAGCATGAGGAGAACATATAGCGGCTGAATGACATAGCGTGGAGGTGGCAGCAGCATGAGGAGAACATATAGTGGCTGAATGACACAGCGTGGAGGTTGTGGCAGCATGAGGAGAACATTTAGTTGCTGAATGACACACCTGAAGGTGGCAGCAGCATGTGCAGAACATATGATGGCAGTATGAGACAGCTTGGAGCTGGCATCAGCATGAGGAGAACATATGGTGGCTGAATGAGAGAGCATGGAGGTAGCAGCAGCATCAGGTGTCCTGAAATTGACCTGGTGACAGAGTGGTGGTTGAAAAAAAGAAGAACTTGGCATCAGATGTCTGGCATCAGGTACGTGGCAGGATCAGAACAATGGTTAGGGGTTAAAGGCAGGTGGGCAGAAAAAAACGGTCTCTTTATTAAAGTGTTAGTGTGCACAAGTGAGTATTGAGGATATGCATTACGTAAAACATAACTTTTAATAATAATATGCTTAATATAAATTATACGGCCCCAAATGTTTTTTGTTAAATCAAACCAAAGGAAAGGTGTACACAAAATAACCATGTGCCACCTACACCACCAAGTATTGATGTGATGCAAAGACCTCAAAAAGGTGGAAGGGAACAATGTATGGTCCACTGTAACTGGTGGGGGTAAACACTTCCCCTGTTAGGCCCTACTCTCGCATTATTAATACCCTTCTTGGCAAGTGTTACTCGACCTAAAAAGGGCGGCCCCACACAGGAACTTCTCCCTATTTTCACCTACAAACACTGCCATTTCCCAGGATTTTTAGGTGGAAATAGGGTTTTGTTCCTGTGTGGGGCCACCCTTTTTAAGATGAGTAAAACTTTTATCGAAAAGGCGGAAGGGAACAATGTATTGTCCATTGTAGCAGGTGGGGGGAAAAACTTTTCTATAAGGCCCTACTCTCGCCTTATTAATTCCCTTCTTGGTAAGTGTTACTCACCATAAAAGGGCAACCCCACACAGGAAACTCTCTCTATTTCCACCTAAAAACCCTGGGAGATACGACAGTGTTTGTAGGTGGAAATAGGGAGAGGTTCCTGTGTGGGGCCACCCTTTTCAGGGCGAGTGACACTAGCAAAGAAGGGAATTAATAGTGCGAGAGTAGGGCCTTACAGGGAAAGTTTTTATCCCCACCAGTTACAATGGACCATACGTTGTTCACTTCTACCTTTTAGAGGTCTTTGCATCACATCAATACTTGGTGGTGTAAGTGGCACATGGTGTTTTTTGCACACCTTTTCTTTTGTATGATTTAAAAAATCGTATATTTTATCCTAAGAAAAGTTAAGTTTTAGCTAATGCATATGCTCAATACTTACTTGTGTTCTGATGACGAGAACTGTCTGTAACTGCAGAGCAACACCTTAAACATGTTTTGCACAATCCACATTTGTGAAGTGTTGGTGTGGCAGATGGTCAATCTTCTCTCATGCATCAGGCATTGGTGGGTGGAAATCCTGGTTAATCCATGCCTAATTCACCTTCACAAATGTCAGTCTCTCCCCATTTTTCGTGGACGGACGAGTTCTCCTTTGGGTTACTATGGCCCCCGCCGTACTAAACACACTGGTGGATACTACGGGCCGGGCAAACTTTGCTAGTTGCGGCCACAAATCAAGTTTGGCTGCTCAGAAGTCCAGCGGATCTTCAAAGTGTGTTGGCATGGTCATGTCAAAGTATGCCATCACCTGCTGGTTTAGGTCTTTCTCCAGGTCTACCTTCTGCTGATGAGTTGCTTCACTATGCAGGTGAAGAAAGCTACTCATCAGCGACTGTAGACTGCTTTTGCCACCCCACCCCTCCCCAGCAGCCATGGCAGTGGAAGGTGAGAGCAGAGGGCCCCCCGAATTAGACCTGTGAGAGGATTGACGAAGGCGCAGATAGGCATCGGGCAACTGACTACGTAGGATGTTTCTTTAGTAGGTTAGTTTGTCCTCCCTCTCAGGGGGCGTAAAAAAAGCCTCCCATTTTGTGCCGGTAGCGAGGGTCCAATAAGGTGGAGATTAGAGCCAGAAGTCATCCCGCTGTCGAATGGTGACAAATCAGCGCTCACTATGCAAGCAAGTGAACATGCATCATGCCATTTGTGCAAGTGACTCGGAGGGACTGCCTGCCTCCATATTCACTGCATACTGCCATGGTGTGTCTATGTACTCTTGCTTTCCTCATAACCCTCTAGCTCCTTTAGCTGCTCCTGCTCTTCCTCTCCTGTCAGATGACTAGAAAAACTGCCAATCTCGCGAAACCTAAACTGTGCTCCACTGTGCACTTCCCTCTCCTCCTCCAGTTCAGCCCCCACAGGGCTCATGTAGCCAGGAGATGTAGGCATCATGTCTCCAGTGCCTTGACAAGCCATTGTTTCCAACACGTGTTGTAGGATATGAAGCAGTGGAATGACATTATTCATCCCATAATCCGGGTGACTGACTAATATTGTGGCTTCCTATAAGGGCCTCAGCAAACGACAGGTGTCACGTATGAGCTTCCACTGGTTGACATTGAAGTTACACAGGGGAGTCACCCTAACCACTTGGATCATCAAGAAATCGGTGATGGCTTTTCTCTGTTCATATAGTCGGTCCAACATATGGAGGGTGAAATTCCAACGTGTGGAATTGTTGCAAATCCGACTATGTTGGGGATGCCGTTCTGATGCTGCAGCTCAAGGAGGGTGTGCTTTGCTGTGTATGAGTGGTTGTAGTACATGCAAAGTTTCCTTCCCATTGTTAGGATGTCTTGCAGATGGGGGAACCCTTAAGGAATCGTTTGATAACCAGATTGAACACGTGTGCCATGCAGGTTGCATGTCCTTGGCTTCCTTCTCGCAGCGCAGACAAGATGTTCTTCCCGTTGTCGGTCACCATGGTTCCCATTTCCAGTTTTTGTGGAGCAAGCCATGGTTCGAATTCTTGATTAATTACTTTTAGCAGTTCCTCCCGTGTGTGACTCAGTTCGCCAGGGCAAACCATGTGAAGAACAGCGTGACACCGCTGTGCCCTGCACTCATGGTATGCCTGAAGGGCGCTAAGACTTGTCCATGCAGTGGAGGCTGAGGAAACGGTGGAGGATGAGGAGGCGGAGTCGCACACTGTCAAAGGACCAACGGCCTGAGAGCGTGGAGGCGGAAGCAGCGTGACCTGTCCAAGTTGCAGTTGTTGTGGCTGTGCAGGAACCACATTCACCCAGTGGGCTGTAAAGGACATGTATTGTCCCTGACCATAGTTACAGCTCCACACTTTGGCACTGCCATGCACTTTGGTACACACCAACAGGCTCAAGGACTGGCCCACCTTCTGTTCCACAAAATTGTGAAGGGCTGGTACTGCTTTCTTTGCAAAGAAATGACAGCTTGGAACTCTCCACCTCGGCTCGGCACAAATCATCAGTTCTCTGAAAGGTGCACCACTTGAAAATGGAGGACTGCAGCACCAGCAACTTGGAATGACTGACTTGAAGTAGGAGGAGCAGGAGCATCTGGAGTGACAGAAGATGGGTATGACACATAGCTCACTTAGGCTGAGGTGGTGGAGCCTTGGCTGGCTGAAACAGGGAGCAGCGTGGCACTGGGTGATGCAGCAGGCTGGACCACCACATCGGAGCCACATTTCTCCCAGGTTACATTATGGTAACGCTGCATATGTTGATGCAGGGATGTGGTGCCAACATTGGGACCCTGGACACGCTTCACCTTCTGACGACACTTGCATGTGGCCAGGTTAACATTCTCTGGATGCTTGATAAAAAAACTGCCACACCGCCGAGTAGCTGATTTTCCCACCAACAGTCCGCACTGATTGACTGCTACTGCTGCCGACTCCAGGAACCCCTGTTCCACTACCTCACGGGAAGGTAGGCTGCCGAGAAGCAGGTGGTCTACCCCAAGCACATTTGGCTCCAGACTTTCCACTTCTGCTACCATGCTGACTGCCAACCATGCTACCACCTTGCTGGCTCAGCTGCTGCTTCATGGGCAACTTGCAACCCTCTTCTCCTGCTGTGACCTCTGCCTGATGAATTTAGGCCTCTGCCACTCCTCTGTGCACGTTCTGGCACTTCTCTGTCTGACATACTTAGTTTGTATATGAGGAGAGTACAATATGCTCCAATACGCTTAAAAAAGTAGTAGGCGAGTGACACTAGCAAAGAAGGGAATTAATAGTGCGAGAGTAGGGCCTTACAGGGAAAGTTTTTATCCCCACCAGTTACAATGGACCATACGTTGTTCACTTCTACCTTTTAGAGGTCTTTGCATCACATCAATACTTGGTGGTGTAGGTGGCACATGGTGTTTTTTGCACACCTTTTCTTTTGTATGATTCCAAAAAATTTTTGAGTACGTATATTTTATCCTAAGAAAAGTTAAGTTTTAGCTAATGCATATGCTCAATACTTACTTGTGTTCTGATGACGAGAACTGTCTGTAACTGCAGAGCAACACCTTAACCCCTTCCCGACCTATGACATACCTGTACGTCATGAGTGGGAAGGTGTTCCCGACCCATGACGTACCAGGTACGTCATGAACATTTTTGCCGCTACTCGCGGCATCCTGCAGCGCCCGGTAAGATGGTGGCTATCACTGATAGCCAGCCATCTTACCATGCGATCGCTGCTATCAGCTAGTCAGATCTGACTAGCTGATAGCAGCGTTTTGCTATCAGAATACTTAGCAGCGCGGTGTGTGAGTCCGGATCACGGGGACGGGACACACATCACTCTGCTAAGTGTCCCTTACCCGTCCCCCAGCATCACTTACCCGGCCATGCGGTGTCCCTAGCGGTCCCGACGCGAGCGGCGTCCTCCAGGCGGTCCCGGCGGTGGTGCGTCCCCGCAGTGAGTTTGTAGCAGCAGGGCGGCATCTTCATTGGCAGCAGTGAGATCGCCGTAAAGCGATCTCACCGCTGCCTCTGGGAGTTTCAAAACTGCAACTCCCAGCATGCTCAGACAGCCTTTGGCTTTCTGTGCATGCTGGGAGTTGCAGTTTTGCAACATCTGGAGGTCCACAGTTTGGAGATCACTGTATAATGGTCTCCAATCTGTGCTCTTCCAGATGTTGCAAAACTACAAATCTCAGCATGCTCAGTCTGTCCAGGCATGCTGGGAGTTGTAGTTCTGTAACATCTGGAAGAGCACAGATTGGAGACCATTATACAGTGGTCTCCAAACTGTGGACCTCCAGATGTTGCAAAACTACAACTCCCAGCATACCAGACTGCCCAAGCATGCTGGAAGTTGTAGTTCGGCAACATCTGATCCTTCAGATATTGCCGAACTACAACTTCCAGCATGCCTGGGCAGTCTGGGCATGCTGGGAGTTGTAGTTTTGCAACAACTGGAGGCACACTGGTTTGGAAACACTAAGTTAAGTAATAAACTTTCAAGTGTTTTGCAACCAGTGTGCCTTCAGCTGTTTGATAACAACAACCCCCAGCATGCACGGACAGCCAAAGGGCATGCTGGGAGTTGTAGCAGTATGCCTCTAGCTGTTGCATTACTACAAGTCCCAGCATGCCCTTCTGCTGTAACTGCATGCTGAGATTTGTAGTTTTTGACACAGCTGAAGGCACACTGGTTGTGAAACACCAGTTTGTTATCTAACTCCGTATTTCACAACCAGTGTGCCTCCAGCTGTTGCAAAACTACAACTCCCAGCATGCACGGACAGCCAAAGGGCATGCTCTGAGTTGTAGTCTTGCAACAGCTGGATGTTTGCCCCCCCCTCCCCCCAATGTGAATGTACAGGGTACACTCACATGGGCGGAGGTTTAGAGTGAGTGCTGCAAGTTTGAGATGGCGCAAATGTTGCGCTGCAGCTCAAGCTCCCAGCGGCAAACTTGATGTGAACCTCTGCCCGTGTGACTGTACCCTAAAAACACTACACTACACTTACACTAACCTAAAATAAAAAGTAAAAAAACACCTCATATACACATACCCCTACACAGCCCCCCTCCCCTCCCCAATAAAAATGAAAAACGTCTGGTACGCTACTGTTTCCAAAACGGAGCCTCCAGCTGTTGCAAAACAACAACTCCTAGTATTGCCGGACAGCCATTGACTGTCCAGGCATGCTGGGAGTTTTTCAACAGCTGGAGGCACCCTGTTTGGGGATCACTGGCATAGAATACCCCTATGTCCACCCCTATGCAAATCCCTAATTTAGGCCTCAAATGCGCATGGCGCTCTCTCACTTTGGAGCCCTGTCGTATTTCAGGGCAACAGTTTTGGGACACATATGGGGTATCTCTGTGCTCGGGAGAAATTGCCTTACAAATTTTGGGTGGCGTTTTCTTCTCTAATCCCTATGAAAAGGTGAAGTTGGGGTCTACACCAGCATGTTAGTGTATAAAAATTACATTTTTTACACTGACATACTGGTGTTGCCGCATACTTTTCATTTTCACAAGATGTAAAAGGGAAAAAAGACCCTCAAAATTTATAATGCAATTTCTCCCAAGTACGGAAATACCCCATATGTGGGTGCAAAGTGCTCTGGGGGTGCACAACAAAGCTCAGAAGGGAGAGTGCACCATGCACATTTGAGGTGATTTGCACAGGGGTGGCTGATTGTTACAGCAGTTTGGCATAAACGCAAAACAATAAATATCCATATGTGACCCCATTTTGGAAACTACACCCCTGATGGAATTTAATAAGGGGTGCAGTGAGCATTTACACCCCACTGGTGTAAGACAGATTTTTGGAACAGTGGTCTGTGAAAATGAAAAATAAAATTTTTGATTTGCACAGTCCACTGTTTCAAATATCTGTCAAATGCCAGTGGGGTGTAAATACTCACTGTAGCCCTTATTAAATTCCATGAGGGGTATAGTTTCCAAAATGGGGCCACATGTAGAGGGGGGGTCCACTGTTCTGGCACCATAGGGGCTTCCTAAATGGGACATGCCCTCCAAAAACCCTTTCAGAAAAACTCACTC
Organism: Hyla sarda; assembly: GCF_029499605.1. Taxonomy (NCBI): domain Eukaryota; kingdom Metazoa; phylum Chordata; class Amphibia; order Anura; family Hylidae; genus Hyla; species Hyla sarda. Next base: position 429,052,393 of record NC_079190.1, read on the forward strand.
TCCAAAATCCCATTGTTGCTCCTTCCCTTCTGAGCCCTCTACAGCGCCTGCCGAACACTTTGCATACACATATGAGGTGTTTACTTACTTGAGAGAAATTGGGTTACAAATTTTAGGGTGATTTCTCTCCTTTTACCCCTTGTAAAAATTCAAAAATTGGGTCTACAAGAACATGCGAGTGTAAAAAATGAAGATTTTGAATTTTCTCCTTCACTTTGCTGCTATTCCTGTGAAACACCTAAAGGGTTAAAACACTTACTGAATGTCATTTTGAATACTTTGGGGGGTGCAGTTTTTATAATGAGGTCATTTATGGGGTATTTCTAATATTAAGACCCTTAAAATCCACTTCCAACCTGAACTGGTCCCTGAAAAAGTAAGATTTTGAAAATCTTGAGAAAAATTGGAAAATTGCTGCGGAACTTTGAAGCCCTCTGGTGTCTTCCAAAAGTAAAAACACGTCAATTTTTTTATGCAAACATAAAGTAGACATATTATATATGTGAATCAATATGTAATTTATTTGAAATATCCATTTTCCTTACAAGCAGAGAGTTTCAAAGTTAGAAAAATGCTAAATTTTCAAAATTTTCGTGACATTTTTAGATTTTTTACCAAGAAAGGATGCAAATATCAGTGACATTTTACCAATAACATAAAGTAGAATATGTCACAAAAAAACAGTCTTGGAATCATAATGATAAGTAAAAGCATCCCAGAGTTATTAATGTTTAAAGTAACAGTGGTCAGATGTTCAAAAAATGCCCAGGTCCTGAAGGTGAAAATGGGCTGGGTCATGAAGGGGTTAAACATGTTTTGCACAATCCACATTTGTGAAGTGATGGTGTGGCACCATGGTCAATCTTCTCTCATGCATCAGGCATTGGTGGGGGGAAATCCTGGCTAATCCATGCCTAATTCACCTTCACAAATGTCAGTCTCTCCACATTTTTTGTGGACAGACGAGTTCTCCTTTGGGTTACTATGGCCCCCGCCGTACTAAACACACTGGTGGATACTACGGGCCAGGCAAACTTTGCTAGTTGCGGCCACAAATTAAGTTTGGCTGCTCAGAAGTCCAGCAGATCTTCAAGGTGTGTTGGCATGGCCATGCCAAAGTATGCCATCACCTGCTGGTTTAGGTCTTTCTCCAGGTCTACCTTCTGCTGATGAGTTGCTTCACTATGCAGGTGAAGAAAGCTACTCATCAGTGACTGTAGACTCAGGCTGCTGATGATGGGGCTGGTACTGCTTTTGCCACCCCACCCCACCCCTCCCCAGCAGCCATGGCAGTGGAAGGTGAGAGCAGAGGGCCCCCCGAGTTAGACCTGTGAGAGGATTGACGAAGGCGCAGATAGGCATTGGGCAACTGACTACGTAGGATGTTTCTTTAGTAGGTTAGTTTGTCCTCCCTCTCAGGGGGTGTCAAAAGGCCTCCCATTTTGTGCCGGTAGCGAGGGTCCAATAAGGTGGAAATTAGAGCCAGAAGTCATCCCGCTGTCGAAAGGTGACAAATCAGCGCTCACTATGCAAGCAAGTGAACATGCATCATACCATTTGTGCAAGTGACTCGGAGGGACTGCCGGCCTCCATCTTCACTGCATACTGCCATGGTGTGTCTATGTACTCTTGCTATCCTCATAACCCTCTAGCTCCTTTAGCTGCTCCTGCTCTTCCACTCCTGTCAGATGACTAGAAAAACTGCCCATCTCGCGAAACCTAAACTGTGCTCCACTGTGCCCTTCCCCCTCCTCCTCCTCCTCCAGTTCAGCCCCCACAGGGCTCATGTAGCCAGGAGATGTAAGTGTCATCTCTCCAGTGCCCTGACAAGCCATTGTTTCCAACACGTGTTGTAGGATATGAAGCAGTGGAATGACATTATTCATCCCATAATCCTGGCGACTGACTAATATTGTGGCTTCCTATAAGGGCCTCAGCAAACGACAGGTGTCACGTATGAGCTTCCACTGGTTGACATTGAAGTTACATAGGGGAGTCACCCTAACCACTTGGATCATCAAGAAATCGGTGATGGCTTTTCTCTGTTCATATAGTCGGTCCAACATATGGAGGTTGAAATTCCAACGTGTGGAATTGTTGCAAATCCGACTATGTTGGGGGATGCAGTTCTGATGCTGCAGCTCAAGGAGGGTGTGCTTTGCGGTGTATGAGTGGTTGTAGTACATGCAAAGTTTATTTCTCATTGTTAGGATGTCTTGCAGATGGGGGAACACTTCGTGAATAGTTTGATAACCAGATTGAACACATGTGCCATGCAGGTTACATGTCCTTGGCTTCCTTCTCGCAGCGCAGACAAGATGTTCTTCCCGTTTTCGGTCACCATGGTTCCCATTTCCAGTTTTTGTGGAGCAAGCCATGATTCCATTTCTTGATGAATCACTTTTAGCAGTTCCTCCCGTGTGTGACTCAGTTCGCCAGGGCAAACCATGTGAAGAACAGCGTGACACCGCTGTGCCCTGCACTCATGGTATGCCTGAAGGGCGCTAAGACTTGTCCATGCAGTGGAGGCTGAGGAAACGGTGGAGGATGAGGAGGCGAAGTCGCACACTGTCAAAGGACCAACGGCCTGAGAGCGTGGAGGCGGAAGCAGCGTGACCTGTCCAAGTTGCAGTTGTTGTGGCTGTGCAGGAACCACATTCACCCAGTGGGCTGTAAAGGACATGTATTGTCCCTGACCATAGTTACAGCTCCACACTTTGGCACTGCCATGCACTTTGGTACACACCAACAGGCTCAAGGACTGGCCCACCTTCTGTTCCACAAAATTGTGAAGGGCTGGTACTGCTTTCTTTGCAAAGAAATGACAGCTTGGAACTCTCCACCTCGGCTCGGCACAAATCATCAGTTCTCTGAAAGGTGCACCACTTGAAAATGGAGGACTGCAGCACCAGCAACTTGGAATGACTGACTTGAAGTAGGAGGAGCAGGAGCATCTGGAGTGACAGAAGATGGGTATGACACATAGCTCACTTAGGCTGAGGTGGTGGAGCCTTGGCTGGCTGAAACAGGGAGCAGCGTGGCACTGGGTGATGCAGCAGGCTGGACCACCACATCGGAGCCACATTTCTCCCAGGTTACATTATGGTAACGCTGCATATGTTGATGCAGGGATGTGGTGCCAACATTGGGACCCTGGACACGCTTCACCTTCTGACGACACTTGCATGTGGCCAGGTTAACATTCTCTGGATGCTTGATAAAAAAACTGCCACACCGCCGAGTAGCTGATTTTCCCACCAACAGTCCGCACTGATTGACTGCTACTGCTGCCGACTCCAGGAACCCCTGTTCCACTACCTCACGGGAAGGTAGGCTGCCGAGAAGCAGGTGGTCTACCCCGAGCACATTTGGCTCCAGACTTTACACTTCTGCTACCATGCTGTCTACCAACCATGCTACCACCTTGCTGGCTCACCTTGCTGCCTCATGGGCAACCTGCAACCCTCTTCTCCTGCTGTGACCTCTGCCTGATGAATTTAGGCCTCTGCCACTCCTCTGCGCACGTTCTGGCACTTCTCTGTCTGACATACTTAGCTTGTATATGAGAAGAGTTCAATACGCTTAAAAAAGTATTTGTGTACAACACCAGCCGGTGAGTACTTTTGCCTGGCCTTTAACAGTATCTAGGCCCTTGAGACTTTAACAGGAACAAAATAGTACACCACTTAGATGTATGTATGTGGTATGCACTTATGAAGGGAGGACAATGCGCTACAGTACACTTAAAAAAGTATTTGTGTACAACAGCAGCCGATGAGCACTTTTGCCTGGCCATTCACAATGTCTAGGCCCTTGAGACTTTAACAGGAACAACATAGTGCACCACATAAATGTGTGTATGTGGTATGCACTTATGAGGGGAGGACAATGCGCTCCAGTACGCTTAAAACAGTGAATGTGTACAACAACAGCAGGTGTGTACTTTTGCTTGTCCTTTCACAGTATCTAGGCCCTTGAGACTTTAACAGGAACAAAATAGTACACCACTTGGATGTACATATGTGGTATGCACTTATGAAGGGAATACAATGAGCTCCATTACGCTGAAAAAAGTTTTTGTGTACAACACCAGTAGTACACACCAGTGCTGCCACACACAGTCGCTGTGTATTACACCCAAACTTTCTCTCTCAATCTCACTCCCTTCCCTATCAGTGCTTCTAGGCAGGATTTGTGCTTGAGCTGAATCGCTGCTGTTCTGTGCACACTGCTCTCTGTCCTTCTCTGTAATAGAACGCTGTAGACAGTGACTGGGAGGGGAATCTCTGCAGTAAGAATGCTTTTCTGTGCAAAACACACTGCTCTCTTTCCCTTTCTCTGTGCAAGAGAACTCTGACTTGACTAGGAGGTGAATTATTGCTAGTAAAAAGGCTTTTCTGTGCCTATCTATCTCTCTGCAGTGAAAGGCTGAAGTGACTGGCCACAATATGGCTGCCGATTATATAGGGCTGTGACATCACAGGGGTGACTGGCTGCTAATAGGCTGCATGCTGCATGTGATTCAGGGTCATCTCGCCTACCCTTGTTCCCGCCTTCCCAGGATTCCTTTCCCCATGTCCTCACACGTGGATCCCCCATTTAGATGCCCTGAAGCCTGCACTAAATGGAGTTTAAAGAAGCATTTTGCGCAATAGAATTGCGGCGATATTCACATTCGTTGCAAATTGAATTTTTCTGAAATTCGTAACTAATTCAGATTAATCAGATTCGATTTGCTCATCCCTAATTATAGTCTATATAGCTAAATTACCCTTACTTGACAGTGGGAAAGCTCCATGGTACCACTAATGGAGGAGGAGCATTTCTATCTTTTGTTTATGAATTACTAATAGCTTGCGGAAATCTGCATGTGTATTAAATAATAGTCAAACATACCACTTATATAAGTGTCTTTCTTATATATTTTTTAGTACCTCAATGTATACCACTGGCACAACATATGTTGTAATCTTACTACTTGGTATAAGGGGAATCTGTCCACTTTATTAGCTGCAAAGAACTGCAGACACCCTTGGATAGAGCTTGAGTTTAACGGTATGTTCACACTGAGGAATTGGAGCGGAATTTCCACAAGTAATTCTGCTCGCTTATTCCTCTCCAATTCATTCAGCAGTGCCATACCCCATAGTATTTAGTTAACTTTCCTCTCCTCAGTTCACACTGAGAAAATTCCGCTAGCGGAATTCTGTCACAGAATTCCGTTCCTCATGAAGAATGAACATGTTCTTTCTTTATGCGGAAATCGTGTCCTAACCCCATTGAAGTGAATGTAAAATTTTTGGCAGTCTGCCACGCTTCCCTGGAATTTGCGTGGAATTTGCGTGGAATTCCGAGCGGAATTCCCGCATTTTATTGTGTGTCCTATCCTCTTTCCGCGCAGAATCCAGTGCGCATCCAGCGCGCATTGCGTGCGGAAAAAAATGGCGTTTTTGAGCGAATTTTTTAAGCGACCATTCCGCTCACACCTTAACCAGTGTGAACATACCCTAAAGGTTAGAGTATGAAAGCAAACTGTACTTTCCTTGGTCTGATTGTGGTTGCCAAACACATAAAATCTTGTTTTACTCTCAGCCAAGTGTTAAGGAAGCAGAGCCAGGTTGCTAAAGTGCCACAGCTATGCATACCTCCTTACTTGCCCTCATCTCCCAGCCCCTCTGTGACTGACATAAAGGACCTTTTGCATCAATCAAGCAGGAGCTGGAATGTGAGGACAAGTGAGGCGTTCTAGGCTGTGGCACTTGGTCCCACTACCCAGCCACATATCTAGGAGGGACTGGGAGAAGAAGGTGAGCAAGGTGGCATGCCAAGCTCTGGCACTTGAGCAATTTGGCCCACCTCCTGGACACTTGGCTGAGAAATAAAAAGCCAATTTTATAAATATAGCAACCACGATCAGGTTTAGGAAAAAACGGATTGTGGTTGCTACGAGATACGAGATTCTCCTGCGATGTTGCTATCAGTGTGGGAAGAGTGTGAGAAGAGGGTTGCATTCACAATCCAACACAATGGGCAGCACATTGAACACATTTTATAAGTGGTCAGAAACTTGTAAATAACTCATGAAAGAATAAAGTTACATTAAAACCAAGCACATCATTGTTTTTCTTGTGAAATTCCCAATAAGTTTGATGTGTCACATGACCCTCTTTCTATTGAAAAAACAAAAGTTGGATTCAAAATGGCCGACTTCAAAATGGCCGCCATGGTCACCACCCATCTTGAAAAGTTTCCCCTCTCACATATACTAATGTGCCATTAACAGGAAGTTAATATCACCAACCATTCCCATTTTATTAAGGTGTATCAATATAAATGGCCCACCCTGTAGATAACAATCAATAACAAACTTACAGCGGTCAGAAGGATGCCCAAAACCGCGACCGTGGGCAAGCCTATAGAGGGCCTACCCAGATAGAGAATGATCAATATATGGGAGGGTTGGTCGGGTGTCACTGATCGACCGACACACCCTGACCTTTAAGTAGGGGGTGTTATATACCCCACGCCCTTCCCACAAATACAGCCCTAACAGGCTTACACTTACACTTGCTTTATATAGTTTGTGGTCAGGGCTCCAAGCATGGACAGAATGCCTGACTAATAAACAACAACAATACATAGTAATGATAACTCTTATAGAAATCACGATAATAGAGATGACATTAATATAGATAACAATCAATAACAAACTTACAGCGGTCAGAAATGTGCCCAAAACCGCGACCATGGGCAAGCCTATAGAGAGCCAAAAAACCTGACAGTAATCAAGAACTAATTATCACAATCCTCATCCAAACACCAGAGCTTCATCGAAATTGGCCAAACGATTATCAAATACCAGGAACCATGTAATGGCACCCCCCCCCCCTGTTTTGCGGTGTCGGGGCGTACCAATGCTCGTGTCTCATCCGATCGATTGGTTGCTGATACTAACATGTTAGTTAGAGTCATTACATCTTTCAGGGCCCCGCCCATAAAGGGCCAAAAACCCCAAACAACATCCTTTGATTCCCTACCACCACCTGTCAGTGATGTTATTGTTCTGAAAATGTGTCAGTAGCAAATTGTGCAGTGCTTTACCCTGCAGACGTGGCAGGCATAACAGGTATACTACTGCCTATAAGTCGTGATATTATTACTCTGAAGAGGAGTCAGCAACAATAACTACGCAGTGTATCCCCCTGCAGACGTGGCAGGCCCATCGGGAATACTGCCACCTAAAAGCCTTATTATTGCTCTGATAACGTGTTAGTAGCAAAATAAGCAGTGCATCTCCCTGCAGATGTGGCAGGCATAACCAGTATTCTACCGTATATAGGACATGATATTATTGCTGTGAAAACGTGTCAGTAACAATAATTGCGCATTGCATCCCCTGCAGAGGTGGCAGATGTAAAAGGTATGCTACCACATGTGAGTCGTGATATTATTGCTCTGAAGAAGTGTCAGAAACAACAAGTGCAGTGTATCCCCCTGCAGGCATGGCAGGCATAACAGGTATACTACCGCCTATGGTTTATAAAGTCATACTCTGAATGTGTCAATAATAACTACACAGTGCATCTCCCTACAGATGTGGCAGATGTAACAGGTCTACTACCGCATATGAGCTGTGATATTATTGCTCTGAAGAGGTGTCGGTAACAACAATTGCAGTGCTTCCTCTGGTGCTACTGCTGTCCCCCACTGACTACTGGCCCGCGAAAGAAGCCAGCAGTCAGCGAGTGGCACACCCCCTGACCTAGCGTGAAACCGAGCTTCCACCTGGAGGTGGCCAGAGGGCTGCCCCAGATAACTGACCGTACGATACCCCGGACAGCGAGGTTCCAGTAGAGAGAGCGGGCCCAACTCGCAGCTGCACAACCAGCTGACATCGCCAATCTACCGACACGCTCTGACCTGTAAGTAGGGGGCGTGATATACCCCTCCCACAAATACAGCCCTAACAGGCTTACACTTATAAGAATTTCCAATTGGTGTCAGCAGTTCTTAGATGCAAATAGAGCTGACAGATTCCCTTTAAAAATAAGGTAAGGAATTCCTTACAGACATATTAGGCCGCAAAATATTACTGTTATTGCAGATTTTAAAGGAAACCTGTTACTAGTCTCATGACTTCTGAACCAAGGGCGACATGAAGCACTGACAGGTTCCTATATACGATTTTCTCTGAACAGCTATGCCTTTTAAGAGAAATCATTATTATACCTACTGCTCTAAACGGGGCTCCAAATCATCAGGGTGGTCCCCAGACATGATTGACAGATCTCTTTCTATTTGACAGATCTCTTTCATGGAAACCCACTCCCAGCCAAAGTAACAACTAGAAACTAGAGGCAGGTTCCCTTTTACACGTTCACATAGATAAAATAAAGATATTATACAAATAAAATGCTGCAAATTAAAAAAAAATAGAAAAATAGATTACTTTTAAGAACAATTTAATAATTCATAGGCAATTTACATTTTGTTATAAGATTGATTATCATGACATTTGTTCTAGAAGAGTCATTGCCTAAATGACTGCAGCAATGTGACTCATTTCATTGAAGCTGGAAAATTTTACTTTTTGACCAGATATTCGATACAGAAAAAATAGATCTAACTGTGACAATTTATCCCTCACCGCATTGTTTGTCTACATAATTGGTATTCATATCTATGTCATATATAATAATCTATCTATCTATCTATCTAGAAAAAAGTCCAGGTGGAACAGCACTTCAGTATAATCGATCCAGATAGGTGCACGCAGAGATATGCCTGGTCAGGGCCCACAGTTATCCACCAAAAACAAAGTTGCTGCAGCACACAGGAGTAGTGAAAAAGGTGATTTATTCCATCCAACAAGCATCGTTTCAGCCGCCCATGCGGCCTTTTTCAAGCTCAAATACACAGTGACCAAACAAAGTATTTATATGGTGTCTCAGTTCATACTCAATTACAATCAATTCATAAAAAAATAGTACATTACAAACATCAATATAATTATTACATATTTAATACTGTGCAATATATATAAACCAAGTTCATAGTTAATACAATTAAAAAAGTTCCATGGTATAATAAATAAGAAAGGTAAAAAACCTTAATAAAGTGCCGGTTCATCAAGAGTATATAATTAGGTGCTAATTACTACAGAGTGGGAGACAGGCGGAGCCGAGTCATCTCACCAATGAGGAGCTGTACTGTATCATCCTCAAGTGTCACACGGAAGTGTCACACGCTGTGTTAGTATTGTACAATAGCGGAAGTACGTCACCCGCTGGCGCACGTCCGATATAGAGCGAACAGCCAGTGAGAGTTTGCCACGTCATTGGTAAGTAGCCAGGACCGGATGTGGAGGTAAAACACCAGCGCACATCGATCCTGGATAGTCCCAGTGCCATATTGACTGAGGGTAAAAGAATGGGCAAACAATATACAAAGTGTGAACAAATAAAATGAGAAACAAATGAAATTAGAAGTGTATTAATAATAAAGTTAGTGTCCTCACGGCCCAGTCACAGCCAAGAGGAACATGGAGTGCTAGAAGTAAAAGAGTGAACATAAGTAAGACTAGGATCTGTGTCTTATTGGCCCAATCGCAGCCAAATTGGACACGGAGGGGTGGAATACAGATGACCCAATCGCAGTCATCAGAGGGCGTGCACAATTGTCGCTACGGCCCAATCGCAGCCATATCTGACATATGTGTACAGGTTTATGGATAGTACCCTATTAGGATGGCCCAATCGCAGCCATACCAATAGTCCCGTGGCTTAACAGCCTACTGCCCAACTTGGCATCTAAAGCATGGCAAGAATGGGTCTTCCTGTTGTCTGTCCCGGGGACACATACATGTATACCCCAGGATGACAACCAGGTGAGGGCAGAGCCACCTTTGGGACAACAGGTTTCTTCCAACATGGATACTTAGCCATATATTTTGATTACACCCATAGATCTGACTAAAGTGTCATAAATCATATATATAAAAAATAATAATATGATAAAAATAATTAAAAAATATATAAAAAAATATACAAAGGAAAAAAAGTTATTGTAAAGAAAATGTTTATAATATTAATAATGTACATGACAGGCAAAAACCATCACTGGCTGATCTGTTCTAGATAAATGCTCAAACAACATCACAGAATAAAAAAATAAAAACGTTAGAAAAATCTGGCTCCTAAATGAGAAAGGCAACCGGCTGCTCATCTCCGTCTCTGTAAAAAAAGAAGAAGAAAAAAATATATATCATAAAATGATACAAGAAAAAGGTCACAACTACAAATCTTACAGAACAAGAAGCGGATCAAAATGACAACAATAGAATGGTTATCTAGCATTATACATCTCGGTGGATACAGTATAATCTACATTCAGTCCTTTCGGACGTAATGTTTGTAATGTATGTATCCATCTTAATTCACTTAATTCAAATAGTGTTTCGAGACGGGCAGGTCCATGCGTCTTTTTCTCACTGTATATCTGTGGTGGTTGAATCTTGTCCCGAAGTCCCATGTCGTCTCCCCCACATAGAGGAGACGGCATGGGCACATCAGGACACACACCACAAAATCTGAAGAACATGTAAGATAATGTTTTAAATGATATACATATCCCGTATCTGGATGTACAAACGTCGAGCCCTTCAACATGTGTGCACAGTTGACACATTTGCAGCAAGGGAATGAACCCTTGCTGCGGACAGAGATGTATTATTGTGTTGGTTTCATCAGAGAAACATCAGACTTAACTAACTTATCGCGTAAGTTGTTGGTACGTCGATAAGATAGTAATGGTTGGTTGGAAAATTCCTTAATTTGTGGGAAGCTTTGTGACAGCAATTTCCAATGTCTCTTGAGGACATTGGAAATGCGGCCTGATAGATCACTGTAAGTGGACACAAAAGCAATTTGTGAACTAAGTTGTTTCTTCTTTGGTTCATATATGAGTTTGTGCCTATTCATAACTAGTACCTTCTACTTACTCTGTTTTAAAAGAGATTTCAGATATCCACGATTAGAAAAATTATCTACCATTTTGTTTAATGTAGGTTCAATTTCTTCCTCTGCGGAGATGATGCGTCTTGCCCGCAGCATTTGGCTGGCGGGCAAAGAACGCACCATTGGCCGCGGGTGACAGCTTGAAAAGTGTAACACTGAATTAGTGTCAGTTGGTTTGACATAGAGTCCCGTAACCGAATTTGTTGTCCCGTAGATATACTACTGTGTCCAGAAACTGGACACTGGATGTTGAAGAAGTAAGTGTAAATTGGATATTGGATGTAATGGAATTTAGATAAGAAAAAAAGGACTGTAACTGAAAATCCGAACTAGTCCAAATCAAAAAAATATCGTCTATGTATCTTCACCACCTCAGCAACATGCTGGAGTGGTGGGACACATAGACAAAACATTCCTCGAGCACGGCCATGTAGACATTGGCGTAGGTGGATGCCACATTTGTGCCCATGGCCGTGCCCGAGGTCTTTAAATAATATACATCATTAAATAAAAAATTATTATTAAGTAAAATCAAATCCAAAAGAGCAATAACAAAATCAATTTTCTGAGAAGAGAAAGAGTCTGTGATGGTGGATCTGACAGCCTCCCCACCCCCATCGTGTGGGATGGAAGTGTAGAGCCTAGTCACATCCAGTGTAGCAAGAATAATGTTTTTTGAAATCTCAATTTCTGCAATTTTTTGTAGAAAATCTGACGTATCACGTAGATATGATTTTGCTTTCACTGCAAACGGCCGTAATATCTGGTCCACAAAAATAGACAGTTGACTGGTAACAGAATAGTGTTGCTCGCGAATATTCGAATTCGCGAATTTCGCGAATATAGCGCTATATATTCGTAATTACGAATATTCGTTTTTTTTGTTTTTTTTTTCTTCACAGTACACATCACAGTGATCATCCCTCTCTGCTTCCAGCTTGTGTGGTGTAAAGAAGGCTGTAATACCACTGTATGAGACTGGCGTGCGAAAATTCGCATATGCGAAAATTAGTATATGTTACTTTTCGCATATACGAATTTTCGCGCATTCTAATTTTCGCATACGCGTATTTTCGCATATGCGAAAATAAAACGAGAATATAACGAATATGCGAATATTCGCGAATATATGACGAATATTCGTCCATATATTCGCGAATATTCGCGAATTCGAATATGGCCTATGCCGCTCAACACTATAACAGAACCCCTCCCGGAGACAATGGGTCTTCCGGGAGGGTTCTCCAGCGACTTGTGTATATTTGGGAGAAGATATAGGAGAGGTGTTATAGGAAATGGAACATACAGATAATCAAAAAGTTTTTATCAATCATCCCTGATTGAAATGCATCCTCTAGAGTGTTTTTAGATTGTATTTCTTTAGTAGGGTCCCTATCCAGGCAGATGTATGTAGTCCTGTCATTCAACTGTCTCATTGCCTCTTTCAAATATTGACTTCGGTCCATGATCACAATGGCTCCGCCCTTGTCTGCGGGCCTCATCACCAAATTGTGATCACGGACCAAGTCGTTCAAAGCCATTGTCTGTTTTTTAGTCAAGTTAGGGTGTCTAAATCTATCGTGTGTATTCCTAATCTGTTCTATGTCGGACTTAACCAATTGACAGAAAGTATCTAACACACTGGAATTGACAGTTTAACAGGTAAAAAATTACTAGGTGAGATTAAATAAAAATCACAAAATAAAAATCCATCAGGAACATCCATATCAGTAGGTACAAAATCTTTCAACATAACAGGATTCATAGAGAACCAGATCTTCAATTTCAGGCGTCTGAAGACATTCCCTCAGACGGACAAAAGTTGAGACCCTTAGACAATTGTTCTAGTTGATCTAACATTAACATTATAACTTTACCAGAGGAAGAAGAAGGTATGTTAGTACCAGGCATAGTATTAGAATCATTTTTAAAGTCTTTATAACCCTCTTTTTGTTTACGGTGTTTCTTTCCCCCGCCTGTTGCTAATCCCCACATATATACTCGTCCGTTTGCATAGTCCTGACTGTCCCGGTGCCACTTATGGCGTTTAGTATTCTGTAGTTCCATTTTCATCTTGTCCAAAAACGTAGATTGTCTCTCTAATAGCTGTGTATACTCGTCGTCTGTGCACACTGTGCGTAAGGACTCCTCCAGAGCTGTAACATTAGGAATAACAAGAACAACAGGGAGAAAAAAAAAAAAAATCTAAAAGTTCTGTGCAAATGGAGCACTATTTACATTGTAATCCGAAAACCACTGAAAACCAGTATAAGTTGCATCAACATCTGGAAAGGTCTCTCTAATTTTGTTTATGACGCAGGAGGGTATAGGTACTCTGTGTTTTTTTCCAAGAAAGCCATAGATCATCGCAGTGAATGCAGGGAAGCAGAGAGGCACGGGGCTCATACAGGGAAGCAGAGATGCATGGGGTTCATACAGGGAAGCAGAGATGCACGGGGCTCATACAGGGAAGCAGAGATGCATGGGGTTCATACAGGGAAGCAGAGAGGCACGGGGTTCATACAGGGAAGCAGAAATGCACGGGGTCCATACAGGGAAGCAGAGATGCATGAGGTTCAAACATGGAAGCAGAGATGCACGGGGTTCATACAGGGAAGCAGAGATGCATGGGGTTCATACAGGGAAGCAGAAATGCACGGGGTCCATACAGGGAAGCAGAGATGCACGGGGTTCACACAGGGAAGCAGAGATGCATGGGGTTCATACAGGGAAGCAAAGAGGCACGGGGTTCATACAGGGAAGCAGAAATGCACGGGGTCCATACAGGGAAGCAGAGATGCACAGGGTTCGTACAGGGAAGCAGAGATGCATGGGGTTCAAACAGGGAAGCAGAGATGCACGGGGTTCATACAGGGAAGCAGAGATGCACGGGGTTCACACAGGGAAGCAGAGATGCACGGGGATCATACAGGGAAGCAGAGATGCATGGGGTTCATACAGGGAAGCAGAGATGCACTGGGTTTTTACAGAGGCCTTCAAGTCAGCGTTTATTGTACTGCAGCTTTGAGAGAAAATCATGTCAGGAGGGACGTACAGGAGAAATAACACTCTAGCATGTACAGCTTCATCCAGGGGAAATTGAGAAGGAGGGGAAAACGGATTTTGGCGGCAGCCGCCAATTGAAATCTACACTTGCAGAATTCTGCAAGTGGAGTTTTAGATTAAATTATTATGTGATAGCCTGGGGGAGTAGGGTATGGGGAGTGTAGCTGTGCGGTGACTAAAGGGTGTCTGGTTAACCATTGCTATTTGTAACGCCAGGGTGAGGGCTCCTCTGTAATGCTTGTTCTACAGCCACTCTTCCCAAGAGCGATAGGGAGGTATAGAATAATTGAATGTCCACAGCCGGAGAGTTTGCTGTAAACAGTTGGATCTTTTACTGAAGATTTTATGCAAACTTCACAACAGGAACATTCTCCTCTACAAATGCAAATTCTCTTGGAGATTGACAAAGGTTGGGACCTTAGGCAATTTAGAGTCTTTAGGATAATATGCGTTGTTCCACTGGATTTAGGGGATTTAGTTACGGTCCAGTAGTCATGCTAGCTTTAGCGGGGATTAGTTTAGAACTCACGGTTTAGGTTCTGCTGAGTCCGTTAGGTTGTTAGGCCTAGAGTATCTTTGAAAGTTGTGCAGATCTATCCTGCTAGTCTGGCATCCACGAGAGCAGTAACCCAAGAGAGTGATCATTGGCATACAGCTCCCGTATATGGGCAGGGGCTGGACTAGTGCTAATTTGCCCATACTGATGTCAATCATCTTCACAGAGGATTATGGGTCCTGCGACGCTAGCAAGGTAAGTATACTATACATTGTATTAAATATACATTATTACCAAATATGTCCATATATAAACATTACAGAATTAGAGTAGAGGAGAGGCGACTAGGGGCTGTCCCACCTGGGGGACCCTACCTGAGCGTAGTTACTCTGACTTTGGGGACCACCATACAAGGTACGGTATGCAATACGGTACCGGGAAACCACAATTAACCTGTATAGGACCAAGGGCCTCAGGGTGTCCGGTCACCACCAGTAACCGGGCGGTGAACGGAACAGGATGCCATATGCAATTGCTAAGGGACCTCCACCGCTGCTCACATCACAGTTCCCCCGCTCTGCCCGGACTACTGTGGGTGGGCAGAGCAGAGGAACTGAATTTTAACCCATGCGCCGCCTCCACGATCTGCTATTGGTCGGTCCCTTCTGACTGACCAATAGCAGAGATAGGTGGGGTGGCACCCCCGCCACCTCACTCCTAACACTTCAGGGTGATTGAACCTGTCTTGGACAGCCCTGAACACCCTTATTTACCGGGTCACCGGAGACACATATGACCTGGAATCGCCACAAATCTCTGGTCTGAATTGACCAAGATGGGGGGGGGGGGAGGGGGGCCTCAGGAGCCCCCCAGGCATTGGCACGGGATGCCTGCTGAACGATTTTAGCAGGCATCCTGCTCCGTTCACCGCCCAGTTACCGGTGGTGACCGGAAACCCTGAGGCCGTACAGGTACGCCCTTGGTCCTAGACAGGTTAATGATTTAATCTAAAACTCCACTTGCACTAGATTTCAATTGGTGGCCGCCGCCAAAATCCGTTTTCTCCTCCTTCTCAATTTTCCCTGGATGAAGCTGGACACGCTACAGTGTTATTTCTCCTGTACGTCCCTCCTGACATGATTTTCTCTCAAAGCTGCAGTACAATAAACGCTGACTTGAAGGCTTCTGTAAAAACCCTGTGCATCTCTACTTCCCTGTATGAACCCCGTGCATCTCTGCTTCCCTGTATGAACCCCATGCATCTCTGCTTCCCTGTGTGAACCCCATGCATCTCTGCTTCCCTGTATTAACCCCGTGCATCTCTGCTTCCCTGTGCGAACCCCATGCATCTCTGCTTCCCTGTATGAACCCCGTGCATCTCTGCTTCCGTGTGAACCCCGTGCATCTCTGCTTCCCTGTTTGAACCCCCTGCATCTCTGCTTTCCTGTGTGAACCCCGTGCATCTCTGCTTCCCTGTATGAACTCTGACATATAAATGCACAGGGTTCACACAGTGATGTTCATGTCCTGTACAAACCCCATTCATTTCTATGTCCTCTTTATGGGGCTAATGAAATAGCAGAAGCCAGCCCGTGCAGTTCGTCCCCCCCTTGCAGCCCAAGGAAACCTGTGTAATACACAGCACACTTACATAACTCAGCAATGGTTGGGATACACTGGTATACAGACACAAAAGGGACTACAACTCCCAGCATGTGTCATTCAGGAGTCTTCAGTCTGTGGTGTAACACCAGCATGCTGCCTCTTTAGTCTCCTGGTAGTTGTAGTTCACCACACCTCCACAGGGTATACACCAGTGTTTCCCAACCAGGGTGCCTCCAGGTGTTGCAAATCTACAACTACCAGCATTACCTGGTTGGATAACACAGGCATTCACACACCTAACAGGGACTACAACTCCCAGCATTCCCTGGTTGGGAACCACTGGCACACACACCTAACAGGGACTACAACTCCCAGCATACAAACACACACCTAACAGGGACTACAACTCCCAGCATACACATACACCTAACAGGGACTACAACTCCCAGCATACACACACAACCCTAACAGGGACTACAACTCCCATCATACACACACCTAACAGGGACTACAACTCCCAGCATACATACACACACCTAACAGGGACTACAACTCCCAGCATACAAACACACACACCTAACAGGGATTACAACTCCCAGCATACACACACCTAACAGGGACTACAACTCCCAGCATACACACACACCTTACAGGGACTACAATTCCCAGGATACACACACACGCCTAAAATGGACTACAACTCCCAGCATACACACACACACACACACACACACACCTAACAGGGACTACTATTCCCAGCATACATATACACACCCAACAGGGAGTACAACTCCCAGCATACACACACACACACGCACACACACACCTAAAAGGGACTACAGCACCCAGCATACATACACACACCTTACAGGGACTACAACTCCCAGCATACGCACACCAAACAGGGACTACAACTCCCAGCATACACACACACCTTACAGGGACTACAACTCCCAGCATACACACACACACATAACAGGGACTACAACTCCCAGCATACACACACCTAACAGGGACTACAACTCCCAGCATACACACACACACCTAACAGGGACTACAACTCCCAGCATACACACACCTAACAGGGACTACAACTCCCAGCATACACACACACCTAACAGGGACTACAACTCCCAGCATACGCACACACACACACCTAACTGGGACTACAGCTCTCAGCATACATGCACACATAACAGGGACTACAGCTCTCAGCATACATGCACACATAACAGGGACTACAACTCCCAGCGCGCACACTCCTAACAGGGACTACAACTCCCAGCATACACACACACCTAACAGGGACTACAACTCCCAGCATACACACACATAACAGGGACTACAACTCCCAGCATACACACACACCTAACAGGGACTACAACTCCCAGCATACACACACACACACCTAACAGGGACTACAACTCTCAGCATACATGCACACATAACAGGGACTACAACTCCCAGCACACACACACTCTTACCAGGGACTACAACTCCCAGGAAACACACACACACACACACACCTAACAGGGACTACAACTCCCAGCATACACACACACACACCTAACAGGGTCTACAACTCCCAGCACACACACACACACACATAACAGGGACCCCCTCCTCCTCACATAGAAATCATCCCCAGTCAGAGATTCATTCCCAGTCCCTGCAGTACATCCTCAGTCCGTGTAGAGTAAAAACAGACAGAGCTCAAGCAGGGGAGATGAGGGAGGGAGCGTGTACTTCTCCCCGTGGAGATCTACGTCCTCAGCTCGGGGAGATAAGAGAGGGGGCGTGTACTTCTCCCCGTGGAGATTTACGTCCTCAGCTCGGGGAGATAAGAGAGGGGGCGTGTACTTCTCCCCGTGGAGATCTACATCCGTCCTGAGCTCAGGGAGGGGATAGGAAGGAGGGGCGTGTAGTTCTCTCTACCCTTGCTCTGCCCTCCCCCAGCTCTAGCTTCGGAAATCTTCGGAGAGCTGGGGGAGGAGCCGACGCAAGGATTCACGGGTGTGCAAAAAACCACTTCACACCGGCTGCAGCGTTTGGGAGGAGATGATTGGCGGAGGCAAAGTGGGAGGAGATGGCATAGTGGCAGGGGGTGGGGATCGCAAAAATGGGAGGCAGCTTGGGGCGTAACATATTATAATTTGTGGGGCTGGGAACTGGAGTGAGGGAGGGGTTGGGAGCGGAAGAAGAGGAGTAAGCATGCTGGGAAAACGTCATTCATGACGTCACGGCAATGCTTACAGTACCCGGAAGTATGCTAAAATACCGGGGATGATTGCAAGAGAACGGCAGGACCGATTTTGGCGAGCAGGACCTCTAATGAAATGTAATCAAGTACACTTCGCTATGGTGCCATATTTTTTTTTTTAGATCAGAGTACTCCTTTAATACTGTGCAATATATATAAACCAAGTTCATAGTTAATACAATTTAAAAAGTGCCATGGTATATTAAATAAGAAAGGTAAAAAATCTTACTAAAGTGCTGGTGCATCAAGTGTATATAATTAGGTGCTGACTACTACTGAGCGGGAGACAGGCGGAGCCGGGTACACTCACCAATGAGGAGCTGTACTGTATCTGCATCATCATCAAGAATCACACGGAAGACGCGCGTAACTGCTTGATGATGATGCAGATACGGTACAGCTCCTCATTGGTGAGTGTACCCTGCTCCGCCTGTCTCCCGCTCTGTAGTAATTAGCACCTAATTATATACACTTGATGCACCGGCACTTTATTAAGGATTTTTACCTTTCTTATTTAATATACCATGGCACTTTTTTAATTGTATTAACTATGAACTTGGTTTATATATATTGCACAGTATTAAATATGTAATAATTATATTGATGTTTGTAATGTACTATTTTTTTATGAATTGATTGTAATTGAGTATGAACTGAGACACCATATAAATACTTTGTTTGGTCACTGTGTATTTGAGCTTGAAAAAGGCTGCATGGGCGGCTGAAACGTTGCTTGTTGGATGGAATAAATCACCTTTTTCACTACTCCTGTGTGCTGCAGCAACTTTGTTTTTAGTGGATAACTGTGGGCCCTGACCAGGCATATCTCTGCGTGCACCTATCTGGATCGATTATACTGAAGTGCTGTTCCACCTGGACTTTTTTCTACATTGTGATCACAGGAACGGGCACTCATCCTCTAATATGGATACTGAAACCCTATCTACAGGTACAGTAAACACTTCCAATACTTTTACATATTCTTCTGAGGATATTAGCCGGATCTATGACAATGTTGATGTGGACGGCTCTTTCTTGGATGTACCTTCTGTGGTGGACCTACGCAGACTTTACAAAACAGAAACCAAACGTCTATTATCTTTAAAATCACACATGGTGACCCTATGTGAATATTTCAAGTCTGAAAGGATTCCACGTGGTCTCCGTTCACAACCTCAGGACAGTGCTTTCTCTCAGGACCCTGAATATCGGTCCAAATATGAGCTCATATCCAATAGATATGCCTTTGATATCATTACTCTAAACGTGGAGTTTCTACAAAAGGACATTGCTACTACACAAGTCAAGGTTACAGCTCTGGAGGAGTCCTTACGCACAGTGTGCACAGACGACGAGTATACACAGCTATTAGAGAGACAATCTACGTTTTTGGACAAGATGAAAATGGAACTACAGAATACTAAACGCCATAAGTGGCACCGGGACAGTCAGGACTATGCAAACGGACGAGTATATATGTGGGGATTAGCAACAGGCGGGGGAAAGAAACCCTGTAAACAAAGAGGGTTATAAAGACTTTAAAAATTATTCTAATACTATGCCTGGTACTAACATACCTTCTTCTTCCTCTGGTAAAGTTAATGTTAATAATGCAGATTTTTTTAGACCAGGAACCCGGCCAATCCACCGACCAATCAGACGCGGTGGTCGCCGCCACAGAAGACACTATAAAAACTCGGGCACAAAGGAACCTGAAAGTGACACAGGGCAAACTGGTGTTCAAGAAAAAACAAACAAAGTGAACACGGTAAATATTTCGTCTATATCTCTTACTTCTGATCAACTAGAACCATTTTCTAAGGGTCTCAACTTTTGTTCGTCTGAGGGAACGGACTGGTTCCAACGAGATTTGGATCTAGTCCAGTTCTTCACACGCCTGAAGTTGAAGATCTGGTTCTCTATGAATCCTGTTATGTCGAAAGATTTTGTACCTACTGATTTGGATGTTCCAGATGGATTTTTATTTTGTGATTTTGATTTAATCTCACCTAGTAATTTTTTACCTGTTGTCAATTCCAGTGTGTTAGATACTTTCTGTCAATTGGTTAAGTCCGACATAGAACAGATTAGGAATACACACGATAGATTTAGACACCCTAACTTGACTAAAAAACAGACAATGGCTTTTAATGACTTGGTCCGTGATCACAATTTGGTGATGAAGCCCGCAGACAAGGGCGGAGCTATTGTGATCATGGACCGAAGTCAATATTTGAAAGAGGCAATGAGACAGTTGAATGACAGGACTACATACATCTGCCTGGATAGGGACCCTACTAAAGAAATACAATCCAAAATTAGAAACACTCTAGAGGATGCATTTCAATCAGGGATTATTGATAAACAACTTTTTGATTATCTGTATGTTCCATTTCCTGTAACACCTCTCCTATATCTTCTCCCAAAAATACACAAGTCGCTGGAGAACCCTCCCGGAAGACCCATTGTATCCGGGAGGGGTTCTGTTACCAGTCGACTGTCTATTTTTGAGGACCAGATATTACGGCCGTTTGCAGTGAAAGCAAAATCATATCTACGTGATACGTCAGATTTTCTACAAAAAATTGCAGAAATTGAGATTCCAAAAAACACGATTCTTGCTACACTGGATGTGACTAGCCTCTACACCTCCATCCCACACGATGGGGGTGTGGAGGCTGTCAGATCCACCATCACAAACTCTTTTTCTTCTCAGAAAATTGATTTTGTTATTATTCTTTTGGATTTGATTTTACGTAATAATAATTTTTTATTTAATGATGTATATTATTTACAGATCTCGGGCACGGCCATGGGCACAAATGTGGCGTCCACCTACGCCAATGTGTACATGGCCGTGCTCGAGGAACGTTTCGTCTATGTGTCCCACCACTCCAGCATGTTGCTGGGGTGGTGGAGATACATAGACGATATCTTTTTGATTTGGACTGGTTCGGATTTTCAGTTACAGTCCTTTTTTTCTTATCTAAATTCCATTACATCCAATATCCAATTTACACTTACTTCTTCGACATGCAGTGTCCAGTTTCTGGACACAGTAGTATATATACGGGACAACAAATCGGTTACGGGACTCTATGTCAAACCAACTGACACTAATTCAGTGTTACACTTTTCAAGCTGTCACTCGCGGCCGATGGTGCGTTCTTTGCCCGCCAACCAAATGCTCCGGGCAAGACGCATCATCTCTGCAGAGGAAGAAATTGAACCTACATTAAACAAAATGGTAGATAATTTTTCTAATCGTGGATGTCCGAAATCCCTTTTAAAACAGAGTAAGGAGAAGGTACTAGTTATGAATAAGCACAAACTTATATATGAACCAAAGAAGAAACAAATTAGTTCACAAATTGCTTTTGTGTCCACTTACAGTGATCTATCAGACCGCATTTCCAATGTCCTCAAGAGACATTGGAAATTACTGTCACAAAGCTTCCCACAAATTAAGGAATTTTCCAACCCCCCATTATTATCTTATCGACGTACCAACAACTTACGCGATAAGTTAGTTAAGTCCCAAGTTTCTCTGACGAAACCAACACATCCTAGTCTTACTTATGCTCACTCTTTTACTTCTAGCACTCCATGTTCTTCTTGGCTGTGACTGGGCTGTGAGGACACTAACTTTATTATTAGTACACTTCTAATTTAATTTTATTTGTTCACACTTTGTATATTGTTTGCCCATTCTTTTGCCCTCAGTCAATATGGCACAGGGACTATCCAAGATCGATGTGCGCTGTTGTTTTACCTCCACATTCGGTCCTGGCTACTTACTCTCACTGGCTGTTCGCTCTATCTCGCCATCTTTCTCAAGCATGAGAAAGATGGCGAGAGGCCATTGAAACGTTGCATCCTGAACCATGGGTGAATAAAGTTCACATTGTTTTCTTCACCAATTTGGAGTGCTGCTGACTTATTGTTGGAACTATCTATCTATGTACCTACCTATCTATCTATTTCATATGTATGTCTCTATCTCATATCTATCTATTTATCTATCTATCTCATATCTATCTATCAAGTATAGGGGCCTCAAACTGGTGGCGCTCCAGATGTTGCAAAACTACAACTCCCAGCATTCCTGATAGCCATTAGCTGCATGCTGGAAGTGTAAGTTTTGCAACATCTGCAGGGCCACCAGTTTGAGACCCCTGACCTAGTACAAAGAAGTGGTGGGGCACTCCAAATTAGTGCAAAAAAGGGGTCTTTATTCACCTTCTTTCTACTGGTCTGTTTGTTGCGGATTCCCGACTGGGACCCGGGTGGGTGGGCACTCTTGCATCAATAGATTGGGAGTGCTGCTTTCCTCTTTTGTGTATGTATATCTATCTATCTACCTCATTTATACTGGATATATATATATATGATTTTTATGGGAGTTTTAGTGGGGAACATTTTTCTATGTGTGATAAACAACAGATTTTGTTCAGAAATCTGGTGCACACGTTTTTATCTATTCTCCCAGTGTGTTATTTTTTTTTGGGTACTTCACCTTTCACTCCAGTATGATCAACCTCAGCAAACAGTATCAGTGGTGGCTAAATAGTAGGTCACAATTTATTGATATAATTGGATGAATTGGATCTCAATGGTTGGCCTTTGTCTCCTCATAGGCTCTCCTTTCAGTGTGGTTGCCAACAAACGTATTCTGTTTGATGAAATTTTTTAAGATTTGACCAATGCTATTAACTATTAGTCTAACTTTGATATCTAATGTGCACTCAACAGAAGATGGGGAAGAGCACAATGATATAAGATGAAGGTATGAAAGGAATAACTACGGAACAATCATGACAAACATGTTGTGTTTATCATTAGGGCACTGGGCCATCTGATAAGGTAGCATGGAAATCATTTCAAATGTATAGATGTCGCTAATTGTTCGCTGGCTAACAGTTCCCGGCAAACTTAGCATGTTCGCGTTCGCATCGCCGGGCGAACATATGTGAAGTTCGATTCGCCCCCTATACTTTAACAATGCAGTAAACTTTGACCCTGTGAGTCAGAGTCAGCAGACACATTACAACCAATCAGCAGCAGTCTCTCCCTTCCAGACCCTCCTACCTCCTGCACGGACGCCATTTTACCTTCATTCAGCATGGTGCAGTCTTAGGAAGTGGAGGGACAGAGAAGCTGTTCCTGCTGTAATAGAGAAAGCAATAGCTAGGTTGCTGCTAGGTGGTGTATTCAGGGTCCACTTTACTCCTAAAGCACTAGTATAACATCTGCTTTAAGGACAGCACCCAAAAAAGCCCTTTTTAGGGCTCAAATATCAGTCTGTGTGTCTTGCAACAGCTGGAGGCACCCTGGTTGGGAGGGAACCGCCGGTTAAAAGGGGTACTCCAGTGTAAAACTTAAGTTCCTTCAAGCAACTAACTACAGTATTAAAAGGGCTATAAGTTCAGTCCGTGTGTCTTGCAACAGCTGGAGGCACCCTGGTTCTGAGGGAACCGCTGGTTAAAAGGGGTACTCTAGTGTAAAACTTAATTTCCTTCAAGCAACTAACTACAGTATTAAAAGGGCTATAAGTTCAGTCCATGTGTCTTGCAACTGCTAGAGGCACCCTGGGTGGGGACCTCTGCTTAAAAGGGGAACTCCACTGGCATCCTTTTTTGCTCATTGTCACACTAGTGCAAATCACATTTGGTGTGACAGTTGTTCAAATAAAAATAAAAAATACCTTTTTTGGCTGTGAAATAAAACCAGTGCTGCCTAAAGGGGGCTCTAACTATGTGCTGCCTAATATGGGGGAATCTATGTGCTGCCTAAAGGGGGGATCTAAATATGTTCTGCCTAAAGGGAGCTCTATGTGCTGCCTAAAGGGAGGCTCTAACTATGTGCTGCCTAATATGGGGGAATCTATGTGCTGCCTAAATGGGGGCTCTATGTGCTGCCTAAAGGGGGGCTCTAACTATATGCTGCCTAACATGGGGGAATCTATGTGCTGCCTAAAGGGGGGATCTAACTATGTGATGCCTAAAGGGGGGATCTAACTATGTGCTGCCTAAAGGGGGCTCTATGTGCTGCCTAAAGGGAGGCTCTACCTATGTGCTACCTAAAGGGGGGCTCTAAATATGTGCTGCCTAATATAGGGGAATCTATGTGCTGCCTAAAGGGGGGATCGAACTATGTGATGCCTAAAGGAGGGCTCTATGTGCTGCCTAAAGGGGCCTAAAGCACGTTATTCCAAAGAATTTAGGAATAATAGGTGATTTATGCCCTTTATGGATTAAAACCAGACTCTGCATCAACTATGTAATTTTCCATGGGAGTTTTGCCATGGATCCCCCTCCAGCACGCCACAGTCCAGGTATTAGTCCCCTTGAAACAACTTTTAAATCACTATTGTGGCCAGAAAGAGTCCCTGTGGGTTTTAAAATTTGCCTGCCCATTGAAGTCAATGGCGGTTTGCCGATTCGCTGGTTCACAAACATTTGCAGAAGTTCGCGTTCGCCGTTCGTGAACCGAAAATTATATGTTCGCGACATCACTATTCAAATGTCCTTAGGGAACCTGTTACATTAAAATGAAGAACAATCTGCAGGCGACCTGTTATAGAGAAGGAGGAGCTGAGCAGACTGATATATAGTTTTGTGTGAAAAGTTCCAGAGTAACTTGTTATTTATTCATGTAAATCTCTGATTATTTTGGGCTATATAGTCATATTGGTGGTCCTACTCTTTATTAACAATTATCTGTGTGTATAATTATGCATGTAGTGATAACTGTCAATCACTGAGTAGACCGCCCACTTGACTACTTAACCCAGAATGAGAACAATAGCCAAGTAGATATTGACAGTGATTGACAGCTCACTCTACTTGCACACTTATACACAGATAGCTGTCAATCTCTCAGCAGGACCGCCCACATGACTACTTATACCAGAAGTAGAAGTGGACATAAATTATTCAAGTTATGTTGGAACAAGCAAACAAACAAAAAAAGAACTATATATATTAATCTGTTCAGCCTCTTCTGCTCTATAACATGATGTCAGATTGGACTCCATCTTCAATGTGACAGGTTCCCCTGAAAGGGGTGCCACGGTGGAATTATTATTATTTTTTTTAAATCAACTGGTGCCAGAAAGTTGAAAATATGTGGAATTTAAAAACTGTAATCCTTCCAGTACTTATCAGCTGCTGTATGAACCTTAGGAAGTTCTTTTCTTTTTGAATTTCCTTTCTGTCTGACCACAGTGCTCTCTGCTGACACCTCTGTCTATGTCAGGAACTGTCCAGAGTAGGAACAAATCCCCATAGCAAACCTATCCTGCTCTGGACAGTTCCTGACATGGACAGAAGTGTCAGCAGAGAGCACTGTGGTCAGACAGAAAAGAAACTTCCTCTGGAGCATACAGCAGCTGATAAGTACTTGAAGGATTAAGATTTTTAAATAGAAATCATTTACAAATCTGTTTAACTTTCTGGCACCAGTTGATTTAAAATAAATTGTTTTCCACAAGAATACCATACATACATTTTCCTGGAGTCCTAGTGAACTAAATTATACTAACGTAGCCTCAGGTTCCTATTACTTTATATACATATTTGGCATATAATAACATCTATTGTTCAAATGTAATTAAAATATCATTTGAATCTATTTCTAAGACAGCCGCCTTTGATGAAAGTGATGCATTTATGATGTCAAGCGACACAGATAGCTGTCTGCATTTCATTACTGACAGATAAGAATAAACCTCGGAGACAGGTAATCAGCTTCCCGCATTCTGTCAGTCAACAACTCTCCAGACTCTTTTTAGAAACCATCAACAGTTACTGTAACAAAGGAAGTTCAACAGCAAATTTTAACTTCTGATTGTATTTCACATTCTAATTTGTTTACACATAGGGGCAACCACGGTGCCTGACCTGCTGCAACAGCATTTAAAGAAAATAAAATAAAATTTAAAAACATTACATATTGTTAAGATCAACTTTTTATATCAAACATATTCCTCAGCGGAAGCGGTCACATGACCAAGAAATTCGTCTCTAAGCATTGTGGGTAATAAATAATTTTGTCCACCTACCTGAAGTGTGCAGTGCCTGATTATCCCACTAAACTGGGAGGAAGTTTCTGACATATTGTTGCATTCCAGTGGGAAGGCTGCAGTCATTTATTTTATACTCTGTCCAAAGTTTTGCTTGTTTTTTCACAACCATCTCCGGTAAGCAGCACCATATTTGTGCCCACCGGTTTTATCCCTCAGTATCACACTACGGAGCACTGCTCTCTCATTTCTTTTCTGTACTGAGGACAAGCAGGGCTCTTTAGACTGAAGACAAGCAGGGCTCTGTGTTCTTTGTAAAAGCAGGGCTCTGTACACTGAGGACAAGCAGGGATCTGTGTTCTGAGGACAAGCAAGGCTCTGTACACTGAGGACAAGCAGGGCTCTGTACTCTGAGGACAAGCAGGGCTCTGTGTTCTGAGGAAAAGCAGGGCTCTGTACACTGAGGACAAGCAGGGCTCTGTACACTGAGGACAAGCAGGGCTCTGTGTTCTGAGGAAAAGCAGGGCTCTGTACACTGAGGACAAGCAGGGCTCTGTACACTGAGGACAAGCAGGGATCTGTGTTCTGAGGACAAGCAGGGCTCTGTACACTGAGGACAAGCAGGGCTCTGTACACTGAGGACAAGCAGGGCTCTGTACACTGCAGACAAGAAGGACTCTGTGTACTGAGGACAAGCAGGGCTTTGTGCACTGAGGCTCTGTGACATGCCCCCAGCTTACACATCAGGATGAATGACAAGCCAGGCTCAGAGTCCTACTTGCCGGCCCACACTTCCTGTAATTTGTTTCCACACAGAGACACACGGGCAACAGTTGCAGGGACAGCTTTTTTTAACCTCAAAATATATTTTTTTTAACTTATGTAGATTACCAATATACATATAATATTACTATCTACATTATATAAAAAGTTTTTGCAAACGACAGGTACACTTTAAAAAACTTCTGACATATCATAGTGACATACCAGAAGTTTTGATTGGGTGGGAGCTGTGTGTCCATCATTTCTGATGATCACGACTCTGCTCTGCTAAATAAGTGGTGTACAGGTTGACAGAAAGCCTATAGAAAAGTCTACAGGATTTATGTCAACTTCTTAGGCTGCTCACCAACCGGAGAAGAGCAATGGCAAACAGGCACAGAGCTCAGCTTGTCGCTGCTGCTTGTTTCATGGATTGGTATTGAGACCCCCACTGATCAAAACTTCTTACATGTCTCTATGATGTGTAGATATAGGTACCGAGCATGTGCTGTGACAGTACAGAGGCCATGATCTAAGTTTGGCAATCAGGAGCACTCAAGATAAATGTGAACTCCCCGTTACATATTTCCCATCTTTATTTGAAAGCATTAGGACCCCAGGGAGCTCTGTACATTCCCAGCTAGCGGTGGAAACTTGTGTAATGTAGTGCAATATGGTTACGGATAAAGGCTGCTGCAGTAATATTTCTTCATTCTTTCATTATAAATGAAGTTCAGTACTTGTGTAACTTTTATAAGCATCTATGCAAAATTAAGACAACTGTAACAAAGAACTTGGAATAACAAAGAAAATTATCCGTTTTTCAATGAAGGTTATTGTATTTTTGTGAGAGACAAAAGACCACTGTCCATATGGTATGGCAGGCCACATTAGTAAGTGACTGGAGGTTCCATAGCACACTACACCCTGTTCCAAATTAGTATGCAAATTATATTATTCTCATTTACCTAAATAATTGATGTAAATAACTAAAAATTTTATTGAACAAACCTCCTAATGATATCAATATTTTGATATCAATATTACTGAAAATTGTCATTTGTTGTGTTTGCAGCATATTTACTGAAAGCAAAAGCTATTTCAATCAAACTTTTAAAAACATTTTAACTTTTTAAACATTGTAACAGGCCACGTTACATTTTAACATAGGACCCCTTATTTGATAACAGCTTCACAAGTCTTGCATCCATTGTACTTGTGAGTTTTTGAAAGTTTCTGCTTGAATTTGTTTGCAAGATGTCAGAATAGCCTCCCAGAGCTGCTGTTTTGATGTAAACTGCCTCCCACCCTCATAGATCTTTTGCTTGAGGATGCTGCAAAGGTTCTCAATAGGATTGAAGTCAGGGGAGGATGGAGGCCACACCATGACTTTCTCTACTTTTATCCCCATAGCAGCCATTGATGCAGAGGTATTCTTTGCAGCATGAGATTGTCATGCACAAAGATGATTTTATTACGAAAAGCATGGTTCTTCTTTCTGTACCAGGGAAGAAAGGGGTCAGTCATAAACTCCACATACTTTTCAGAGGTCATCTTTACACCTTCAGGGATCCTTAAGGGGCCGACCAGCTCTCTTCCCATGATTCCGGCACAAAACATGACTCCACCACCACCTTGCTGACATCGCAGCCTTGTTGGAACAGGGTGGCCATCCAGCAACCATCCACTTCTCCATCCATCTGGACCACCCCCGGTTGCACGGCACGCATTAGTGAACAGGACTGTTTGAAAATCAGTCTTCATGTGAAGTGGAAACTCTCCTTCAGAGACCTAATGGATATCTGTCCCTATCAAAATTGATTATTATTAAAGTTGATGCATGCATCGGAGTAAATAACACACACTGACACGTATGTTCAGGATAAAGTAATTTTTCCTCTGTTAATCACAGCATATTTCACAGGTTATATAGACTTACAGATTAAACATAAATTACCACCCACATTATTGATTATTATTAGTGATGTGTGTGTACGTGTGTGGTTTTGTCATGCGCAAATTGACTTGTTTGCTCCTAAGCGCTAAGCAATTATAACCTTGTACTTTTCCCCCAGATATCACACTGACATTATTATTATTTCTCCTCAAACAGTTCAATCTTGATAGTCAGGCTTCACTGGGGGAGAGGCTGATTTCATCTTGTCAGGTCAGCTAATATGAGCAAAAAACTAAGCAGAAGGAAAATATGACATTTTACCAATTATAATACATAGGATTATTTATTAAATCCATTACACATGCATTTTTCTGCTCAATGCAGCCATTTCTGCTTGTGAGCATTGGTTAGTGGTGGCTTAATAGAAGGTTTATGCACAATTGCAAGACTCTGGAGGACTCTACACCTTGATGTCCGTGGGACTCCAGAGGCACCAGCAGCTTCAAATATCTGTTTACTGCTATGTAATGGTATTCAAGCAGCTGCTCTCTTGATACGATACATGGATCAAGAGATCAGTATCTTCCTCAATGTGCCTTTATCTGCACAGTCCCATATGTGCTCTGAATCAGCCACAAATCTCTTCATAGTGCGATGATCACGCTTAACCCCTTAAGGACCTCGGCTTTTTCCATTTTTTCATTTTCAATTTTTCCTCCTTAACTTAAAAAAATCATAACTCTTTAAAATTTTCACCAAAAATTCTATATGATTGCTTATTTTTTGCATCACTAATTCTACTTTGTAATGACATCAGTCATTTTACCCAAAAATCTACAGTGAACGGGAAAAAAATCAATGTGCGACAAAATTGAGTAAAGAACACTATTTTGTAAGTTTTTGGGGCTTCCGTTTTTATGCAGTACATTTTTTTGGCAAAAATTATACCTTATCTTTATTCTGTAGGTCCATTCGGTTAAAATGATACCCTACTTATATAGGTTTGATTTTGTATCACTTCAGAAAAAAATCATGAATACATGCAGGAAAATTTATACGTTTAAAATGGTCATATTCTGACCCCTATAACTTTTTTATTTTTTTGTATTCAGGGCGCTATGAGATCACTTTTTATTCACTTTTTTGTGGTATGAAAAGTGATCAAAAATGCGCTATTTTGGACTTTTGAATATTTTTGCACATACGCCATTGAACGTGCGGTTTTAAAAGTGATATATTTTTTATAATTCGGACATTTCCGCACGTGGCGATACCACATATGTTTATTTTATTTTTATTTTCACTGTGTTTTTTTTATTCTTGGAAATGCCGGGTGATTCAAACTTTTATTAGGGGAAGGAATAATTGAAAGGGTTAATGATTTTTTTACACTTTTCTTATGCAATATTATAGCTCCTATAGGGGGCTATAAAATTGCATTAACTGATGTTTTACACTGATTGATCCATCTCCATAGGAATGGATCAATCAGTGTTTTCGGCGATTGAATGCTCAAGCCTGGATTTCAGGCTTGAAGCATTCATTCGGCGATCGGACAGCGCAGGAGAAGGTAAGAAGACCTCCTCCTGTGCTACAGCTGTGCGGGATGCCGTGATTATACCGCGGCGATCCCGGACAACTCCCTGAGTCAGCCGGGCACTTTTACTTTTGTTTTTAGCCACGCGGCTCAGCTTTGAGCGCGCGTCTAAAGGGTTAATAGCACGCGGCACCGTGATCAGTGCCGCGCGCTATTAGAGGCGGGTCCCGGCTTCACTATGGCGCCGGGCCCGCCGCGATATGATGCGGGGTCACCGTGTGACCCCGCGTTATATCGCAGGACCAGGACCCAGGACGTACCCATACGTCCTGGGTCCTTAAGGGGTTACGTTTTCATGAAATGTCTAATGTTTTCATACCTCGTCCAAGGCATTGAACTATTTCACTCTGTTTGGCAGCAGAGAGATCCTATTTCTTCCCCATATGGCTTGAAAATGGTGTCTGCTTAATAATGTGGAACACCCACCTTTAGTAGTTTTTCCTCAAATTGGGCTCACCTGGCAATCTAATTATCACAGCTTTCCGAGATTGTTTTAAGTGAGCAAAAGAGCCATGAAACATAATGCCATCCATGAGTTAAAGTGAAAAACTAAATATTTAATCTTTTTGACATTGAAATAGAATTTGCATAATAATATGGAACAGGGTGTAGAAGCATGCAGGGCTTTTAAAGAGCAGAGGGTCCCTATTGCAATTACTGAATTGGAACCTTATAGTCACTGGCCATGTGAGAACAGAATGGGCTTCATTAAGGGTCCACATAGAATGTCCCTATACAGGTACATTGTATAAGCTTCAGGTTGAATTTAAAGTTCCTCGGCCTCAATGCACAATTGGTAGCCCTCCCCATACTCCCCAGCTATCATGTGCCTACTATAACAATTGCATTATCTGATGTAGCGAGGCATTCTTTTGGCAGCCTCATGTGCCAGAAGGGACATGCACACATAGACTCCAAAGGGGACTTAGACCCCTGCCCTTTTAATGCAGCTGATCTATGATGCCCTCACAAACTGTGTCAGCTGTCATTGAAACTTCCCGGCTCAAAGGTGTAAAGCTTCCCCTGCTTGTGCTCTGAGCTGGGAAGTTAATGAGCAGCATAAAGTCACCAGCAGGGGGCAGCGAGGGGTGAGAAGATTTAGGACACAGCAGCCATGTTTACTTATGCTCTGTGTCCGCATTTCCTCCTCAGCTCTTCCCCCTCCTCATGTTTCCTACACCGCTCGTCTGAGCTTCTCTCCTGCTTCTTTACTGTCAGGTCCCAAAGCAACAGGGGTAGGAGGGTGCACACCAAAGGGAGAGGGAAAGGAGCTATGTTCCCCTCCGGCTCTTTTTTGGCTACTGCAGCCTTATCTGTGGTGATGGCCTACACTCCAACTACTGCCCTGGTGAGTGATGGCATTTGGGGAGACTGCTGACCATGCCAAGGAGGTATGTGTGTGTATGTGTGTATAATGTGTGCATAGTATGTGCATATTAGTGTGAGTGTTCATATAGCATGAGTGTGCATAAAGTGTTCATATAGCAGTGTTTCTAAACCAGTGAGCCTCCAGCTCCTGCAAAACTACAACTTTCAGCATGCCTGCAGAGCCTTACTGGGAGCACACTGGTTGGGTAACACTGGTATATAGTGTGAGTGTGAATGTATGTGTGTATATATTTCCTTTTATTGGGTATAAATGACTGTATAGGTGTATACTTTTTTCAGGCCAAGCAAGGCCTACTTTACATATGTTAGTTGTCCGGCAGCATTTCCCTCTGGCGCGCACCAGAGAGAAACTGATCGCAGAACTGAGCCCATTCATTTGAATAGGACAGTTCCCATTCATCCAGGATCTTAAGTTGGACGCCGGATGGTGATAGATGCCGCATGGCCACTGGACAGGGAAACAAGTCATGATGTGTTCCCCTGCACACACAATAACTAACCATGGCTCCTAAACAAATAATCCCTATCACCTCTCTGAATATGTGTGTGCAGAATTCATCATGTATGTGCTATTGAATTTTAAAAAAATGTATTAAAGCGCACCTTTAATAAATATTTGAGAAATAACTAAAATGCATCACTGTGCACAATAGTATTTAAACTCCAAAATGAGGTGCCGCATTCTCTGTCGCATATAATTCTATTTAGTTATATAGCAGCCAACTCTAGTGCAAGACCCAGCATGATGCTCCATCTCATTAGAATTGCCACCGTGGGGTGATGCGGGGCACAATTCAGCTGACATGACAGCCAGAGGTCCCTTATTTCAGGTATTGTGTTGTGTTAACATATGTAAGGTTTTTACAAACATTTTTTATAACACTGAGAAGTGCCTTTTTTTTTTAATCCGAGCCCCTGCCCCTAAAATGTCTGTGCACGTTCCTGTACGCCAGGGATCAGTAGAAATTGCTGACTCTGTACCCTTTACAGTTTTGCCCCTGCCACCCTTATTTACTGGACACCTGCTATATCTTCTGATGTAACAGAAGGAGTTTTGGACACAGTCACACACTAAGGCTCAATGGCAACTGCTACTACCACTGCACCCTATAATTAAACCTGTGTACCACCATTACCTACTGGGCACCTGCTGCACAGAGTTTACCTTTAACATGTCTTTATGTCTGCCCTTGGCTTTATGTGCTCTCCCATAGCTGTAGGGTGGCATGAGATGCTGAGATCTCCCCTTTATATTAAGTAACATTTTGGTAGCACTGGCAGAACAAAAATTGCTGAATACTAAATGTTATTTGTCAGTTTTGTTTATTTGCTGTATTCATTTTGGTGATTCAGCTTTGGTGTTTCATTATCCACACAACAGAATAGACAAACAGGTGTTGGTTAATGGGGATGATAGATGCTGGTTAGAAATTATACTAATTTAAGATGCATTTAGGCACAATTGGAGAGATTTATTACAAATAATGGTTTCTTCATTTTCCAATTTCTTTAGAAAATAACAGCTGTAATCTGCAGGACTGTTGTTTGTCTTCTTTAGATATTTAGCGTTTTTTATATTACAATGTATTAAGTCATTACAAAATAAGCAGAGATTGTTATGGTGGCTTCACCTGGAGTGTCATTTTTACGTCAAGGGCAATTCTCCCACGAAATGTCCATGCCTTATATGTGGATTTTGACACAGTTTTAGATGTGGCTTAGTTGAAAATTTTCTGAACTACAAATGAGGCCATGTAGCCGATACGCACCAGTGTATATACTGTGTGTTCCTATGGGGTGTGTCAATATTTTATACTCTATAGCTTAATAAGTGAAGAATAGTAAATTATTCCCCTGAGCTGGACCCTTCATCTTTTCTTCATTCTATGTGGCTGTAACTCCTACAGCGATTTGTGCACTTGTAAGTTAACCTTGAGGAGTGAAGCTGATATTGATTCAATGTTGAAAATGTTACCAATTAAATTGCATCTGTAAATGTAGCCGCTACTAACTTGAGCATGTAAGTACAATATCAGGGTACTGCATGGCATCACTTCCATCTACCTGATACATTTTGTTGCTGAGTAGGTGTTTTTAGGCAAGTGTGCATGCGTTGTAATTACCACTACATTCGTGTGGCCAGACAATGAGCGATGCTGCATAATAACATAATTCAAAGAAACACAGCAATACATAGAATATAATCTATCTCATCTTGTTTCATATCGTGTATATATATATATATATATATATATATATATATATTTGTGGTCGGGGCTCTATATGTGACCTGCCAGACTTACCTACACCAGTAGATAATACTTCTTCGGTGGTTCCTATAATGAAACTAATAACACATATGCATAACACTGTATAGTAAAGCAGTTGAACTGTGCCCAAAAACCGTGACCGAGGGTTAGCCTTTATTGGGCATACCCTATTAATTGGTAAAGAAAAGAAGGGAGGGAAGGGTGGGTTTTCGCGAAACCCAACTCACGCACCTGTGTGATGGGGGCATGCATTAAATATACAACGCCCGTCCCACAAATACGCACACACCTGTGTGACGGTGGGTGGGGGGGGGGGTTGCGTGAATTATTCAACGCCCTTCCCAAAAATACAGCCAGATAGGCTTATCACTTGTGGTCAGGGCTCCATTCGTGAGCTGCCAGACTATCCTACAGCAGTAGATATTACTTCTTCTGTGGTTCCTGTAATTAAACTAATAACACATATGCATAAAACTGTATAGTAAAGCGGTTGAACTGTGCCCAAAAAACACGACCGAGGGTTTGCATTTAGTGGGCAAAACACAAAACTGTGCAGGAATAAAATAATTTATTGGAATTGCAATACCAAGTATTTGAAGACATCAGCCATTTTGTTATGGGGATTTGGGACATAGTTAGCCTAGCAGCCTGACCTCCATCTGCCTAACTTCTGTATAAAGTGCGGAGGAACCTTGTGTCGTGATACTGCCCATGCTGCCCCAATGCGAAAAGGGTGACATGAGAATTCCAGATGATTACCACCCAAAGTGGTGATCAATGACCTTGTGTGAGAAACAAACTTTAATGTGGTCAGAGCAAACGTCCCCTCGTATTCACATCACCAACGTCCTACGGACCTGCATGGGAGGTTAACCTAACAACAGAGGCTAAACTGTGCCCATAACCGTGATCGAGGGCAGCTCTTTAGTGGGCAAAAACACCTGACCTAGCAGGTTAAGTAGTAGAATGCATAACCTCATAAACAACCCTACCCTGTAACTTCACTGCCCCTGAAAACCCTAATACTATGACAAGTGATGAGCGGCATTATCCATATTCAAGTTTGCGATATTTTGCGAATATATAGATGAATATTCGTGCTATATTCCCAAATTTCGTGTATTCGTTATATTCGCATATGCGAATATTTGCATATTCGCGTATGTGAATATTCGCATATTTGCACATTCGAGGAAGAAAACAGTGAGGGGGTGGGTAACTTTACTATTGCGTAGAAAGAGGAGTGGTCCCAGCATCATCTACCTACTGCTGTTCAAACCGTGACACTTCACTGGAGGTCTAATGTTATCCCTGGGAGTCACACCTGTAGCCCGTCTGGTGCTATACACGCTGTGCAATGTAGTACAGTCAGATATTTATGGAAGAACAAAAGCAGAGCACTCACCAGGTTCTTGAAACAGGGACTTCTTTAATTCACTGGAATGGTGAAAATGGGTTTACAAGCAGGGGAGCAAGTTGAAATACATGCGGGGGTATGCAAGCTGGCAATGGACCGTTCTCACGACGGAGCACTTCGCCAGGCCAGTGCTTGATGACATGAAGGAAGAAGTGTGCTTATAACAGGTAAGGGTTACCATAGTTACATATCAACAAAAACACCTAAAATAATGTTAATGGTGCAGATCACATTAAAAGCATCCTTCTATCTTCATGTACAAGAAACATTACACATGTATACTAATAGAGTTTTCCCTTCTTAGAAATAAATTCATATAAGGGCATTTCATTCATATTCATCATTTAGGCCGAGCGGACCCTTTGCGTTCGTTCTCAAGATCCAAAGAGCTTTGCTATTTAGAAGATCTTGGTCTTTAGTGAATCACTGTCTAGGGGTTTCTATCCTTTCAATTGCAAACATTTTTAATGCTTCAGGATTGTTGCTGTGGACTTATGACATATTGGTTATCAGGCGTGGAGCTCCTACCCCTGTTCTCAGGGATCTAATATGCTCTCTTACCCTATGAAATAGGGGCCTTATAGTTTTCCCAATGTAGAAGTACCCACAGGTACCAATTGACACACAGTAACCTGACCCCATGACAGACCTTGACCATGATGTGAAAATTTAGCTATAACCAGAACTAAGCTTGAGAAACTTACCTGAAGACTACCCGAACAGTTCGACAGCCATACCATGAACTACCCACCCACTGTACTCCTAAGCATTGGCCTGTTGCGAGTAATCGAACCTTGCATCGCCATCGTGCC
This sequence comes from Hyla sarda, assembly GCF_029499605.1. Lineage (NCBI taxonomy): Eukaryota > Metazoa > Chordata > Amphibia > Anura > Hylidae > Hyla > Hyla sarda. The sequence continues at coordinate 429,089,002 of NC_079190.1, forward strand.
TGTAGACAGGCCAGAACTATGCACAGACAATGTGCCATCGACTACAATCAACTAACCCCATCCTGAACACTGACCCAACCTTAAACCGCCAAACTTCTGCTTCAAACTGAACTCTGGGGTGACGTGCTGCCGTAATTGACAGATAACTTCATATCCCTCATGTCTGCAACCGTGACAGTGCTTAGCGTAACCCTTGAACCTGTAGTTCTATTCGCGAACCACCATGTCTGCACCTTTACCAGGTATTTTCGTAACCACCGTGCCTGTAGATGTGACAGGTCTTTTCGTAATCACCGTACCTGTGTGACAGTTCTTTGCGTACCCTCATGCCTGTACACATGACAGGTCTGGCATAACCATCGTTTCTTTATTTATATGTGTCATGAAACTATAACTCAGAAAGCATGTTAGTGACAATAACTACGCAGTGTATCCCACTTCCGGTGTGGCAGGTATGAAGGGACTACAACCCCTATGCGCCATGCCATTGTTACTCTGACAGCGTGTCATTAACAACAACTCTGCAGTGCATCCTCCTCCTGCCGTATTAGACATAAAGAGTACACAGCCACCTGTAAGTCGTGCTGTTGTTGCCCTTAAGACGTGTCAGTGACAACAACTGCGCAGTGTATTCCTCTGCACACGTGGTAGGTATGATGTGTATACTATTCATGTCTACCGTCTATGAGTCATGATATTGTTGCTCTGAAACGTATCGGTAACAACAACTATGCAGTGTTTCCTCTGCAGACGTGGCAGGTATGATGGGAGTACCGATGCCTATGTGTCGCGACGTTATTGTTCTGAGACATGACCATAACAACAACAACTGCTCAGTGAATTCTCCTGCAGCCGAGTAATGTATGATTGGTATACAACCGTCTATGTGCATTGATGTTGTCACTCTAAAAACGTCTCAGTAACAGCAACAATACAATGGCAGGTATAATGGGTATACCACCGCCTATGTATCGTGATGTTATTGTACTGAAGACGTGACCATAACAACAACTGCTCAATAAATTCCCCTGCAGCTGTGTCGTGTATGATTGATATACGGGCACCTATGTGTGATGATGTTGTCGCTCTGAAAACATGTCAGTAACAACAACTATGAAATGGGTCCCCTGCAAACGTGGCAGGTATAATGGGTATACCACCGCCTATGTGTTGTGATGTCGCTCTGAAGACGTGTCGGTAACAACAACTGAGGGGTGCATCCCCCTGCAGAGGTGTCAAGTACAAACGATAAGTCACCACTTATGTGTCATGATGTTGTTGCCCTGAATATGCGACTATGCAATGTATACCCCTGCAGATGTGGCAGGTACGAAGGATACACCACTTATGTGTCGAAATGGTTTTGCTCTGAAGACGTGTCAATAACAACAACAGCACAGTGCATACCCCTGCAGATGTGGCAGGTACGAAGGGTATACAACGGCCTATGTGATGTGATGTTGTTGCTCTAAAAAAACATGTTAGTAACAAACAACTATGCAATGTATCCCCCTGCAGACGTGGCAGGTATACTGGGTATACAACCGCCTATGTGTTGTGATATTGTCACTCTGAAAACATGTCAGTAGCAACGACTATGAAATATATCCCTCTGCAGTCATTGCAATTATGAGGGGTATACATCACCTTTGTGTCGTAATGCTGTTGTTCTGAATATGTGTCAGAAATGCACAACCATGTCAACCGACCCTCTGCAGAAGTGGACGGTGCGTTGGGAAACAACCGTAATACTATGAGCATATAACTGTATAATGCCATTCGCAATATAAATGCCCTAAGTGCCTGAACAAATGCCCAAGCGCATGCGCATGTACCGCCTGAAAGCTATGAGTGAATGAAGAACGGGAGCATATGAACAGTGTAAGTACCCTGATCGCAAGACCGTATGACTGTCATGAATGTGAACAGCACTAATGCAACGAGTACATGACCAGTAACTGCTGCGAATGTATGAAAAGTATGTATGCTACGAGCGTGTGAACAATATTGAATAATGAAATGAGTGCCGTGAGCATATGATCTGTATAATTTCCAAGAGCATAAGGGCATTATAAATGCCACAAGCTTATGGACAGTGAAACGCCATGAATGTATAAAACAGTATAAATTACTACGAGGCTATGACGCATATCATGAGCTTAAGAATCATGTAAACACCAAAATTGCCTGAACAATTTAACTGCCATCAGCATATGAACAGTGTCAATGGCCTGAATGTGTAATAACCAGTACTATAAGCTGGTGAACAATATGAATACTGTGGGATAATAAACAGTATAAATGCCATAAATGTATACATGCCATGAGCCTATGAAAAGTATAAGTGCAGTGAGCCTAAAACGGTGTGACCACCATAAGCGTAATCAGTATCCAGCCCTGAGCGAATTAATAGTATAAAAGCCATGAGCGTATGAAAGTGTGCATGCCATAAACGTGTGAACAGTATAAATATCAAGAGCGTATGGACAGTATGATTGCTGTAAGAGTATGACCGTATACCCGCCCTGAGCGTGTGAACAATATGAACAGGCGTGTAAACAGTACGATCACCCAGAGCGTATGAACAGTATAACTCTATGAGCGTATGACCAGTATGAAGGTCATGAATGTATGCAAAACGAAGCCCATGTCGTATCAAACAGATGCCATGAGACTATCGACCGTATAATATCATAAGCCTCCAAGCACAGTATAATGCCATATGCATATGCATGACATAAATGTCATGGGCGTATCAATCAGCATCGCTGCCACAACACGTATACCCAGTATAGAATACCATGAGGCATTGATATAATGGCTATGAGATAATACCATGAAGCGGCTGAACAAAAAACTTTATCACCCCTACGTTTGAAAGCTCTATTGTAGACTCAATATGAATATCCACAGAAAACGCTGACAAGATTAAACGCAAAGCTATGCAAACGCATACGCAATGACGGAAACCGATGTGTGTTACTAAGTAATGAAACGTGTGTGCCCCAATGCTACAAACGTATGCACTGCAATACTATGATATATCTACAAAGGTAAAAGCACTGTAAACACTATAACATGTGAAACTACATGAATGAAATTAACGCAGTGTAAATGCTATCATGAATAATGCCTTAAGACTGCTATAATAGTTATGACACATAAATAAACACCTATAAATAACAAAATGTACTGTAATTAACAAATACAATACCGTATTTGCCACTTAAAATATTATAACCATGTGGACCGTATGTATTGCTATGAGACATATGTATTGAATATATACCTATAATAGTACCCTCTGCATATAACACTGTGCGCCTGTACTGTATACACATCTATACCTGTAAACACCGTGATAGTATGAACTGTACACCACGCTGCCACCGTACCCGCTGCACAAGCCATTACGAGTATATGTACCGTACAGAAGCTATGACTGTACATACTGCGCATAACATGGAAAAGAATGTACTGTAAAAACATCATAACTATGCACTGTATATGATATTCTTAGTGTATGAACCAGAATTAAAAAAAACTTTAAATTTTTTTATTATTTATTTCTAATCAACATCATAATACAGTCCTAATGTGCCTATGATAAGTCTACATAAATTAACTATAAGCCACAAAGCTAATCCTTTAAAAAAAAAAAAAAAATTATGTGCACCAAATGACTAGCAGTACAGGTGCGCACACAGCACCACCTAGCTCCGGAGTCCGTGTACTGCAATCAGCCGCGCAGCCACACTGAAGCTTCGCCGGGAGCACGCGCCGTCCCAGGAACCCCAGAAAAGCCGCCGACACTCGAGAGTAAGCAGCAAACCTTTCGGTAAGCACCACGTAGTGACCACATGAGTATCACCAACCGCCAGCAACCCAGAACCAACGCTGCAGCGATCGGCAGTGCTGCAGACCCCTGCCCCCGGCCCACCATGACAAAGATAGCAAATATGTAAAAAAAAACAGAACGCATTGCCGGATACCGGCACTTACCAAACCGTAGCCAGAATCCCATCAGAAAAGCTCAGCCAGCAAAACTCCACACTGTTATGGGAAACGTATGAGCTACCTACGGTGCACAGTACACTGGAACCCGCCAAACGCAACGCACGCGCCGGTGTGACAGGGGACATGCGCTAAATATACAATGCCCCTCCCACAAATACGCACACACCTGTGTGATAGGGAGGAGTGCGTGAATTATTCAACGCCCCTCCCACAAAAACGCAAGCACATGTGTGACGGGGGAAGTGCATGAATTATTCATCGCCCCTCCAACAAATACAGACAGTTAAGCTAATCACATATAAATATATATATATATATATATATATATATATATATATATATATTAACTTTTGTAAAATTGTTTCCAGTAGCAAGGAGAGCAATTTCTATTCTATAACTATTTTACCAGATATATAGTATATACAGTTTATATACTGTCTTTATATACACAAACTTGTGAAGATTGATTATGTGACTTTAACACTGTCTTAGGTCAACTTTAACTACTTCAGTCATGACAGATTACAATGCAAGACTTTGGCCTTAAATGCACAAGCTCTGATCTTACCTACTGAAATTATTGATAAGACTTGAGAGTGGGATCATAAATATGAATTAAGGATGTCACTGTAGTAGAACCATGAATGCATCTATCACATGCAGTCTGATGCCTTGCACTGGGAAATAATATAGATGTTCTTGTTAGGTTAGGTCAGTTGTATATAACATCCACAGCAGCATTAAACCTACGGCTAAATTTATTGGATTCCACAGGGCTGCAAACCTTGTTATGTTGAATTCAAGACCTACTGGTCTAAAGGTATAAAAGAGGAACATAAATTGTCAGAACCCTGTAGACTGTGGAGGCCAATGTGCCAGAATGTAAATTTATAGATCGCTTGTAGGGATGTGAATCGAATCTGAGGAATCCGAATTTGTTATGAATTTCAGGAAAAATTTAATTCTCAATAAATGTGAATATCGTCGCAATTCGATTGCCCGAATCGCTTCATTAAACTCAATTTAGTGCGATCCAGGCTCCAGGGCATCTAAAATGGTGGATCCACATGTGAGGACATGGGGCAAGGAATACGGACAAACCTGGCAAGGCGGGAACAAGGGTAGGCGGGATGACTCTGAATCACATGCAGCATGCAGCCTATCAGCAGCCAGCCACCCCTGTGATATCAAAGCCCTATATAATCGGCAGCCATCTTGCCGCCAGTCACATCTTTATTCAATTACAGAGAGAGAGGGACAGTGCAGTGTGTGTTGCACAGAAAAGCATTTTTACAGCGGCGGTTCACCTCCCAGTCGCATCAGTGTTCTATTGCAGAGAGGGACAGAGAGCAGTGTGTTGCACAAAAAAGCTTCTTTACTGCAGCGATTAACCTCGAGCCCAAATAAAGCCTAGAAACACCGACAGGGAAGGGAGTGAGATTGAGAGAGTGCAATTTTGGATGTGGTTCACAGCGACTGTATGCTGCAACACTGGTGTGTACAACAACTGAAAAGCTAATAGTAGCCAGCCAATTAGGGTGAGCAGAGCCCTATAAGCATATTATCCTCTATTAAGTGTAACCTGTGCGTACACAAGTCTTAACCTGTTAAGGACCCATGACGTAACGTTACGTCATGAGTCTGCACCCGATCTATAACGCGGGGCCACGGCGGCTAATAGCGCACGGCACTGATCGCAGTGCAGTGTCTATTAACCCTTTAGACGCGATGTTCAAAGTTGAACGCCGCGTCTAAAGTGAAAGTAAAACCATGACGGTTAGCTCAGGGAGCTATTCGGGATCGCCGTGGCGTAATTGCGGCATCCCGAACAGCTGCAGGACACGAGGAGGGTCTCCTACCTTGCCAGGGATCCAGGCATGAGCAGTCAAGCGGCAGAATCATTGATCAATGCTTTCCTATGAGAAAGCATTGAACAATGTAAGAGATCAGTGTGTGCAGTGTTATAGGTCCCTATGGGAGCTATAACATTGCAAAAAAAAGTGAAAAAAAAAAAAGTGAATAAAGATCATTTAACCCCTTCCCTATTAAAAGTATGAATCACCCCCCTTTTCTCATTTAAAAAAAAAAAAAAAACTGTGTAAATAAAAATTAAAAATTAACATATGTGGTATCCCCGCGTGCGTAAATCGTTAATTAAACCGCACGGCGTATGCGCAAAAAAATTCCAAAGTACAAAATAGTGTATTTTGGGTAACTTTTTATATCATGTAAAAATGAATAAAAAGTCCAATCAATACAAAAATGGTACTGTAAAAAACTTCAGATCACAGCGCAAAAAATGAGCCCTCATACCTCCCCATACACGTAAAAATAAAAAAGTTATAGGGGTCAGAAGATGACAATTTTAAACGTATAAATTTTCCTGCATGTAGCTATGATTTTTTCCAGAAGTACGACAAAATAAAACCTATATATGTAGGGTATCATTTTAACCGTATGGACCTACAGAATAAAGATAAGGTGTAATTTTTACAATGATTTTTTTCGCCGTTTTGCTGTAGATTTTTGGGTAAAATGACTAATGTCATTACAAAATAGAATTGGTGGCGCAAAAAATAAGCCATCATATGGATTTTTAGGTGCAAAATTGAAAGAGTTATGATTTTTTAAAGATAAGGAGCAAAAAACGAAAATGCAAAAACGGAAAAAACCCTGGTCCTTAAGGGGTTAAGGGCCTAGTTACTGTGAAAGGACAGCCAAAAGTAAACACCTGCTGGTGTTGTAGACAAATACTGTTTTGAGCGTACTTGAGCGCATAGTCCTCCCCCCATAAGTGCATAAAACATACATACATCTAAGTGGTGTACCATTTTGTTCCTGTTAAAGTCTTAAGAGCCTAGATACTGTGAAATTCCAGGCAAAAGTACACACCTGCTGGTATTGTAGACAAATACTGTTTTAAGCGTACTGGAGCGCATTGTCCTCCCCTCATAAGTGCATACCACATATGTACATCTAAGTGGTGTACCATTTTGTTCCTGTTAAAGTCTTAAGGGCCTATATACAGTGAAAGGCCAGCCAAAAGTACACACCTGCTGGTGATGTAGATAAACACTGTTTTAAGCGTACTGGAACACGCACATCTAAGTGGTGTACCATTTTGTTCCTGTTAAAGTCTTAAGGGCCTAGATACTGTGAAAGGCCAGCCAAAAGTACACACCTGCTGGTGATGTAGATAAATACTGTTTGAAGCGTACTGGAGCGCATTGTCCTCCCCTCATAGGTGCATACCACCTACGTAAATCTAAGTGGTGTACCATTTTGTTCCTGTTAAAGTCTTAAGGGCCTAGATACTGGGAAAAGCCAGGAAAAAGTACACACCTGCTGGTGTTGTAGACAATTACTGTTTTAAGTGTAGTGGAGCGTATTGTACTCCCCTCATATGCGCACTAAGTATATCAGGCAGAGAAGTGCCAGGATGTGCACAGAGGAGTGGCAGAGGCCTAACTTCATCAGGCAGAGGTTGCAGCAGACTAGGGACAAGTGGCAGCAGCGCAGTCGCACCGAGAGGCCTGGGCTCCTGGTATCAGCTAGCGATCGTGTCTCGACCAGCAACACATCTGTCCGTTATCGATTAGTCATCCACTTCATCACAAGTGACATCTGACACCCCCAGTCAACAGTCGGCGGGTTCCTCTGACACAACCCTCAGTTGGCATGGCCCGGGAGCAGTCCCTGTCCTCCCATTGCCTCTGTCCTATGCTGTTCCCTCCCCCATAGAAGTATCTTATGCTGTGGGTTCAGCTCCACTATTCAGTGAGGATGATCTAATAGAGTACAATCAGCTGCTACTGCCCAGCCAAGAAGTAGAGGAGACATCCACCGCTTCCTCCACTAGGCAGGCAAGTAGTGATGAGGAGAGTGGCATGGAAGGTGGTGTTGCGAGCATTCAGGCTCCTGAAGCAGACACTATTGAGGAACCTGAGGAGGACATCAGTGATGTGCAGACACAACTCCATGATGAAGAAGCCGATCGCACTTGGCACCCGGGTGCAGAAGGGGCTTTATCATCAGGAAAAGAGGGTTGTAGCATGGTTGGCAGTCAGCAGGGTGGCAGAAGCGAAAGTTTGGAACCAAACCTGCTTCGCAGCAGCCTACTTTCCCGTGAGGTAGTGGAACAGGCGTTCCTGAAGTCGGTGGCAGTAGCAGTCAATCAGTGCGGACTGTTGGTGGGAAAATCAGCTACTCGGCGGTGTGGCAGTTTTTTTTATCAAGCAACCGGAGGATGTTATCTGACCACATGCAAGATGTGTCGGCAGAAGGGGAAGTGTTGCCAGGGTCCCAATGTTGGCACCACGGCCCTGCGTCAACTTATTCAGCATCACCATAAAGTGGCCTGGAAGAACCGTGGCTCAGATGTGGTGGTCCAGCCTGCTGCATCACCCAGTGGCACGCCGCTCTCTGTTTCAGCCAGCCAAGGCTACACCACCTTAGCCAAAGGGAACTGTATGTCATACCCATCTTCTGTCGCTACAGATGCTCCTGCTCCTCCTACTGTGAGTCAATAATTTTGCCAGCAATTCATCGGCGAAGCCATTTCCAAGAGACAACAGTATACGCCCATTTATCCAACAGCGTAGAAGCTAAATGTTCTCCTGTCCAAGTTGCTGGTGCTGCTGTCCCGCCCTTTTCAAGTGGTGGCCTCGGCACCTTTCAGAGAACTGATGGCTTGTTCTGAGCCGAGGTGGAGAGTCCCAATCCGTCATTTCTTTGTGAACAAGGCAGTTCCAACCCTGCACAATTTTGTGTAACAAAAGGTGGGCCAGTCCTTGAGCCTGTCAGTGTGTACCAAAGTGTATGGCAGCGCCAACGTGTGGAGCTGTAACTACGGTCAGGGACAAAACGTGTCCTTTATGGCCCACTTGGTAAATGTAGTTCCTGCACAGCCACAACAGCAACTTGGACAGGTCACGCCGTTTTCCGCCTCCATGCTCTCAGGCCATTGGTCCTGTGACAGTGTGTGACTCCGCCTCCTCATCCTCCACCGTGTCCTCAGCCTTCACTGTACGGACAAGTCTCTGTGCCCCTCCAGCATACCAAGCGTGCAGGGCATGGTGGTGTCACACTGTTCTTCACATGGTTTGCCTTGGCACACAGGGGAGGAACTGCTAAAAGTCATTTATCAAGAAATGGAATCATGGCTTACTCCACGAAAACTGGAAATGGGAACCATTGTGACCGACAACGGGAAGAACATATTGTCTGACCTGTGACAAGGAAGCCTGAGCCGTGCATGGCAAACGTGTTCAATCTGGTGTAACTTCAGTGTAAACTAGTGGCAGCTCACACGTGACACCTGCCGTTTGCTCAGGCCCTTTGAGGAAGCCACATTATTGTCAGTCGCCAGGATTACGGGATGAACGGATGAATGATGTCATTCCACTGCTTCATTTACTACAACATGTGTTGGAAATGTGTCAGGGCACTGGAGACGTGGCGCCTACATCTCACGGCCACATGAGCCCTGTGGGGGCTGAACTGGATAAGCAGGAGGGGGAGGGGCACAGTGGAGCACAGTTTAGGTTGTGCGAGATGGGTGGTTTTTCTAGTCATCTGACAGGAGAGGAGGAGCAGGAGCAGCCAAAGGAGCTTGTGGGTTATGAGGAAAGCGAGACAGCGGACCCAGACACACCTTGGCAGTAGGCAGTGGAGAAGGAGGCAGGGAGTCCCTCAGTGTCACTTGCACCAATGGCACGATGCATGCTCACTTGCTAGCATAGTGACCGCCGAATTGTCACCATTCGGCCGCGGGATGACTTCTGGCTCTCCACCTTTTTGGAACCTCGCCACCGGCACAAAATGGGAGCCTTTTTTACAACCATTGAGAGGGAGGACAAACTGACCTACTACAGAGACATCCTATGTAGTCAGTTGGCCGATTCCCATCTGTGCCATTGTCCATCCTCTCGCAGGTCTGACTCGGGGGCACTCTGCGCTAACCTTCCACTGCCATGGCTGCTTGGGATGGGTGGGGTGGCAGGAGCAGTACCAGCTCCAGCAGCAGCAGCCTGAGTCTACAGTCATTAATGAGTAGTGTTGCTCACGAATATTCGCAATTCGAATATTATTCGCGAATATCGCATATTCGCGAATTCGCGAATTTCGCGAATATAGCGCTATATATTCGTAATTACGAATATTCGTTTTTTTTTTTTTTTTTTTCACAGTACACATCACAGTGATCATCCCTCTCTGCTTCCAGCTTGTGTGGTGTAAAGAAGGCTCTAATACTACTGTGTGAGACTGGCGCGCGAAAATTCGCATATGCGAAAATTAGCATATGCGAAAATTAGCACATGCGAATTTTCACATATGCGAATTTTCGCGTATGTTAATTTTGTATATGCTAATATGCACATATGATAGTTTTCGCATGCGCGAATGTTCGCATATGCGAAAATAAAACGGGAATATAACGAATATGCGAATATTCGCGAATATATGACGAATATTCGTCCATATATTCGCGAATATTCGCGAATTCGAATATGGCCTATGCCGCTCAACACTATTAATGAGTTGCTTTCTTCACCCGCATAGTGAAGTAACTCATCAGTAGCAGGTACACCTGGAGCAGGACTTGAACCAGCATGTGGTAGCATACCTTGACATGACCATGCCAACACACCTTGAAGATCCGTTGGACTTCTGGACAGTCAAACTTGATTTGTGGCCGCAACTAGCAGAGTTTGCCCTGGAAAACCTGTCCCGCCCGGCTAGTAGCATGCCATCAGAGCGAAAGGAGAACTCGTATGTCAATGAAAAAATGTGGAGAGACTGACCTTTGTGAAGATGAATCAGGAATGGATCAGCCAGGATTTCCATCCACCAATGCCTGATGCATCAGAGTAGCTTGACCATGGTGCCACACCAACACTTCACAAATATGGATAGTGCTAAACATATTTAAGGCGCTGCTCCCCAGTTACAGACATTCCTCTGCATCAGACCACATGTAAGTATTAAGGATAGGCATTACGTAAAACTTAAAGAGGTTCTTTGGGTACTAAGATGTCTTAGCGCTGGAGTACCCCTTTAACTTTTAATTATATTCTTATGATAAAATATATGTACCCACATTTTTTTTTAAATCAAACAAAAGGAAAGGTGTGCAAAAAATACCATGTGCCACCTACACAACCAAGTATTGATTTGATACAAAGACCTCTAAAAGGTAGAAGAGAACAATGTATGGTCTATTGCAACTGGTAGGGGTAAAAACTTCCCTTGTATGGCCCTACTCTCGCATTATTAATTCCCTTCATGGCAAGTGTCACTAGCCCTAAAAAGGGCGGCCCCACATAGGTACCTCTCCCCATTTTTCCCTACAAACACTGCTATTTCCCAGGGTTTTTAGGTGGAAATAGAGAGAGTTACCTGTGTGGGGCTGCCCTTTTTAGGGTGAGTAACACTTGCCAAGAAGGGAATTAATAGGGCGAGAGTAGGGCCTTACAGGGGAAGATTTTACCCCCACCTGCTGCAATGGGCAATACGTTGTTTCCTTCCAACTTTTCGAGGAAAGTTTTACTCGTCCTAAAAAGGGTATCCCCATACAGAAACCAATCCCTATTTACACCTAAAACCCCTGGGAAATGGCAGTGTTTGTAGGTGGAAATAGGGAGAGGTTCCTGTGTGGGTCCACCCTTTTTAGGGTGAGTAACACTTGCCAAGAAGGGAATTAATAATGCGATATTAGGGCCTTACAGGGGAAGTTTTTACCCCCACCGATTACTATGGACCATACGTTGTTCCCTTTCACCTTTTAGAGGTCTTTGCCTCACATCTGTACTTGGTGGTGTAAGTGGCACATGGTGTTTTTTTGCACACCTTTCCTTTTGTTTGATTTAAAAAAAAAAATTTGGGTCCATATATTTTATCCTAATCATATTATTCAAAGTTAAGTTTTAGTTATTGCATATGCTCAATACAAGTGCACGCTAACACTTTTACAAAAGAGACAATTTTCTTCTGCCTACATGCCTCAGCTACTATTCTGCTCCTGCCACCCACCTGATGCCAAGTTCTCCTTTTTTCACCAACCTTCGTCACCAGGTACTGGCATTGCCAACCACTGCACCACTCTGTCACTGGGCCACTTTCAGGACTCCTGATGCTGCTGCTGCCACCTCCAGGCTGTCTCATTCGGACACCATACATTCTCCTCATGCTTATGCCAGCTCCAGGTTGTCTCATTCTGTCACAGTATGTTCTCATGCTGATGCCAACTCCAAGCTGTCTCATATTGCCACCATATGTTCTTTTCAAGTTGCTGCCATCTCCACACTGTGTCATTTGGCCGTTATATGGTCTCCTCATGCTTCCGCCACCTCCAGGCTGTGTCATTCAGCCACTATATGTTCTCCTTATGCTGCCGCAAACTCCAAGCTTTGTCATTCGGCCACTATATGCTGCCGCCAACTCCAGGCTGTGTTATTCAGCCACTATATGGTCTCCTCATGCTTCTGCCTCCTCCAGGCTGTGTCATTCAGCCACTATATGTTCTCCTCATGCTGCCGCCAACTCCATGCTGTGTCATTCAGCCACTATATGGTCTCCACATGCTGCCGCCACCTCCACGCTGTGTCAGTCAGCCACTATATGTTCTCCTCATGCTGCCGCCACCTCCACGCTTTGTCAATCAGTCAATATATGGTCTCCTTATGCTGCCGCCACTTCCACGCTTTGTCATTCAGCCACTACATGGTCTCCTCATGATGCCGCCAACTCCAGGCTATGTCAGTCAGCCACTATATGGTCTCCTCATGCTGCTGCCACCTCAACACTGTGTCATGCAGCCACTATATGGTCTTCTCATGCTGCTGCCACCTCCACGCTGTGTCATTCAGCCACTATATGGTCTCCTCATGCTGCCGCCACCTACACCCTTGGTCATTCAGCCACTATATGGTCTCATCATGCTACCGCCACCTCCATGCTGTGTCATTCAGCCACTATATGGTCTCCTTATGCTGCCGCCACCTCCACACTTGTTCATTCAGCCACTATATGGTCTCCTCATGCTGCCACCACCTCCACGCTGTGTCATTCAGCCACTATATGGTCTCCTCATGCTGCCACCACCTCCATACTTTGTCATTCAGGCACTATACAGTGGGGATCAAAAGTTTGGGCACCCCAGGTAAAAAATTGTATCACTGAGCATAAAATAGCCAGGGAAAGATGGAAAAATCTCCAAAAGGCATCAAATATATGTCAACAAAAGTTAGATTTTATTTCTATCATTTACACTTTCAAAATAGCAGAAAACAAAAAAATGGCGTCTGCAAAAGTTTGCTTAAAAGTTGGACAGAGGTTCTTTTCATTAAATTCTGTTCCCCTTCTTCTCCAAATGTACCTTTGCTCATTCCGGCCAAAAAATTCAATTTTAACCTCATCGGTCCACGGAACTTGTTTCCAAAATGCATCAGGCTTGTCTATATGTTCATTTGCAAAGTTCAAATTCTGATTTTTGTGGTGAGGACGTAGAAGAGGTTTTCTTCTGATGACTCTTCCATGAAGACCATATTTGTACAAGTATCTCTTTATAGTGGAATAGTGTACCACAAATCCAGTGTCTGCCAGATCTTTCTGGAGGGATTGTGCAGTCAAACGTGGATTTTGAATTGTGTTTCTCACAATCCTGCAAGCTGTTCTGTCTGATGTTTTCCTTGGTCTTCCAGATCTTGCTTCAACTTCCACTGTTCCTGATGACTGCCATTTCTTAATTACATTCCGAACAGAGGATATTGGCATCTGAAAATGTTTTGCTATCTTCTTATAGCTTCCCCAGCTTTGTGAGCGTCAACTATTTTCAGTTTCAGATTTCTAGACAACTGCTTAGAAGAACCCATGGTGCTGATTGTTGGGGCAAGGTCAGATGAGTCTGGGCATTTAAAACCTTTGAGATTGACATCACCTGGTCTTCCCATGGCGTGGCCCAGCATTATAGTGGGTCGGGCCTGGCCTCTAACAACAGCCGGGACCCATGGCTAATAGCACGCAGCACTGATTGCGGTGCCACGCGTTATTAACGCCGCATCTAAAGTGAAACCAAACTACCCCCGGCTAGCTCAGTGGGCTGTTCGGGACTACAGTAGTGATATCACGGCATCCCGAACAGCTATTGGACACGAGGAGGGTCCCCCTACCTGCCTCCTGGTGTCCGATCGCCGAATGACTGCTCAGTGCCTGAGATCCAGGCATGAGCAGTCAAGCGGCAGAATCATTGATCATGGTTTCCTATGAGAAACCATTGATCACTGTAAAAGATCAGTGTGCAGTGTTATAGCCCCTTATGGGGGCTATAACATTGCAAACAAAAAGTGGAAAAAAGTTAATAAAGATCATTTAACCCCTTCCCTACTAATAAAAGTTTGAATCACCCCCTTTTCCCATTTAAAAAAAAAAAACTGTGTACAGAAAAATAAATATATGTGGTATTGCCGTGTGTGGAAAAAGTTCAAAATTTTAAAATATATCATAAATTAAACCGCACGGTCAATGACGTACGCGCAGAAAAAATCCAAAGTCCAAAATAGCATATATTTGGTCACTTTTTATATCATGAAAAAATGAATAAAAAGCTATCAAAAAGTCCGATCAATACAAACATTGGTACTGCTAAGAACTTCAGATCACAGTGCAAAAAAATAGCCCCCATACCATCCCGTACGTGGAAAAATAAAAAGTTATAGGCGTCAGAACATGACAATTTTAAACGTATACATTTTCCTGCATGTAGTTATGATTTTTTTTCCAGAAGTACGACAAAATCAAACCTATATAAGTAGGGTATCATTTTAATCATATGGACCTACAGAATAAAGGGAATGAGTCATTTTTACCAAAAAATGTACTGCGTAGAAACAGAAGCCCCCAAAAGTTACAAAATGGTGTTTTTTCTTACATTTTGTCGCGAATGAATTTTTTTTGTTTCGTCACAGATTTTGGAGTCAAATAACTGAAGCCATTACAAAGTAGAATTGGTGGCGCAAAAAATAAGACATCATATGTATTTTTAGGTGCAAAATTGAAATTTTTTTAATGGTACCGAGGAAAAAATAAAAGTGCAAAAACTGAAAAAAACACTGATCCTTAAGGGGTGAAATACAGGCAATATATGATTTCCTCCTTATTACTTCCTTTATGGCCAATATATATCTAGTAAGCTGAAAGTTTAAAACAAAGTAATTATGCTATGAGGACATTAAATCTACATGGTGCTTATTTATTTATTTTGGTTTATTTTTATTGGAGACAATGGCCCTCATTTACTAAAATCCAACCGACTCTTTCTTTTTCCAAAATCTTTGTAGCAACGTCTGTGCGACTAATTATGCGACCAAATTTTAGTCGCACAACCGCCATTTTAGAAAACACTCGGAGTGTTTTTTTTTCACTCTGAAATGGCCATGTCTTATGCAAAAATGGGTGTTTTACCGACAAAAAACAAAAAATATTCGGAGTACTTCCAAAATCACTTGATAAAAAGTGTAAGTTTGCCTCACACAATAACCGACAGCCAAGAGGCCGAGTGAAATTCCAAAAATGGAGTGATTTGTAACAAGGGACTGTTTACCATTGTGTTTTGTGTGAAAGTAACTTGGTTTATAACCGGAAAACATTTTGTACAGTTAAACACTTTTATGAATAAAGAGGGACATTTATCAATGTTTGCTTATGTATTCTTTTTTTTAGTAATTTCTTCCTTACTATTTTTTTGCTTATGTACGACTTATTTATGAACTGCTTTCAGCCTGTTGATAATTTTCTTTCACGTAAGCAATTTTTCCTTTTTTACTTTGGTAGTAGCTTTTTCTGCTCCGTGTTTGAGCTGGAGTAAATTTAGTCAATTTTTAACCCTGTTGCGACTTTTTTTTTGCGCAGTTGTGACTGTCGCAGTTAATAAATACCTGACTACCCGTAGTCCATTTTAAAATTATTACTACGTAGTTCATTTTTGGAAAACTTGCTTTTCTCGCTTTCCAGTCAAAATGTCACACGAAAAATCGCGTAGTCGCAGTTGCGACAATTTTGCGACAATTATAGTAAAGAAAACCTGACTAAGCCCGTTGATAAATATCCATAAAAGTGTTTAATGTTTTGGGGATATATATATATATATATATATATATATATATATATATATACATATATATATACAGTTTCATTAATTAAAATTATTCAGGTGTTATAATGTAAAAAAAATATATATATATATATATTTTTTTTTTACATTATAACACCTGAATAATTTTAATTAATGAAACTGTTTATAAACAAACTAGTCCGAAACCTTTTGACTCACACAAATACATTTTTATTTATAAATGGTCTTTAAAGGGGTGCTCCGGTGAAAAACTTTTTTTAAAAACAACTGGTGCCAGAAAGTTAAACAGATTTGTAAATTACTTCAATTAAAAATTTTTAATCCTTCCTTTACTTATTAGCTGCTGAATACTACAGCGGAAATTCTTTTCTTTTTGAAACACAGAGCTCTCTGCAGACATCACGAGCACAGTGCTCTCTGCTGACATCTCTGTCCATTTTAGGAACTGTCCATAACAGCATATGTTTGCTATGGGGATTTCCTTTTACCCTGGACAGTTGCTAAAATGGACAGAGGTGTCAGCAGAGAGCACTATGCTCATGATGTCAGCAGACAGCTCTGTGTTTCAAACGGAAAATAATTTCTAATGTAGTATTCAGCAGCTAATAAGTACAGGAAGGATTAAAGGAGTACTACTGCGCACACTTTTTTCCTTTTATCCCGTCTGGGCTGCAAAATAAAAGAAAACACACTTTCTCTTACCTGCCAACGAGCCCCCGGAGCTCCGGTACACTCCTCTACAGGTGTTCGGTCCCTGGGCTGTATTCTTCTTACTTCCTGTTAGCTCGGCACGTCACACGGAGCTTCAGACTATCACCGGCAGAGGCGGGACATCGCTGCGGCCAGAGATAGGTTGAAGCTCCGTGTGACGTGCTGTGCTAACAGGAAGTAAGAAGAATACAACCCGGGGACCGAACACCTGTACCGGAGCGTACCGGAGCTCCGGGGGTTCATTGGCAGGTAAGAGAAAGTGTGTTTTCTTTTATTTTGCAGCCCGGATGGGATAAAAGGAAAAAAGTGCATGCCAGAGTACTCCTTTAAGATTTTTTAATAGAAATAATTTACAAATCTGTTTAACTTTCTGGCACCAGTTGATTTAAAAAAAAAAAAGTTTTTCCTTGGATAAAAGGTCCAAAAAAAGTTTGTTTTACGTGTTTGGGGTTTGTGCGACACAATTGACTAGTGCGACACAAAAAAAACACACGACACAAAAATAACCGACATGTGCGACAGATTAGTAAATAAGCCTGGAAAAAAATGGAGTGATATAGAAAACACTCCACAATAAACACTCCACTTTTAGTAAATGACGGCCAATATTTAGATTATATATAATTATAAATAATAGTAGATTTGACTGCTATAAAAATTCTTGCTAATTTTTAGTGCCATTTTTTCTCTGACACCCAAGAAAATGTAAAAATATATTTTTATTTCTAAAGATAGCACAAAATGTACCATTTTTGTTATGATCATTTCCATATAGGAAAGGCATATACTGGGTCGGAAGCTGTGGTTTGTTTTGAGTTTGCTTTATTTACTATTTTTTTTTTTTATAAACAATTTATACTGTAAAGACACGCTGCAGCGCTGATCTGTGTCTGCCAAGACCTAGCAGCTTCTTCAAGCGTTTGGTGCCCATCGATCATATGGTTGCCAGGACAGGAAGCCTTATAGCTAACCTATGTACATGGCACTTATTGAGCGCTGTGTATACAGCATTTAGGAAGGCATGAACAGTATGAAACCATCCCTGCCTTCTCTCTGGGGAGCCCGGCTGTCGCTGATAGCCCTCTCTCCTATTCTGAAGTAGCATGATATTGCTCCATACAAGAGGGTAAAATTACACATTGTTGGATTTTAAAATAATTTCATGCTAGTTTATGGTGACTATTATACTTTTCCATGTAAAATATTGTTTGACTAAGCATAAACCTGCAATTTTACTAAACTTTTTGTTTGTTATGAATTCTCTCTGGGTTTCTCTCAATGTATTAGTTACACCAGGCAGTGCCATATACAAGCCATTGTTTGTTACTTGTTTTACATCTATTTTTTCCTGTGAAGAAATGCCAAAAAAGTCAACATACCAAAAACCTCTCTATGACAATAGTGGAATGCTGATGCACAGTTTGCCGCCTATAGACCTCAGTGAGTACTGCATCATGGCTCCTTAGAATTTTGTGCTTTTGAGGAGTCACAATACAACAATGTGCAGGAGGCTGTAGGTTGATTCTATTTATTGTCTTTCTTGGCATATATATATGTGTGTGTGTATATATATATATATATATATATATATATATATATATATATATATATTTTTTTTTTTTTTTTTACATGTACAATAAACATATATTTTATATATTTTAGGTTTTATTTCTACCAATGCTAGTATATGTTAAATGTATTACATCCAATTCAAATAGATCCAAAATATAAGGACTATAGAAATGTATGAGCTCATACCTGTTACAAGGAAGCACATACCATTTTTATTCTCCCAAAATCCCAGGAAATAATGCCATTCTCCAACACATGCTGCTGTACAATGGTAAAATTGTATCAACAGTCCAAAACATGCATTTTAGATTTTCAAATGTATATGTATGGAGAAAATAAAATCGCGTAAGCTTACTCCCAATATTTCATTAACAAGAAAGCTGCTTGTAGATTAGTCTCTCGACATGTTGTGCATTTCATCAGGTTCTCTTTTTCTACTAAGTAATATTGTTTAACAGAGATATGTTCCGTGTTGTCATTGGTGAAGTTCAGGTGTCAGAGGTGTAGTGTTTCCCAGAATGCTGACCCTATTAGAATCCAATCTACTTTTGCATAAGAGACCTAAAGATGGTTTATAGGAATGTATTACAGACTATAGCCTTTCCTAAGTTATGCAAGCCAATGGAATCTGGAGAGACTGGACCCCCTTTATTCTAGTAATTGTAAGAATAACATTGCGTGGCCGACCAGAGAAATGGTAAATAATTTTAAATACTTATATAGTATAGTATAGTATTATAGTATAGGATAGAAACAAAGTCAAGTGAAGCTTGCACACAAGTTGTGCCAAGTCCCTAATGGCTCCTGATATCATTTGTTTAAGGTTCATACAGTTTTTTTCCCTTTTGTTTAAAGGGGTACTCTGTTGGAAAACAAATGTTTTCAAATCAACTGGTGACAGAAAGTTAAACAGATTTGTAAATTTCTTCCATTTAAAAATCCCAAACCTTCCAGTACTTATCGGCTGCTGTATGCAACAGAGGAAGTTGTGCAGTTCTTTCTAGTCTGACCACAGTGCTTTCTGATGCCACCCCTGTCTGTGTCAGGAATTGTCCAGAGCAGGAGCAAATCCCCACAGCAAACTTCTCCTGTTCTGGACAGTTTCTGACATGGTCAGAGAGCACTGTGGTCAGACTGGAAAGAACTACAAACCTTTCTCTGTAGTATACAGCAGATGGTAAGCACTGGAAGGATCAAGATTTTTTAAAATAAGAAATTTACAAATATGTTTCACTTTCTGGCACCATTTAATTAAAAAAAATTCCCACCGAAGTACCCCTTTAAATAGTTAAGTATATCAACAATGGGGCCATTCTGCTCTTCTATTTGTTTTTATTTGTCACCTATAAAATAGACACTAGTAAATTTAGGCTGAAGGCACACTAATAAAAAAAAAAGTATAGTAATCCAAGAATGTGCCAATGTTGAAGGGAATCTGTCAGATTTTTTGAGTCATTAAAACAGCTGACAACTCTAAATAGCCCTCAGGAAGGGGAGACGATTGCAGAAAACTGCTTTTGATTGGCTGTCGGCTCTCCATTCATGCACCAGCCTCCCAGGAATGACAGCTTCCCCTCCTTGCCTCTCAGTCATGATTGACATCTCTAGCATGTAGGCAGAAAACTGTTAGAGCTGTCAATCATAGCTGGTAGGCAGGACCAATAGATTCTCAATACAGGGAGCTTGGTGCAAGGAAAAAGATCCAACCTCTTTGACACTTCAGGAGCTAATGGCCGGGACATTTCAAAGTAGTTTTTTTTTTTTGTCCTCTAAGATGCATGACCAAGAGCACGTATAGATCCTTTCGCCATCCTGGTGGCTATTTAGGGATGTCAGCAGTTTTCATAGCTCAAAAAAGTAACAAAATGAGAATGACTAATATTTTATGATAATGATAATGTGAATGCATTATTTTACTTGATGGTGGATAGGAGGGCTCTACCATTTGTATATTTGTAATACATTGGTTAAAAAAAGTACTTTTTGGGGGGTGAAAAAATCCTGGCTTGTCCCTCCAGCTATTGCCTGTGCATCTCTGTGCAGAGACAAAATAGGACAAATAGGGCACTGTACACTGAGGACAAGCGGGGCTCTGTACACTGAGGACAAGCAGGGCTCTGTACACCGAGGACAAGTGGGGCTCTGTACACCGAGGACAAGCGGGGCTCTGTACACTGAGGACAAGCAGGGCTCTGTACACTGAGGACAAGCAGGGCTCTGTGCACTGAGGGCAAGCAGGGCTCTGTACACTGAGGGCAAGCAGGGCTTTGTACACTGAGGACAAGCAGGGCTCTGAACACTGAGGACAAGCAGGGCTCTGTACACTGAGGACAAGCAGGGCTCTGTACACTGAGGACAAGCAGGGCTCTGTACACTGAGGACAAGCAGCGCTCTGTACACTGAGGACAAGCAGGGCTCTGTGCACTGAGGACAAGCAGGGCCCTGTGCACTGATGATAAGCAGGGCTCTGTGTACTGAGGACAAGTAGGGATCTGTACACTGAGATTATGTGACACACTTCTTGCTCACAGAATAAACAGGAGCCTGCACAGAGCCCTGCTTGTCTCGCCCACACGTCCTGTATTTTGTCTCCACATAGGGACAGAATTTTTTCACACAAAATATACACTTTTTTTTAACCAATGTATATTATAAATATACAAATAATGTTATTATCTACATTATATAAAAAGGGGGAAAAAATATACAAAATATGAAAATAGTTTGCTCCCCACTGCCGTCTATCGGAGATAGAGTTCATTTAGAGATTTAAAGGGTAGTAATTTTGTCACCATAGAAACATATATCTGCATTCTGTCTGTGGACATGAAGTAACATCCATTTTCATTTTTGATACTTGATACATTAAGACAAAAAAATACAAAAAAAATATTATGCAGAAGGCATAATATCTCCACCATTTTGCATAGCAAGTCCAATGTTTATCGCTAGAAATACCAAGCTGTTCTTTACTGGGAAAATTGTGCAAAGGACATAATGCAACTGCGGGTTATTGTGCCCTTAAGCACTGCAATCATATACATGGCATTTCAAGTGTATTCTCAGCACTCCTATTGGTATTTACCATAGCCACCTAGGTTGAACAAGTTGTAAAGTGTTTCGCATTATCACAGCTTAGATTGGCCTCTTCAACAGGCAAAATGCAGATGTGTAAGTAAAACTGTGAACCCAGGAACAGATGGAACAGCCCAGACATTTTGTAAGACCTCACAGACCTATGGAAATCTTTGCGAACTGATATTATGCACATGTTTATTTAGGGCACATGGTAAACGGGAGATGAATGTTTATTTCTTCATCAGTGAAGTTTATTTGTGGGATGGTAAATGATGACTTGTAGTATAATAAAATCATTTCTTTCATCAGTTTCCTAGCATTTGTAATTAGATGTGTTTTGCTGTACCCTCTCCCCATGTCTCCTGCAAACATGAATGCAACAATACACCATGTAAATGAGTAACCTTATTCTGTATGGAGCCACCAAATGACATGTTCGCTATTATACTGCACTGCACTGTTGTTGAAGGTTTTAATTCAGATCTATACAATTTTAGAACTGAAAAGGCTAAAAAAACAAACAAACAAAAAAAATAAATCATTCAATCCGAGGCCAGTAATTCTAAGCCGACCGTCAAACCTGTTTCTGTAAACCATTCTGAATACAATAAGGATTATGAGCTATTGTATGGTTTTCTGGACATGTATTCCTTCCTAATGTTTAATATGTATGTCTGATGCACTTACTGTTACACTGTGTTATTATTTTCCCCACTCTCTATATTGTTTGAATATGTTATACAAATATAAACTGCATGTGCATATTTAACACAGCTGAAACCCTGATAAATTCACCGCTCTCCAGCAGTTTTGGCTAAGAGAAATGTATGCAGTGTTGTATTACCATTTCAGGAAGTCTTAGTTACGGCTGACCATGCTTATACTGTGAACGTTATATTGTACTACTTAAGTAAATTCAGAACTGGAAAAGAGAAATACCACTTACTAAGGGTTGTGAGAGTATACATGGCAGATTTTGTGAACTCTGACTGTATGCTTGTGTATCCAAAGGAGTGGAGGAAAACCCATTGGGGGGCATTCAACATTTAGTGTGCCACACATAAATAAAGGTCTTCCCATTTTCGGTCCACATGCCTTTTAGTAAATCCAGTGGCTCTGTGGCTGCCATTGCACAGTACAAATATACAAATATACACCACATATTAAAGTAGTACATATTTCTGCGACTTAAGGTGACATGCTTCTTCCATGCAAGGCAGAGTGCCTTTCCATTCTCCCTAATGCCTCTTTCACGCCCTCTTGATGTTAGCAATGCAGATGCCCTAAAGTGGCACATTTTTGCACAGATATAGCCATTTTTCAGCAAACATTGCAATTATTGTAAAAAATGTGCAATCTTAGAGGATCTACGCCACTAGCACAAATTGATAAATGGTCCCCATTGAACATTTTTAGTATGTCAAGATTAGATCATATTTATTCAGCTTAGTTATAGACAGTTTCAAACTCAAATAAGATGGTATACGATTGGGTTTTAGGGGATTAATAGGGGTGTGGACCCACTGTGCCACTAACCAGTTTGGTTTTGGGACAAACTTATGAGCAAAATCTAAGTATTACCCTGGTTTTCATCCTTTATCCCTCTTCAGTATGCAAAAGCTGGACTTTTGCTGCAGCGAAGATACCAGGTCACCACCACAAGAGTTCCCATTCTTGGTTACTTGACAAATGACCAAGCAAGTCAGAACAACCTGGAGCCAAGCACATTGGATATGAGCAGAAGGGACTAGATGGTGTGGGAGATGGTATTAGCATAGCACAGCATAGGCAGATCTGAAATTGTGTATTAGAAGCAAAGAGTCTGTTAATCAACAGAGCTAAGAACCTCTGATACAGCCAGGTAGAAGCAGACTTGATGAGAGTTCAGGCATGGCTGACAGTCCAGGTCATGCACTGAAGAATCAAGCAGGTACAAGGAATTAGGAAGGCAGAAGCAGGGTCAGGATATCACTCTCAGGTCAGACATTGGTATGCAAATTAGTAACAAGGAAACATTTGGGTGGACTCTTCAAACACACTGTAGGTTTAACATAAAGTCCATTCTTCTTCAATCTCTGTAAGACCAGTAGCACATGCTTCAGTTGGGTGGACAAGTCGAAGGAGTAGAAAAGAATATAATTCCGATACATCACCACTCAGTTGTACAACAAAACCCAAAAGATGTCATTCACAAATGCATTTCAGTATTGCACAGGATGAAAAGCATGACTAGATATTCGTAGTGGCCATTGCCAGTGTTAAATACTGTGTTCCACATGTTGCCTTCATGGATACTGATCAGGATGTATGCTCCTTGCACGTCCAACTTGATGAATATCTATGCACTTCAGATACGGAAAAACAGTTCAGAGAAAAGTAAAGGATACTGAATTTTATTTAGCCCACGATAATCTAAGCATGGGGGAAGTGAGTTACCCATCTTTCTTCTCATCGAAGAAGAAGCTGCCACCCACTGGTGAAGTGCACTTTTGGATAAGTCCTTTCTCAAGGTTTTCCTTAATGTACTCGGTCATCACCTGGGTCTCCGGCAAAAATAATGGATAACCCCTTTCGCAAGGAGGACAAGTGCCTGGTAGGAGATCAATTGGGCAATACTAGGGCCAATAGGGTGGCTAAGTTTCAGCTTCCTTTTTGCATAACATGTCCCCATATTCCCCATATTGAAGAGGCAAGCCATACAGGCTTGAAGGCACAGAATGAGGAGATGCCAGAAGGACCTTAGATGAGCAGGAAGTATGGCTCCATGGTCCGCAGCGAAGAATATTTCCCATATGCCAATCAATGACTACAGAATGTTATTGCAACCAGGGCAATCCCAGAAACAAAGGATCAGTGAAGTATGGCAGGACATAAAAGGCAATCCCCTCAGAATTAAGGGCACTAACTTGGAGCTTGACCAACTTGGAGCACACATTGTTTATTCACGATAGTCACCACCAGTATCTGATAATTGGTCAACAGCGCTTGTTTAACAAAATTCCTGCAGAACCGCGATCCAGGAAAGCAGATAAGGACCTTAGGTGCTGAAGTTTTCTGCCTTTTGAGGACAAGTACGGACAATATGATCTTTTTCGCTACAGTATGTTACGCGCTCCTGCCTCACACGCTGGCCGTGAGCGCATGGTCCCCTTACCTTCTGCTGCTGACAGGGCTGGGACTCGCATTGCAGGAAGCACCTGCATGCGAGCCCCAGTCCGTCACTCTCCGGGTGTTTCCCCTTCCTCTGCTTCCGCCTCTCTGGTCCAGTGCGTGTATTCCCGTCCCTTAGGGTGTGCGCGCGCCGGAGCTTTAAGATTTAAAGAGCCAGTACACTCATTAGTGTAACCACATGTGTCTTGTTGATAAATTCCTCCACCCTCCTCAGTTCTCTGCCGGATCTTTGTTGCCTTATGCCCTAGAGAAAGCGTTCCTTTGTATTGCCTTGCCGTCTACCAGATCTCCTGCTCTTGTGACCTTGACCTTGCTTCTCTGCCGCCTGCCTACTGAACTTCTGCTACGTCCCGACTACGCTACTGTGCCGTCTGCCCTGACCTACAGCTATCCTGACGAGTTGTCTCATCCCTTCTGTGCTTCACATCTCCTCAGCCGCCTGTGTGGTCGAGCTGTTGCCAGGGGTTGCGACCTGGGTGTCGCCTGCAGCTACAAGCCCATCCTGCTTTGCGGCTGGCTCTGGTGAAGACCAGCGGCACCTTAGACTCCGCTCCCTGGCACGGTCCGAGTCATCTGCCACACAGGTCCAGCGGATCCACATACACCGGAGTTCCTGTCTTCAGAAACGTGAGTGTTACAGTAAGATCTGGCCATAGATCCCGCTGGGGAACACCTGCCTGAAGTTGCGGATCTTTCCTCCGTTGTGATACGTCACTCACAGCAGTTGTCCCGACAGGCGCAGCAATTTTCTCAACTTGCAGCCATGATGCAACAGCTTTTGGCCTTGCAACAGCAGCAGGTACCACAATCTGGCACACTCCCTCCTCCAGCTCCTGCAGTCTCTCCTGGCTCCCAGCTGCACCTTTGCCATTGCCTTCCAAGTATGATGGGGATTCCAAGTCATGCAGAGGCTTTGTTACACAGTGCTCCATGCATTTGGAGCTCATGTCTGAACAGTTTCTGACTGAACGCAGTAAGGTGGCCTTTGTCATTAGTCTACTTTCTGGAAAAGCCCTGGCTTGGGCTACACCCCTTTGGGACCGTGGTTATCCAGTATCCTCCAATTTGTCGGCATTCTTGGCCGAATTTCGCAGTGTCTTTGAGGAACCCGCTCGTGCCTCTTCAGCTAAGACGGCGCGGCTGAATCTCTGTCAAGGAGATTCTACCGTTGGTGACTACGTGGTTCAGTTCCACATTCTCGCCTGGAATGAAGAGGCCTTGTGTGCCACATTTAAAAAAGGACTGTCAAGCAGGATTAAAGATGCCCTTGCAGCACGAGATCCTCCATCTTCTTTGTCTGAACTTATCCACTTGGCCACACGCATTGATGTGCGTTTTGCCGAAAGGCCAGAGGAATTGCACTTTGAGAGGGAATCTGCCCACCTGACACCTGTGTCCCAACATTCTCCTCTTCTGTCTCTTGCGCCTCTTGCCAAAGTGGTTATACAAGGGGATCATCCGCGTCTTACGCAGCAGGAGAGGTCACGACGACGCAATGAGAATTTGTGTTTGTACTGTGCTAGCCCGGAGCACTTTCTCAAGAACTGTACCGTTCGTCCGCACCTAGGGTATGTGGGAGAGGCATCCCTGGGTGTGAATTCTATTTCTCCACACTTAACTATTCCTGTACAAGTCTTCGCTTCAGCCAAGTCTTCCTTCAGCGCTACAGCATTTTTGGACTCCGGATCTGCAGGTGACTTTATTGATGCGGCTTTAGTCCACAGGTATCATCTTCATCTTACTCTGCTTGCCAAGCCCTTGTTCATCTCCTCTGTAAATGGACAAAATCTGGACTGTAAGGTTCACTTCCGTACTGAATCTCTGGTCATGCAAGTGGGAGTATTGCATAAAGAGAAGATTGAATTCTATGTTCTGCCACATTGTACTTCTGAGATTCTTCTTGGTCTTCCATGGCTGCAACGCCATTTCCCGCAACTGGATTGGAGAACTGGAGAAATAATTAGCTGGGGACAATCCTGTCAAAATTTTTGCCTCAAACCTGTTCTGCGTAAACTTGTTTCTTGTCTTCCACCTTTACCTGGCCTGCCGCCACCTTACCAAGATTTCTCGGATGCCTTCTGCAAGAAACAGGCTGAATCTCCTCCTCCACATCGTCCTTACGACTGCCCTATTTATCTTCTGCCTGGTACCACTCCTCCTCGTGGGAGGATATCTCCTCTTTCAGTTCCTGAGACCAAAGCCATGACTGAGTATATCCAGGAGAATCTCCAAAAGGAATTTATCCATAAGTCCTCTTCTCCTGCTGGAGCAGGTTTCTTCTTTGTAGGGAAGAAGGATGGCTCACTCCGTCCATGCATTGACTACAGGGGACTTGACAAAATCATGGTCAAGAACCATTACCCTCTACCTCTTATCTCAGAACTTTTTGACCGTTTACGTGGTGCCAAGGTCTTCTCCAAGCTGGACTTACGCAGTGCGTATAACCTCATGCGTATCCGCAAGGGAGATGAATGGAAAACGGCCTTCAATACTCGTGACGGACATTTTGAGTATCTTGTTATGCCTTTTGGTCTCTGCAATCCTCCAGCCGTTTTCCAGGAGTTCGTTAATGATATCTTCCGTGATCTTCTTTACACCTGTGTTGTTGTATACCTTGCTGACATCCTGATCTTCTCTTCCAACTTAGAGGAGCATCGTGCTCATGTTCGTCTGGTTCTTCAGAGACTACGGAAGAATCATCTCTATGCCAAATTGGAGAAATGCCTGTTCGAAAAGTCTAGTCTTCCGTTTCTTGGCTACATTGTCTCTCATCAGGGCTTGCAGATGGATTGAGATAAGTTAACTGCAGTTTTGGATTGGCCTCGTCCCTCGGGCCTACGTGCAATTCAACGCTTTCTGGGATTCGCTAACTATTATCATCAGTTTATCCCACATTTTTCATCCTTGGTTGCTCCTATTGTAGCTCTCACTAAAAAAGCATCCAAGCCTAAGTCTTGGCCTTGAGAGGCTGAAGAGGCCTTCTCCCGTTTAAAGTATGCGTTTGCCTCTGCTCCCGTGCTTACAAGACCTGATCCAGAGAGGCCCTTTGCGTTGGAGGTTGATGCCTCATCTATTGGAGCGGGTGCCGTCCTCACACAGAAAAACGCCAAGGGCAAGAGTGTAACTTGTGGGTTCTTCTCCAAGACTTTCTCTCCTGCTGAGAGGAATAACTCCATTGGAGATCGTGAACTCCTCACTATTAAGCTAGCTTTGGAGGAATGGCGACATTTACTGGAAGGTTCTTCTATCCGATCATAAGAATCTTCTATACCTTCAGTCTGCTCAGCG
This sequence comes from Hyla sarda, assembly GCF_029499605.1. Taxonomy (NCBI): domain Eukaryota; kingdom Metazoa; phylum Chordata; class Amphibia; order Anura; family Hylidae; genus Hyla; species Hyla sarda. The sequence continues at coordinate 429,116,969 of NC_079190.1, forward strand.
TTTGAACCCCTACCAGGCAAGATGGTCGCTGTTCTTTTCCCGTTTCAACTTCTTCATTCACTTCCGTCCTGCAGACAAGAACATCAGGGCTGATGCACTCTCCCGGTCCTCTGACGTCATTGGTTTGGACTCTACGCCTAGGCACATTATTCCTCCTGACCATTTGATTCCTGCCACTCCTGCCGAGATTCAGCAAGTTCCTACGGGAAAATCCTTTGTGCCCACCAGATTGAGACGCAAGATCTTGAAATGGGGTCATTCTTCCTTGACAGCAGGGCATCCTGGAATACGCAAGACCCTACTTCTTATTTGCCGGAACTACTGGTGGCCCCACCTTGAACGTGATGTTTCTGATTTTGTTCGGTCCCGTGTAACTTGTGCCCGTGACAAAACTCCTCGGCAAAGACCTGCAGGCCTCTTACAGCCTTTACCCATTCCAGAGACTCCCTGGTCCCATATTGCCATGGATTTCATCACCGATCTGCCACCTTCTCATAATAACACCGTCATCTGGGTCGTGGTAGATCGGTTTACCAAGATGGCTCTCGCCATTCCTCTACCAGGTCTTCTTTCTGCTCCGCAGCTGGCGAAGTACTTCTTGTCGCATGTCTTTCGTTTACATGGTCTTTCACAGCATATCGTTTCGGATCGAGGTGTGCAGTTTGTTTCTAAGTTCTGACGAGCCCTTTGTAACCATCTGGACATCAATCTGGACTTCTCCTCGGCCTACCACCCTCAGTCCAACGGTCAGGTGGAAAGGGTCAATCAAATCCTTGAGACTTATCTTCGGCATTTTTGTTTTAGCTCGCCAAGATGATTGGGTCGACCTTCTCCCCTGGGCTTAATTTTCATATAATCTTAAGGATTCCGAGTCCACGAGGTCGTCTCCTTTTTGTTGTCTACGGACTCCATCTCAGTCCTCCTCTTCCTCTCCCAGTCTCCTCAGGTGTGCCTGCTGTTGATGAGCTGGTCCGTGACTTCTCCACCATCTGGCAACAGACCCGACAATCATTGTCCCAGGCTTCTTCACGCATGAAGGCGCAAGCGGATAAAGGTAGAAGACCTCCTCCGTCCTTCTCTCCTGGTGACATGGTGTGGCTTTCATCCAAATACATCCGCTTCAAGATCCCCTGCTACAAGCTCGGTCCCTGCTACCTTTGTCCCTTCCAGATTTTACAAAAGATCAATCCTGTCTCCTACAAACTCCGTCTACCTGCTACGTTACTTATTCCCAATTCCTTCCACGTCTCTCTCCTCCAGCCTCTTGTTGTAAACCGGTTTTCTCAGAAGAATCCTCTCCCAACACCTGTCTCCGGCTCCTCTGATGTCTACAAAGTTAAACAGATCCTTTTTGCAAAAACTGTGAGAGGTAAACTATTATTTTTGGTCGACTAGGAGGGTTACGGTCCTGAGGAGAGATCTTGGGAACCTGAGGAGAATATCCTGGACCGTGACCTTCTCAGGAGTTTCCTCTCTCGTAAAAGGAGGGGGAGACCAAAGGGGGGGGGGGGTACTGTTACGCTATGCGCTCCTGCCTCACACACTGGCCATGAGCGCATGGTCCCCTTACCTTCTGCTGCCGACGGGGCTGGGACTCGCATTGCGGGATGCACCCGCATACGAGCCCCAGTCCATCACTCTCTGGGTGTTTCCCCTGCCTCTGCTTCCGCCTCTCTGCTCTTGCGCGTGTGTCCCCGTCCCTTAGGGTGTGCACGTGCTGGAGCTTTAAGATTTAAAGTGCCAGTACGCTCATTAGTGTAACCACCTGTGTCTTGTTGATAAATTCCTCCACCCTCCTCAGTTCTCTGCCGGATCTTTGTTGCCTTGTGCCATAGAGAAAGTGTACCTTTGTATTGCCTTGCCGTCTACCAGATCTCCTGCTCTTGTGACCTTGACCTTGCTTCTCTGCCGCCTGCCTACTGAACTTCTGCTACATCCCGACTACACTACTGTGCCACCTACCCTGACCTACAGCTATCCTGACGAGTTGTCTCATCCCTTCTGTGCTTCGCATCTCCTCAGCCGCCTGTGTGGTCGAGCCGTTGCCGGGGGTTGTGACCTGGGTGTTGCTGCAGCTGCAAGCCCATCCTGCTTGAGGGTGGGCTCTGGTGAAGACCAGCGGCACCTTAGACTCCGCTCCCTGGCACAGTCCGAGTCATCTGCCACACAGGTCCTGAGGAGGCGTCAACCTCAAGGAAGAAGGGTTTCAGAGGGTCTGGCCTGGACAGGACTGGAGCAGAAGTGAAGGCGGCTTTGAGGTATTTAAAGGCCTCCCCTGCCTGTGGTGGCCAGGATTTCGGATTAGCATTTTTCTTGGTCAAGGCCACAATAGGCACAACTATGGTGGAGAAATGAGGAATGAATTGACGATAATAATTTGCAAATCCGAGAAATCGTTGGATGGCTCGTAAACCAGTGGGCTGTTGCCAATCTATTACTGCAGATAGTTTATCCGGGTCCATTTGAAGACCTTGACCAGAGACTATGTATCCCAAGAAAGGAAGACTGCTGCGCTCAAAAAGACATTTCTCAATCTTGGCATAAAGATGATTATTACATAGGCGTTGAAGCACTTGACGGACATGGAGGCGATGTTCCTCTAAGTTGGAAGAAAAAAGGAGAATGTCGTCAAGATAGACCACCACACAAGAATACAGCATGTCCTGGAAAATTTAGTTGACAAAGTCCTGGAAGACCGCTGGGGCATTGCATAGACCAAAGGGCATGACAAGATATTCAAAGTGTCCATCTCTGGTATTGAAGGCGGTCTTCCATTCATCACCTTCACGTATACGGATGAGGTTATAGGCGCCCCTTAGATCAAGTTTGGTGAAGATCTTAGCTCCACGCAATCGATCAAATAGTTCCGAGATGAGTGGTTGAGGGTAACCTTTTTTCACTGTGATCTTATTGAGTCCGTGGTAGTCTATACAAGGGCAAAGAGATTCGTCTTTCTTGGCCACGAAAAAGAATCCAGCTCCGGCTGGAGAAGAAGATTTCCGAATAAAACCTCTTTTGAGGTTTTCCTGGATGTACTCTGTCATGGCTTGTGTTTCCGGGGCAGAAAGTGGGTAAATCCTACCACAGGGCAGTGTGGTACCAGGGAGCAAGTCGATAGGGCAGTCATAGGCTCTATGTGGAGGTAAGACCTCTGCTTGCTTTTTACAAAAAACATCCGAATAGTCCTGGTAAGCCTTAGGAAGACCTGGCAATGGAGTAGCAAGGGAGACTTGGCATGAAGAAACTGGGTGGAAACATCGCTTGTGGCAAGATCCCCAACTCTTAATGTCCCCGGTGGCCCAGTCGAGGCTAGGCGAGTGACGTTGGAGCCAGGGCAAGCCCAGAAGAATTTCAGAAGTGCAGTTAGGCAGCACAAAAAATTCAATATGTTCATGATGGTGAACTCCAACACTCATGAGCAGCGGTTGAGTGCGGTAACGCATGGTGCAGACCAGCCTCTCTCCATTGACGGATGAAATGAAGAGAGGTTTGACAAGATGGGTAACAGGAATATTGAATCTGTTAATGAGGGAGGCTTCATTGAAACTTCCTGCTGAACCAGAGTCCAAGAAGGCCACAGCGGAGAAGGAAGTAGTATTAGCGGGTATAGCAATCCGCACAGGTATAGTCAATTGTGGAGAGGAAGAATTCACACCTAGCAACGCCTCTCCTACGTTAACTAGGTGTGTGCGTGCGTTTCTCAGACGCGGAGGATGAATAGGACAGTGCTTGCACAGTATAGGCACAGGTTTTCATTCCTACGGCGAGTCCTCTCTTGTTGGGTCAGGCGAGACCGATCCACTTGCATAGCCTCCTCGGCAGGAGGCACAGGAACAGATTGCAAAGGACGTTGGAAGAGAGGTGCCAGGGGAGGAAACTGCCTGGTGCGAACAAGATTCTTTTCCTGACGAAGCTCCTGGCGTCTTTCAGTGAAACGCATGTCGATGCGGGTGGCCAAATGGATGAGTTCAGACAGGTTAGCAGGAATTTCTCGTGCGGCCAGGACACCTGGATAAGCTTTTCTTGAAGGTCGCGCAGAGGGCCTCATTATTCCAGGATAGCTCAGGGGCGAGGGTGCGGAACTGGATGGCCCACTGAAGAACTCCCTTGGATAAGATTCAGTAAAGCAGTCTCGGCTGAGAAGAAGGACTAGATAGTAGCAGTGGCAGGGTCGTTGCGGTCCCAAAGCGGTGTGGCCGATGACAAGGCCTTTCCAGACAGCAGGCTGACCACGAATGCCACCTTAGACCGTTCTGTAGAGAATTGGTCTGACATCATCTCCAGGTGTAGGGAACACTGGGACAGGAACCCACAGCATAGTTTAGAGTCCCCATCAAACTTGTCAAGTAGGGACAGGCGGACTCTGGGAGCAGCCACTCGCTGCAGAGGTGATGCAGGAGCTGGCGGAGGAGATGGTTGCTGTTGTTGAGGCAGAAGCTGTTGTAGCATAGCAGTCAACTGAGTCAGCTGTTGTCCTTGTAGCGCGATCTGCTGAGATTGCTTGGCGACCACGGAGGTTAGGTCAGTGACACTGGGCAGCGGGACCTCAGCGGGATCCATGGCCGGATCTACTGTCAGGATCCGAACTGGTATGCGGGGACGACACAGGTAGTGGATCCTCTGTGTCAGTGAGGTGATGGCGTGGGCTGTACCAGGGGAACGGAATCTAAGGGGCTACTGGTTTTCACCAGAGCCCGCCGCAAGGCGGGATGGACTTGCTGTGGCAGGTAACCCCCAGGTCGTTCCACCCAATAGCGACTCAACCTCACTGACTGCTGAGTCAGGCGCGGTACACAAGGACTAGGCAAGAAGGAAGGTCAGACGTAGCAGAAGGTCAGGGCAGGCGGCAACGGTTCGTAGTCACGCGCGCCGGGACTGAACAGGAGGACAGGGTAGGTGAGAGACACAGGATGCGACCCGCGGGCAGGCACGTCCTGCCGCGGGGATCGCATCCCTGCTGAGAAAACACAGAGCAGCGCTCCCCGGTCAGCGAGTCTGACCGGGGCGCTGCAAGGAGGAGAAGAACGCCACGAGCGCTCCGGTGGAGGAGCGGGACCCGGAGCGCTCGGCGTTACAGTGTCCCACTGTGAACCCGGCAGAGCCTATTAGGTAGGGGTCATATTGTTTCTGCTTTATACCTCATTCCCTTTCTTCTTTTGTATAGGTGATGTATTGTTTTATATGGTATTTTTACATTTATATGATTTTCTTGTATTTGAAATTTTTCTTGATTGTAAAGTGGTTAACTTACTCATTACACTGATGCCCGTGTACCAAATCATACACTTAGTATTAGGAATGTTCTTGGTCAGAGAAAAGTTAGCTCTAGTACCTTCCACTGCACAGTAAGGAACGAATGTAGGCAGTCAAGAGTAGTCTCTTCTAGTAAGAGGATATGGTACCAGTCTGTGCTGTCTCTCTTTAAAGGAGAGTAGGCCTAGACCGGACCAAACCTAGTATCACTTGGGGCTCACCTACTTAGGTGGAGAATTTACTATATTCTGTTATTTCAATCTAGTCCTTACCTGATTACAGGCACATAGTAAGAGCAGAAAGAAAGACTGAAATGTTCTGAAGGAGAGAGAGAGAGAGAGAGAGAGAGAGAGAGAGAGAGGAGAGAGAGAGAGAGAGAGAGAGAGAGAGAGAGAGAGAGAGAGAGAGAGAGAGAGAGAGAGAGAGAGAGAGAGAGTGAGAGAGGAGAGAGAGAGAGGAGAGAGAGAGAGAGAGAGAGAGAGAGAGAGAGAGAGAGAGAGAGACGAGAGAGAGAGATGAGAGAGAGAGAGGAAGAGAGAGAGAGAGAGAGAGAGAGAGAGAGACAATTGCTTCTGAATTGTGCCTTCATTGTGTGAAATATACTTTTTTAAAGTAAAAACTGTTAAACTGTTCAAAGATCTTCACTGTTTGGCTTATTCCTGCACCTCGAAGTACAGATAATTTTTTTTGCTAAAATCCTGTTCCTGGATTCTTTGGACCTCAGACTGAGCTGAAGGGTAACCTTTCAACAAGACAATGACCCTAAGCACACAACCCAAGACAACACAGGAGTGCCTTAGGGTCAACTTTGTTAATGTTCATCGCGGGGGTTAATGTTCTTAAAGGACTATTATCATCTCGGGGGGGTCCAAGCGCTGGGGTCCCCCGCGATCTGCTGTTTGGAGCTCTGGCTCTCCATCACAGGGGCGCATCACAACCCCCACCCCTCTATATAGCTCTATGGCAGAGCCAAAGATTGCTTAAGTCCTCTCCTATAGAGCTATATGGAGGGGACACTGTAGCCCTGCTATGGGTGGGGGTCATGACGCGCCCCTGTGATGGACAGCCAGGGCTCCAAACAGGAGATCGTGGGGGGCCCCATTGGTCGAACAACCCAACCAACCCCTCCCCCCCCCCCCCCCGCAATATAGAACTTGTCCTGTATCCTTCTGATTGGGGATACGTTTTTTTTCATGATGCTCATCCTTTAAGTAGCCCAGCCAGAACCCTGACTTGAACACAATCAAGCACCTCTGGAGAGACCTGAAACTGGCTTTCACTGATGTTCCCATCCAACCTGACAGAGCTTGAGAGGATCTGCAAGAGAGAAATGGCAGAAAATACCCAAGTTCAGGTACACATCTCCAAGAAGTGTCTAAATACTTTCGCCACTTTTCCTTTTTAGAAAATTAGCAAAGCTTTTTTACCATTCTGTTTCCATTTTTGCCGTTGTGGGGTATTGACTGCAGAATGAAAATGGGGTGAAACTAGTCTGAAACTTAATAAAATATGAAAAAGTTAAAAGGTGTCAGTGCTTCAGTGCTTGGTTTCCCAATGTAGCAACCTGCCTTCAAGTTTATTAACCCCTTCAGGACGGAGCCCATTTTGGCCTTAAGGACCGGAGCGTTTTTTGCACATCTGACCACTGTCACTTTAAACATTAATAACTCTGGAATGCTTTTAGTTATCATTCTGATTCCGAGATTGTTTTTTCGTGACATATTCTACTTTAACATAGTGATAAATTCTTGTCGATATTTGCATCCTTTCTTGATGAAAAATCCGTAAATTTGATGAAAAATTTGAAAATTTTGCATTTTTCTAACTTTGAAGCTCTCTGCTTGTAAGGAAAATGGATATAACGAATACATTTTTTTTGGTTCACATATACAATATGTCTACTTTATGTCTGCATCATAAAATTGACATGTTTTTACTTTTGGAAGACCCCAGAGGGCTTCAACGGTCAGCAGCAATTTTCCGATTTTTCACAAAATTTTCAAACTCAGTATTTTTCAGGGACCAGTTCAGGTTTGAAGTGGATTTGAAGGGTCTTCATATTAGAAATACCCCATAAATGACCCCATTATAAAAACGACACCCCCCAAAGTATTCAAAATGACATTCAGTCAGCGTTTTAACCCTTTAGGTGTTTCACACGAATAGCAGCAAAGTGAAGGAGAAAATTCACAATCTTCATTTTTTACACTCACATGTTCTTGTAGACCCAATTTTTGAATTTTTACAAGGGGTAAAAGGACAAAATTTTTACTTGTATTTGTAGCCCAATTTCTCTCGAGTAAGGACATACCTCATATGTCTATGTAAAGTGTTCAGCGGGCGCAGTAAAAGGCTCAGAAGGGAAGGAGCGACAAGGGGATTTTGGAGAGTACGTTTTTCTGAAATGGTTTTTGGGGGGCATGTTACCTTTAGGAAGCCCTTATGGTGCCAGAACAGCAAAAAAAAACCACATGGCATACCATTTTGGAAACTAGACCCCTCGGGGAATGTAACATGGGATAAAGTGAACCTTAATACCCCACAGGTGTTTCATGACTTTTGCAAATGTAAAAAAAATAAAATAAATTTTACCTAAAATGCTTGTTTTCCCAAAAATTTTTTATTTTTAAAAAGGGTAATAGCAGAAAATACCCCTAAAAATTTGAAGCCCAATTTCTCCCGATTCAGAAAACACCCCATATGGGGGTGAGAAGTTCTCTGCTGGCGCACTACAGGTCTCGGAAGAGAAGGAGTCACATTTGGCTTTTTGAACGCAAATTTTTCTCTGGGGGCATGCCGCATTTAGGAAGCCCCTATGGTGCCAGGACAGCAAAAAAAAACCCACATGGCATACCATTTTGGAAACTAGACCCCTCGGGGAATGTAAAAAGGGGTTAAGTGAACCTTTATACCCCACAGGTGTTTCACGACTTTTGCATATGTAAAAAAATTATTATTTTTTTACCTAAAATGCTTGTTTTCCCAAAAATTTTACATTTTTAAAAAGGGTAAAAGCAGAAAATACCCCCCAAAATTTGTAACACAATTTCTCCCGAGTGCGGCGATACCCCATATGTGACCCTAAACTGTTGCCTTGAAATACGACAGGGCTCCAAAGTGAGAGCGCCATGCGCATTTGAGGCCTAAATTAGGGATTGCATAGGGGTGGACATAGGGGTATTCTATGCCAGTGATTCCCAAACAGGGTGCCTCCAGCTGTTGCAAAACTCCCAGCATGCCTGGACAGTCAACGGCTGTCCGACAATACTGGGAGTTGTTTTGCAACAGCTGGAGGCTCCGTTCTGGAAACAGTGGCGTACCAGACGTTTTTCATTTTTATTGGGGAGGGGAGGGGGCTGTGTAGGGGTATGTGTATATGTAGTGTTTTTTACTTTTTATTTTATTTTTTGTGTTAGTGTAGTGTAGTGTTTTTAGGGTACAGTCGCACGGGCGGGGGTTCACAGTAGTTTCTCGCTGGCAATTTGAGCTGCAGCAGAAAGTTTGCGGCAGCTCAAATTTGCAGCCAGATACTTACTGTAATCCTCCGCCCATGTGAGTGTACCCTGTACGTTCACATTGGGGGGGACATCCAGCTGTTGCATAACTACAACTCCCAGCATGCCCGTTGGCTGTCGTGACTGCTGAGAGTTGCAGTTTTGCAACAACTGTAGGCACACTGGTTATGTATCACTGAGTTTGTGACCTAACTCAGTGTTTCACAACCAGTGTGCCTCCAGCTGTTGCAAAACTACAACTCCCAGCATGTACGGTGCATGGTGTACGGTGACTGCTGAGAGTTGTAGTTTGCAACAGCTGGAGGCACACCGGTCGTGAAACACTGAGTTAGGTAAAAAAAAAACTCTGAGTTTCACAACCAGTGTGCCTTCAGCTGTTGCAAAACTACAACTCTCAGCAGTCACCGACAGCCAACGGGCATGCTGGGAGTTGTAGTTATGCAACCAGCAGATGCACCACTACAACTCCCAGCCTGCACTTTAGCTGTTTGTGCAAGCTGGGAGTTGTAGTTATACAACAGCTGAAGGTACACTTTTCCATAGAAAGAATGTGCCTCCAGCTGTTGCAAAACCATAAGTCCCAGCATGTCCATAAGGGAATGCTGGGAGTTTTGGTGGTCTGCCTCCTGCTGTTGCATAACTACAGCTCCCAGCATGCCCTTTTTGCATGCTGGGAGCTGTTGCTAAGCAACAGCAGGAGGCTGTCACTCACCTCCAACGATCCAGACGCTGCAGGTCAGTCCCTCGTCGTCTCCGCCGCCGCAGCTGCTCCTGGGGCCCCGATCCCAACAGGGGCGCCGGGGATCGGGGTCCCCAGCACCCGGGGTGCACGTCCCGCACCCGCTCACGTCCTCCAGAAGAAGGGCGGAGCGGGTGCGGGAGTGACACCCGCAGCAGGCGCCCTGATTGGTCGGCCGGTAATCCGGCCGACGAATCAGGGCGATCGTGAGGTGGCACCAGTGCCACCTCACCCCTGCAGGCTCTGGCTGTTCGGGGCGTCAGAGACGGCCCCGAACAGCCAGTAATTCCGGGTCATCGGGTCACTGGAGACCCGATTGACCCGGAATCGCCGCAGATCGCTGGACTGAATTGTCCAGCGATCTGCGGTGATCGCCGACATGGGGGGGCATAATGACCCCCCTGGGCGATATGCCGGGATGCCTGCTGAACGATTTCAGCAGGCATCCGGCTCCGGTCCCCAACCGGCTAGCGGTGGGGGCCGGAATTCCCACGGGCGTATGGATACGCCCTCGGTCCTTAAGGACTCGGGATGCAGGGCGTATCCATACGCCCTATGTCCTGAAGAGGTTGAACTATACTTTTTTTTAAACTAAGCTAAACTTTTTTTATGTTTCACATAATACTGTAAATGTATTCTAGGAGTTATTTACAGCTTAATTGGCAAAGAGATTTAAAAGGTCCAACAAAGTCCCATGGACATTTCCTGTTTTGAAGTTTTATTGTGCAACCACAGTACATTGAACCACAGTGGATTTATTTCAGCTTATTGACACAGATCAACAAAAATAGACATTTCAATGTCAAAACAAATGTTTGCAAAGTGCTCTAAATCTAATAATACACAAAAAATATTCATCCCTTCTAGTTAGTATTTTGTCAAAGAACTTTGTCAGACATTGCAGGGTTTATTCTGTGTGGATAGGTACCCATATTGCAGGTACACACATCCATTGCAATAATTCCTCTTCTTCCCAAAACTAGATCAAGTTGCATAGGGATCTTGAGCAAACATTTACCCAAAGGGTAGGTTCACATGTAGCATAAATGCTGTGTATTTTGTTGCACATTTTCTGCAGTTGATTTTGCTACCCATTGACTTCAATGGGTATGAAAATATGAAATACTCAGTGTATACTGCACTTCTGACCTTTCCTTAAAGAGATATTTCAGTGCTATAAAAAAAAAGGATGCAATGCTGGGTGTCACGTACCGGCAGGATAGGTAGTGGATCCTCTGGACCAGAGAGGTGATGGCACGGGTTGTACTGGAGGACCGGTTCTAAGCAGTTACTGGTTTTCACCAGAGCCCGTCGCAAGGCGGGATGGACTTGCTACAGAGGTAACTACCAGGTCATATCCCCCAGTAACAACTCAACCTCTCTGGCAGCTGATATAGCGTGGTACACAGGGAGCAGGTAAGAGTGTAGTCGGACGTAGCAGAGGTCAGGGCAGGCAGCAAGGGTTCACAGGCGAGTATACGGTAGCAATGGGTTCGGCAACTGGCAAGGCAAAATCACAGTAGGGAACGCTTTCTCAAAGGCACAAAGATCCAGCAAGGGCAGGAAGGGGCAGGTGACTTTTATTGGGAAGGGCCAGTGGGAGGTGAGGAACCAGTGCACCAATTACCGGTGCACTGGCCCTTTAAATTTACAGAAGCCGGCATGCGCGCGCGCCCTAGAGAGCGGGACCGCGCGTGCCGGGATCCAGGAGAGCAGAGCGCTGCGCGGGGAGCAGGTAAGTCAAACAGGGACGCGGCGCGGGAGCGGGGACAAGCCGCCACACTAGCCGCGTCCCTGCCACTGTGAGACCCGTGCTCCCGGTCAGTACAGAGCAGAGGACAGAGGACAGAGGTGAAGACCGGAGCGCTCGCTGTGACACTGGGGCTCTTCTGTTTCTGGTCCCCCGCCACTTTTTTCTTTAGCTTGCTTCTGAGATGAGGCTAGCCTGGACAAAGATGATGGTCCATAAACCTAATATTTGGTTGCACAAGCTTTTGAGGCAGTCGCTGTCATTAAAGCGTACCCGTCAGATCCAACAAATATTTTTTATATATATATATATATATATATATATATATATATATATGTAAATTAGCCTCTCTCTACACCATAACTCAACTTCAGCCTCGATTTATCCATTTACACCATATTAACCTAAATTTATTTACTAGGCCCCTTTTTGTAGAAATTGCTCTCTCCCAGGCCACTATCTTATCCATCTTCTTTATAAGATGTACGTTGGCTGGGGGATTCTTATCTTTCCAACATTGAGCTATTCATTTTCTAGCATTGTATGAAAGTCTTCCAATAGCAATTTTAACATTGGGTGACATTATTGGACAATCCAGGCATCCCAGAATACACGTTTTCATTTTGAGTGGCATATCAATGTCCCATACTTCTCTTATAAAGTATGCTATTGCTTTCCAGTATTTTTTAATACATACACAGCCCCACAACATGTGTGTGACGTCCACAGTTTCATAAGAACACCACGGGCATTCTGCATCCTTTCGATACCCTATCTTGTGTAGAAGGGCCGGAGTTCTATATGACCCATATAAAATATATAATTGGGTCAACCTTGCCCCTTCGCCCAATGCTTGATTTGGAATCTTCTCTAGGATAGTCTTCCATTGCGCCCCACTGACTTTTGCCTCCAATTGCCTTTTTTTTAAATGCCGGTATCGAGTTTATAAAAAGTTTTTCGGCTAATAATTAATATATACTAGAGATATGTCCCTTTTGTTTCTTTGGATTTATTATTAAATGCAGGACTGGGTCATTCCTTAGAAAGAGAGGGAAGTGCTTTTGATGGGTCGCAATTGCATGGCGAAGCTGCAAAAATTGGAAAAACATTTCAGTGTGGGCACATTTCTCTCCTGAATGTCTTGATAGGCTTGAGATTTCAGAAGATAGAGCCAATATGACTTGCCAAAAAGCTCCAGTATTGTCTTATCTGTCCAAAGGCCATTTTCCCAGAGGCCTTTTGATCAATAGGTATTTTGGTGAATTCCAGTTCCAATTTTTTTAATGATTTGTTTTCAGCAGTGGTGTCCTGCTCGATTGTCTACCATTAAGACCATTTTGGCTAAAACAGCGACAGATGGTGAGATCTGACACTCATGTACCTTGACCTTGGTGTTCACCTCTAATGTCTTTAGAAGTTGTTCTTCGTTCTCTGGTTACCATTTGTATTATCTGTCTCTTCAACATCTAGGGAGGTTGGCTACAGTGCCATGCACCTTAAACCTCTAAATAATATGTGTGACTGTAGTCACAGGAATATCAAGCTGCTTTGAGATGTCTTATAGTCTTTACCTATAACATACTTGTCTATAATTATCTTTCTAAGCTCCTGAGACAACTCTCTCCTTGGCTTTCTTAGGTCCATGTTCAATGTGGTCCACACCATGATACCAAATAGCACAGTGACTACTTTTTTTTACCCTGTAAATAGGCGACTGATTGATTCCAAGTTTGAAGACACCTGTGATGTTAATTGTAGGACATTACTTAGTGTAAAATGACACTTAGTGTTAAATTATCTCCTATCTTTTTTAGGGGTACCATCACTATTGTGTCCCTGCCCCTGGGATCAGACATCCCCTATCCATTGGATAGGGGATAAGATGTCTAGGGGCAGAGTACCACCTTAATGGAAGGGTGCCAACAAGTTTGTCAACCTCTGTTCTTAGTTACATATTAAGGGCTCCAGACTACAAATGAATTTGCTAATCACAAGGAAACGTTTATAACAAATATTATGTCTGCTTGTGTTTAGGAAAAGGAGGCCATCTCCCTTAATCATAATATTTGGCAATATAGTATCAGCAGGTGATGTAAGCTCATATTTTTAGAATAAAACACAATATAAAGTTTTTATTGTACATGTGAGTCATGATTAAGTTGTATCTGTAATTAAGATGTAGGTCTTTCGTCTCATTATCTTGCTAATATCCATCAACCATGATAGAAAGCGCTAGTACACATAATCCATTTTTTGACCTAGATTCAAATGAGTTATAAGTCATAAACAACCATGGGAAAACAGGTAATGTGTGATAAAGTGTTTGTTTCTTTATGGGGATAGACCACATCCTTGTGCTTTAGACCATGGTATTACCTACAGCAAGGCTTCCATTTCTTTTTTTTTTTTTATATATATTTTTATTAAATTTTATAACATTACACTATACAATAAACAATACATTTTTAGATTAAACATTAAAGTAAAAGGTGAATAATATATCAAGCTCAAGGAAACTATGAAGTATAATATGTTATACAATAGAATAAAATAAGTAAATTTCCATGCTGATAAAATACAACAGCATATATATATATAAATAATAATAAATTAACTATAACAAGTCATAACATTTGCAGCGAAGGATATCAGATGTGATTAAATTAAAGGTATAGTAGTTATTGTTTTAATGGTCGGATTGCCTTCACACCCCTCCCCTTATAATAAGAGTAAACTAGACACTAAAATTAAATAAATAAATAAATAAATAAAAGATCTAAAAGTAATTCTGATAATGTATCTAGAAGGAATCATGTGACATTAGGGAATTTATGTAACCATGCATTCCAATTGTTTCTTTTTTTTATACCAAAACCATTTTGGTGCGCCAATGTAATCTCATATTTGCAGTTGGTAGTTACATTTGCTATAAGTTCCTGGATTGTTGGGACATCGGAAGATTTCCATCTTCTTGTAAGTAAACGTTGGGCGGTAAAAATTATGTGACAAATGGGAATACAAAATTTTTCTGGAATTTCATGAATGCCCAACAATAAAAGAGCGAATTCTTGTGTAAGAGTGGAATATTTTCCGGTTAGGTCATTGATAAGTTTTTCAACCTCCAACCAAAACGGTGCAATAATAGGGCAATTCCATAGAAGATGTTTCAAGGTTCCTGTCTCATTACAATTTCTCCAACATTTATTAGACATGGAGTGATAAAATTTTGCTAATTTAGCTGGTGTATAATACCAGTTGGTTAGAATTTTCATATATTGTTCCCAGTGGTTAATACACATAGAGGATTTCTTGGCCCAAATAAAGGTTTTTTCCCATGTAGTTAAAGGTATGGTGATATTAAGTTCAAATTCCCATTTTTTTAAATGGGAAAGTGAATGAAGGCTTCCATTTCTAATGGATCTGTTTTGAATAGATGTCTGTGGTGCCTTGTCTGTGGGGAGGCGTGGCCCAAGGACTGGTTTGAGTGGCATTGGGGCTGCTCTGCCAGTGGGTCGTTCCCTCTATTGGCACTGGTGTTGCGGGGGTGGTAGCCACCGCTCAGTGCTACGCCATTTTATACTAGGGATGTTAGGGACCCCTTACTTATAAGGAGCCATGAGGCTAGCAGGCTTGCACTTAGTGATCATAAAGTACACTAACGACCTGTTAGTTTAATAAATGTTGCTGAGAAGCCTTAGATCATTGTGCATGTTGTGGATGTGCGACCATGTCTGTTTTCTCTATTTGAATTCACATTTATGAACATTTATCAACGGGTTTAGTCAGGTTTTTTTTACTATAATTGTCGCAAAATTGTCGCAACTGCGACTACGCGATTTTTCGTGCGACATTTTGACTGGAAAGCGAGAAAATCAAGTTTTCCTAAAATTTACTATGTAGTAATAATTTTAAAATGGACTATGGGTAGTCAGGTATTTATTAACTGCGACAGTCGCAACTGCGCAAAAAAAAGTCGCAACAGCGTTAAAAATTTACTAAATTTACTCCAGCTCAAACATGGAGCAGAAAAAGCTACTACCAAAGTAAAAAAGGAAAAATTGCTTACGTGAAAGAAAATTATCAACAGGTGAAAGCAGTTGATAAATACGTCGCACATAAGCAAAAAAAAAGTAAGGAAAAAATTACTAAAAAAAAGAATACATAAGCAAACATTGATAAATGTCCCTCATTGTGTTTTCTATCTCCCTCATTTTTTGGTTTTACTTGGTCAGAACTCTGCCCCTCTACCTCAGCCCAGGCCACACTGGTGTTGTGCTGTGTGACGTCCATTGCTGCTGAGGCACCGTGTCTATGGGGAGGCACGGCCCAGGGACTGGTTTGAGTGGCATTGGGGCTGCTCTGCCAGTGGGTCGTTCCCCCTGTGGGCACTGGTGTTGCGGCGGTTGTGGTCTCTGCTCTGATCATAAAGTGCACTAACAACCTGTTAGTTTAATAAATGTTGCTGAGAAGCATTAGATCATTGTGAATGTTGTGGATGTGCAACCATGTCTCTATTTGAATTCATAAAATCATGGCCTTGTCCAAGCTGAAGCACAGGCATGGACAAAGTCCAGTAATTGAGGGTGGACTAGCACTCCTCTGTGCTCTCTCCTGTCTGATAGCACTCCTCTGTGCTCTCTCCTGTCTGATAGCACTGCTCTGTGCTCTCTCCTATCTGGTAGCACTCCTCTGCGCTCTCTCCAGTCTGATAGTACTCATCTATGCTCTCTCCTGTCTGATAGCACTCCTCTGTGCTCTCTCCTGTCTGATAGGACTCCTCTGTGCTCTCTCCTGTCGTATGGCACTACTCTGTGCTCTCTCATTTCTGATAGTATTCCTCTGTGCTCTCTCCTGTCTGATAATACTTCTCTGTGCTCTCTCCTGTCTGACAGCACTGCTATATCATTTTTCCTATGATGGGACTTTTTGATTGCTTTTTATATATTTTCTTTCTGATATTGATGTTATTAAAAATCTGGTTTTTTGGTGTAGATTTTTTTTAAGTTTACACCATTTACCATGCGGAATCATTAACAATTTTTAATAGTTTGGACATTTACACATGCAGCAATATGAAATATATTAATTATTTTATTTTTGTAAAATGGGAAAATAATAGTAATTAGACTTTTTATAAGGGAGGGAGGTTTTATATAATCTTTTATATAACTTTATTTTTTTACACTTTTTAAGTCCCCAAAGGACACTTTAATATACAATCATTAGATAGCATTAACTGTATAATGCTATGCCTATGGCATAGCATTGTACATTGTGATCGGATGTCCACTGATCTAGCCTACATCAGTTAGATTGGCGATCGGTGGCAGGAGACATGTCAGGGGACCCTCCTCCGCAATTTTATCTCTGGGAACCGCTGCAATCATGTCGCGGGGGTTCTGTGACCCCCTCTGAGCTAATGATGATCTATCACATCGGCATCTAATGAGTTAATTACTGGCAGCAGCGGGATCACTGCTGGATGTCATTAGCAGTGAGTGTCAGGCTACTGATAGTAGCCGCCACTCACTGTTCTGAAGGGAGCGCAATTTCTGCACTCATTTTAAAACCACTTAAAGGGGTACTCCCGTGGAAAACTTATTATTTTTTTTTTTTAATCATCTGGTGCCAGAAAGTTAAACAGATTTGTAAATTACTTCAATTAAAAAATCTTAATCCTTCCAATACATTTTATGGGCTGTATACTACAGAGGAAATGCTTTTCTTTTTGGATTTCTCTGATGTCACGACCACAGTGCTCTCTTTTGACCTCTGCTGTCCATTTTAGGAACTGTCCAGAGCAGCATATGTTTGCTAGGGGGATGCTCTGAACAGTTCCAAAAATGGACAGCAGAGGTCAGCAGAGAGTACTGTGGTCGTGACATCAGAGAAATCCAAAAAGAAAAGCATTTCTTCTGTAGTATATAGCCCCTAAAAAGTACTGGAAGGTTGGAAAAGTACTGGAAGATTTTTTAATAGAAGTAATTTACAAATCTGTTTCACTTTCTGGCACCAGTTGATTAAAAAAAAAAAAAAAAAAGTTTTCCCTTTAAGGATTATGGGCGTACAGGTAGGCCCTTTGTCCGTAAGTACCAGGCACGTTAAACCATAGCTGTCAATCAGGTGACTTTTCAGGATATGCTCTGGGGTAATCTCTTTGCAGTCTCTCTGCTTCTAACTCACTCCAATCACTTCCTGTCCCCATCTTCCTCCTCGCCCATCTCTTCTCCATAGACTTGTATGGGCTGCATGTAAACTGTGCAAATTTTGAACAAATACGCGGCTTGTGCCAAGGGAGAGTAAAGGTGCCAGAATGGGGACTGAAAAGGGGCATTTCTTCACATCGATGGGATCTGGAGGGGGCACGCCTTCCTTACATATCTCTTTAGACCCGATGTGTGACACCAAAAAGTTGCAGAAATCTACACCAGTTCCGAGCTAGTGTAGATAGCAATGTGGGGTGCAACAGGCTGCCACAGAGGCACTGGATTTACTGTGTCTCTTAGTAAATCCAGTGAACTGAAACTCATTGGAGCTTTACGTATGTGTGACATATTACAAAACACAGCACATAGTAAATGTCCCTTATAATCTTTAAAGGGGTACTCCCGTGGATAACTTTTTTTTTTTAAATCAACTGGTGCCAGAAAGTTAAACAGATTTGTAAATCACTTCTATTAACCCCTTAACGACGATATCATATCGGGTCGGTCCCGGTGGCTATCAACGGCCGGGACCCACGGCTAATACAGGACATCAACGATCGCGGTGATGCCCTGTATTAACCCTTCAGACGCGGCGATCAAAGCTGACCGCCGCGTCTGAAGTGAAAGTAACCCGGCTGCTCAGTCGGGCTGTTCGGGACCGCCGCGGTGAAATTGCGGCATCCCGAAAAGCTTACAGGACACCGGGAGGGCCCTTACCTGCCTCCTTGGTGTCCGATCGAAGAATGACTGCTCAGGGCCTGAGATCCAGGCAGGAACAGTCAAGTGCCGATAACACTGATCACACGCGTATTAATACATGCCAGTGATCAGCATGAGAGATCAGTGTGTGCAGTGTTATAGGTCCCTATGGGAGCTATAACACTGCAAAAAAAAAGTGTTAATAAAGGTCATTTAACCCCTTCCCTAATAAAAGTTTGAATCACCCCCCTTTTTCCATAAAAAAAAAATAAAACAGTGTAAATAAAAATAAGAATAAACATATGTGGTATCGCCACGTGCGTAAATGTCCGAACTATAAAAATATATTATTAATTAAACCGCACGGTCAATGGCGTACACGTAAAAAAAATTCCAAAGTCCAAAAAAGCATATTTTTGGTCACTTTTTATACCATTAAAAAATGAACAAAAAGTGATCAAAAAGTCTGATCAAAACAACGTGGGTACCGATAAAAACTTCCGATCATGGCGCAAAAAATTAGTCCTCATACCACTCTGTACATGGAAAAATAAAAAAGTTATAGGGGTCAAAAGAGGACATTTTTAAACATATACATTTTCCTGCATGTAGTTATGATTTTTTTCCGAAGTACGACAATATCCAACCTATATAAGTAGGGTATCATTTTAATCGTATGGACCTACAAAATAATGATAATGTGTCATTTTTACAGAAATATACACTGCGTAGAAACGGAAGCCCCCAAAAGTTACAAAATGGCGTTTTTTCTTTGATTTTATCGCACAATGATTTTTTTTCCCGTTTCGACGTGAATTTTTGGGTAAAATGACTAATGTCACTGCAAAGTAAAATTGGTGATGCAAAAAATAAGCCATAATATGGATTTTTAGGTGGAAAATTGAAAGGGTTAGGATTTTTAAAAGGTACGGAGGAAAAAACGGAAGTGCAAAAACTGAAAAACCCTGCGTCCTTAAGGGGTTGAAATATCTTAATCCTTCCAGTACTTTTAAGGGGCTGTATATTAAAGAGAAATCAAAAAAAGAAATGCATTTCCTCTGATGTCATGACCGCAGTGCTCTCTGCTGACCTCTGCTGTCCATTTTAGGAACTGTCCAGAGCACAAGAAAATCCCCATAGATAACATATGCTGCTCTGGACAGTACCTAGAATGGACAGCAGAGGTCAGCAGAGAGCACTGCGGTCATGACATCAGATCGCGGGGGTACCACCGCTGGGGACCCCCATGATCTTGCATGCAGCACCCTGGTTACAATCAGTCCCCGGAGCATGTTCTCTCCAGGTCTGATTACTGGCGATCACGGGGGCCGGAGGATTGTGATGTCACGGCCCCGCCCCCGTGTGATGTCACGATCCGCCCCCTTAAAGCAAGGCAATGGGAGGGGGCGTGACAGCTGGGGTGCTGCGTGCAAGATCATGGGGGTCCCCAGTGGCGGGACCCCCACGATTAGGCCTTTTATCCCCTATCCTTTGGATAAGGGATAAGATGTCTTAGCGCGGAGTACCCCTTTAATATTGTTCCCCAACCATATTTTCATGTGCTGGCTGCTGAGGTTCCCTTTAATAATATTCCATTAAAGGGGTTGTCTGGGCAAAGATATATATATATATATATATATATATATATATATATATATATATATTTATACAGTACCCAAGGAGGTGTAAAACGTTTTTTCCAACCTCCCTTGGCACCATATAAAAAAATAACTTTGCCCAGATAACCTAAGTTTCCAGAAGACATATGCAAACAAAGTATCCAAAATGGAGTACATACCCTGAGCATACAAACCAGTAATCACCATCAATTACAGCAAACCCGAATATTATAGCAAAGAGAAGTCCTAACATATCGGTTGTATATTCCATTTTCTGTTCCCATAGTTGCCAGATTGGTCAGCTGTCTAGTACTGAACAATAGTGGGCAGGGAGCCTGTTACATACTGCGCTCCGGCAGTTAGCACCAGCCGTGAACGCAGTAGCGGTGGAGTCGGGATTCGCATTGCGGAATGCGCCCGCATGCGAATCCCGGCCGGTCACTTACCCACGTCCACTCCTGCTGCTGCAGCTTCGTCTCAGCCTCGGGGCGCACGTCCCCGTCCCTTAGGACGCGCGTGCCGGAGCTTTGGAATTTAAAGGGCCATTGCGCCCATAATTAGTAAGTGCACCTGAACACTACATTATAAATCCCTGCACCTCCCACACATCCCTGCCGGATCTTCAGTGCTCCTTGCCTAAGAGAAAGCGTTCCCTTTGCCTGTTTTGCCTACCTGTGTTACCAGACTTCCTTGCTACGTTTTTTTGACTACGAACCGTTGCCCCTTGCCTTGACCTTCTGCTACGTTGTCTACGCCTCTGCCTCATCCTCCTGTACCTTGCCTTGCCCTGTACCTGTGTGGTCGAACCGTATTGGGGGTAGCGACCTGGGTGCCGCCTGCCGCAGCAAATTCATCCTGCCTTGCGGCGCGCTCTGGGGAAGACCAGCGACACCTTAGACTCCGCCCCTCGATGTGATCCAAGTCATCAGCCACACAGGTAGAGGATCCACTACCTGCTCTGTGACATCCGCATCCAGGTACGTGACAGAGCCAAACTGTAAAATTGTAGTGCAGTGGAAGAAACAATGGACAATTTAACTAGGACGCACATTTACTGTACATGAAGGGAACTTATACACTGCGGGTCCCAACAGCTGAGGACCGGTCAGTAATGTCAGACATAAGCGATCTTGCTGATGCACCATTAACTCTTCAGATGCTGTGATCAATACTGATCACAGAATCTGCAGCTTTGTATGGCTCATTAGACCACCCACGGCATGACCAAGGGGATCTGATGAGCCATGGAATTATAAAGTCACGTAAATGCAAAAGTGGTACCAATAAAACCTACAGATCACTGCGCACAAATGAGGCCTCATACAGCCCTGCATAAATATACTTATTTAGCAAAAAAAACTCTAAATATTGGGTATCATTCTAATTGGAAATTGGTTTGAATGGGTCTTCCGCAGACCCGTCCACACTGTGGAATTTCAGTGGCAAAGAACTCCGCTGCTGAAATTCCGCAGTGTCAACGGGTCCGCGGAAGATCCATTCACACCAAACAAAGGTTCACACCATGGGATCCCGGAGCGCAATTCCGCCAGTGGAAATGATGTAGTGTGAACATACCCTTTAAGGATTAGGAGTACTTTGGCTCTTATTATCTGGTTTGAAAGAACCCCATATTGGCCAAACACAAGCATTCTGGATGTGCATTTTATAATATTACATTTTTCCTCCATATTTCATAAAATATTAACAAGTAATTTTGTTTATTCTGAATTTCAGTCTTCTCACAGCATAAAATATGGGATTATCATAAATCTACAGAAGGGAGATGTGACAAAATTACAACTGCCGCATGCAGTGTCCACCCTTCATTGCCTAATTCCTTGCAGCTGAGCTGGTGTCTCTGTTTCTCTAATGAAAATAAATCTCTCCTCATGCAGAAGGTAAATAATACTTAACAAGAACAACTGATAAGACATGGTGTGTGAACAGAAGATAATACTCA
This sequence comes from Hyla sarda, assembly GCF_029499605.1. NCBI lineage: Eukaryota > Metazoa > Chordata > Amphibia > Anura > Hylidae > Hyla > Hyla sarda. Next base: position 429,138,710 of record NC_079190.1, read on the forward strand.
ACACCTCTCCTCCTAAGCTTAACTTCACTGCGTATTACAACAGTGGTGAAACATTCTACTTCTGAAGATGAAAGAGATTATAACTTTTATAAATTTTACTGAATTCAATTTACTAAACTTGCTTATATTCGAAATTCTGCAAGTTCAAAACTCAATTTAGGCTTCTTATATCACCTCCCATCAGCTTTTCATACTACACCTCCCAAAACAGATTAAAATAAAATACGGTACTTGTAACATTATTACATTTCCAACCACTATTGAGTAAAACCTCAAATTTTTATTTTGACAAAAAAGGTTGTTAAAGGGCTACTCCGCTGCTCAACGTTTGGAACAAACTCAGTGTCACACCCCCTCCTAAAGGCTTGACTTGCATTGAGGGGGCAGGACGTGACTTCATGAGGGGGTGTGGCTATGATGTAACGGGCTCCCGCCACCAACTCCAGCATTTGGAACAGTTTGTTCCAAAGGCTGAGCAGTGGAGTACCCCCTTTAAGATGCCCAAGGTGGTGCCTAATCTATCACAAACTGTAAAACCTCTATCGCTTTTCTGAATGTAAAAGAGTCCAGATCTGGAGGTTCTCTTTACTTCAGTCTCAGCTATTTTTTTTGTAAATTCATACAGCTCAGTATAAATATTTTCTTTATTAAGTTTCCAAAAATATAATCAAAATAACGATCAAGACTACACAAAGGTTAACACACCCAAAGTGCTCACAGCTTGCTAAACATGTTGGAGTCCTGTATTGACTTCATCCATTCGGAGCCTTCAGTGTGTGGATGCCATCCATGGAGCAGGGCTGGCATCAAGGTGTGTGGCAACTATGCAATGTTTCAAGGGCAGCGCCCCCTTTCTCAAGCACTGTGAGACACAGTGAGTTTGATTGATAAAGGGGATTTGCACTGCTGCTACTGTACGTGTCTCATTGCCTGCCCTGTTCTGTGGATGGTGTCCACACACTGCAGGCTCTGGAGTGAAATTAATCCAGGACCCCAAAATGTTTTGTGTTTTGTGAGTACCCTGTGATTATATTAATTGTATTTTTGCAGCTTATACAACTCAATAAGTACTCCAGCTTTAGGTTAAAAAAAAATTAAAAGTAGAAGCATATATCATTGCTTACCTGTTTGGCCTTAGTTTTAAACCACCAAAATTGATTTTCTTTGGGGATCTTAGTCCTGTACTTCCTGCTAAAGCAGTTGCTCAGTACTACAATTCAAAGGACATAGGATGTAAATGTACGTGCTGGTACGCTGGTGCCTAACCCACTAGGACATACATTTATGTCCTGTACAAGAAGCGAGCTCAGGAACTGCACTCGCTCAATACATGGCAGGTACTGGCTGTCATCAGCAGCCTCGGGACCTGTCGGTAATGGTGGACATCAGCTATCACTCTGATATCCGCCATTAACCCCAATACTAATCACAGCATCTATGATAATCCGGCACTATTAACCCCTTAAGGACCAGGGTTTTTTCCATTTTTGCATTTTCGTTTTTTGCTCCTTGCCTTTAAAAAATCATAACTCTTTCAATTTTGCACCTAAAAATCCATATGATGGCTTATTTTTTGCGCCACCAATTCTAATTTGTAATGATGTCAGTCATTGTGCCCAAAAATCTACGGTGAAACGGAAAAAAAATCATTGTGAGACAAAACTGAAAAAAACGCTGTTTTGTAACTTTTAGGGGCTTCCATTTCTACGTAGTACATTTTCCGGTAAAAATGATACCTGATATTTATTCTGTAGGTCCATACGGTTAAAATGATACCCTACTTATATAGGTTTGATTTTGTTGTACTTCTGGAAAAAAATCATAACTTCATGCAGGAAAATTAATACGTTTAAAATTGTGATTTCTGACCCCTAAAACTTTTTATTTTTCCGTGTATGGGGCGGTATGAGGGCTCATTTTTTGCGCCGTGATCTGAAGTTTTTAACGGTACCATTTTTGCATTGATAGGACTTATTTCATAATATAAAAAGTGACCAAAAATGCACTATTTAGAACTTTTACATTTTTTTTGCGTGCACGCTATTGACTGTGCGGTTTAATTAACGATACATTTTTATAATTCGGACATTTCCGCATGCGGCAATACCATATCTGTTTGTTTTTATTTTTATTTACACTGTGTTTTTTTTTTTTATGGGAAAAGGGGGGTGATTCTAACTTTTAATAGGGAAGGGGTTAAATGATATTTATTCACTTTTTTTTTTCACTTTTTTTTTGCAGTGTTATAGCTCCCATAGGGACCTATAACACTGCAAACACTGATCTTTAACATTGATCACTGGTTTCTCATAAGAAACCAGTGATCGATGATTCTGCCGCTTGACTTCTCATGCCTGGATCTCATTCACTGAGCAGTCATTCGGCGATCGGACAGCGAGGAGGCAGGTCGGGACCCTCCTGCTGTCCTGTAAGCTGTTTGGGATGCCACGATTTCGCCGCGGCTATCCCGAACAGCCCACTGAGTTAACCGGCATGGTTTCAGTTTCACTTTAGACGCGGCGTTCAACTTTGAACGCCGCGTCTAAAGGGTTAATAGCGTGCGGCACAGCGATCAATGCCGCGCGCTATTAGCCACGGGTCCCGGCCGTTGTTAGAGGCCGGGCCCGACCTGCTATGACGCCGTGGCCCCGCGTTATAGATCGGGAGCGGACACATGATGTTCCAGTACGTCATGTGTCCTTAAGGGGTTAAGGAGAACTCCACAGAAACTTTTTTTCTATCCATTGTACCAGGGCTTCAAAAAGTAAAATAACGAACTTTAACTCACCTTCTGCCGCTCCCCTGATGCGCTGATTCTGGTCTTCTGTCTTCCGAACCCAGTCTTCTTTTGCATCCTGGAGCCTGATGCATCACACTGCAATCAGCTTAACACTAGCCGCAGTGATGTCCCGCCTCGGCCAGTGATTTTCTGAGCGCAATGTTATGTAAGGAGCCTGGGCCCCACCTTCTCCCTGCTCCCCAGGCCTGCTATATGACACTATGCTCAGCGTATCACGGACCAGGGCAGGACATCGCTGTGGCTGGCGATAAGCTGATTGCAGTGTGACGCTTTGGGTTCCAAAAGATTCAGCAGAGTTCTCGTTAATGGCTGATCAGAACGAATCGTGCCACAAGTCTTCTCACCTGCCTTTCTCTGGTCTGCCTTCTGGCATACATAGCATAGCATTAAACAGTATTAGCAATCTAATGATTGCTATAGATAGTCCCATATGGGGATATAAAAAGGGTAAAATTAAAAATTAAAAATTTTAATTGACCCTTTTTCCCGTTTTACCCCCCCCTCCCAAATTTTTTCATACATATTTGGTAACAGCGCATACAGAAATGTCAAAACTATCAAAATATAATGCTGTTGATCTAGTATGTTGAACAGCATAAATGTAAAAATAAAGTCTAAAATTGCAGCTTTTTTGTCATATCACATTCCAAAAACAATCATAAAAAGCGATTAAAATGCCAATTTATGAAGAAGTGGTACCAAAAAATCTACAGATCTCGGCCCAAACATAAGCCCTCCTACAGCCAGAAAACATGCAGAAAAATGAGAAAGGCAATTTTAAACACACTCATTTTTAAACATACTCCAAAAAAGGTATTAAAAGCAGTACAATAATGGCAAAGTATCTAAATATCATCATTTTAATCATATTGATCGACAAAATAAAGAAAACATGTTATTTTAACTGTAAAGTGTACAGCGTAAAATCTAAACCCTCTAAAAAATGTTCATTTTCCCACCCAAATAATATTTTTTGTTTCGCTATACATTTTATGGTAAAATCAGTGATGTTGTCACAAAATATAACTTGTCATGCAAAAAATAAGCCCTCATATTGGTTTGTGGATAGAAAAATAAAATAGTTATGGGAAGCGAGGAGGAAAAAAATAGAATGCTAAAATTGGCTGTGTCCTTAAAGGGGTACTCCGGCGCTTAGACATGTTTTCCCCTATCCAAAGGATAGGGGATAAGATGCCTGATGGCGGGGGTCCCGCCGCTTGGGACCCCCGTGATCTTGCACGCCGCACCCCGTTAGACTCAGTCCCCGGGGGCGGAGCCGTGATGTCACAATGCTCCGTCCCCGTGATCGACAGTAATCAGACCCAGAGCGAACACGCTCCGGGGACTGATTCTAACGGGGTGCGGCATGCAAGATCATGGGGGTCCCCAGCGGCGGGACTCCCGCAATCAGGCATCTTATCCCCTATCCTTTGGATAGGGGATAACATGTCTAAGTGTCGGAGTACCCCTTTAAGGCCAAAATGGCTGTGTCTTTAAGGGGTTAACTAGCTTACTATGCAGAGGTGTCATCAACAATCCAGGACATGCACTGGAGAATCAGCAAGGTACAACCAGGATCAGGAGGCAGAGTAAGGTTACAGGCTTGGGTCAGGAATACAGGAGATCAGAACAGCAGCAAATACCCTTAGTAGTTGTAAAACTACACTATTGCTGAGATAAGCAGCAGAAATCACTACACATCAGTGGTTGCCAAATTCTTATTTTACAGCAGATTATTACACAATCAGTGATGTTGCAGCACCTGCTGCATTCATTCTCTGTCTACTACTCTGTCTGTGGCATTGTTCAGCAGAGGGTTACATGCTGCTAAAATGTCCCTATAAAAATACATATGTATATGTGTATATCATAGAGAGATAGTCTGAGGTGATGACATCACTCAGGGGGTGTGACTAGAACTCAGAAACAAGATCCAGCCAAGATGGCTTACATTGACATTGATGTGGTCATAGCAGGGGTGGAGGTCCTGCGCTTGGGGTCTGTTGCTATGGGCGATCCCAAGCATAATATGCATACAACAGAGGATGTCTGCAGACTGTCAAAAGTACCACAATGGCATCCTACACCAGATAAATGTGTATGTAGAAGCGTAAGACATAATTTAGACATTAAACAACTACATTAACGTGGTCTAAAGTGATAGGAGGTACTCAACCCCAAGTGCAGTTGTGCACCTACGTTGGAGTGGAGGACCTGCACTTGTGGACCACAATATGGGTTCACTCCTGTGATAGATGTAAACAATGACATTAGCTAACCCTCAAAACTGATGTAAAATTGCGACAATAGCCAGTATATCCTTATATGAAGGACATACCTGAGCCTGCACACCACGCCAAGGTTTCTCAAGTGGTGCGGGACCTAACACTAGCGTACCTGTTCCGGATAAGCAAAGCCAGGAACCGAATTACAGCAGCCTTAGGTCCAACTTGTAGACTGCTCCCCGGTTACCTCCTGTGTGACTAAACACACATACAATGGGAGGGGAAAGACAGGCTGGCGATCGCCCATAGCAATGGACCACAAGTGCACGACCTCCACCCCACTGTAGGTGCACAACTGCACTTGGGATTGAGTGTCTCCTGCTATGACCACGTCAATGTTAATGTATGCCATCTTTAATGCTTAAAGCTTATACTTATGCACCCTTTTATCATATTGGGTAGCATTAAGGTTTCAATATATGTAACAACCAGGGTGGTGCTTGTAGCCTGTCTTCCCCCCCCCCCATTGTATGTGTGTTTAGTCACACTGGAGTATTCTACAAGTTGGACCTAAGGCTGCCGTAATTCGGCTCCTGGCTTTGCTTATCCGTCACAGGTAGGCTAGTGTTAGGTCCCGCACCACTTAAGAAACCTTGGCGTGGTGTGCGGGCTCAGGTATGCTTTCATATAAGGATATACTGGCTAATGTCTCAATTTTACATCAGTTTTGAGGGTTAGCTAATGTCCTTGTTTACATCTACCAACGGAGGGAACCCATATTGTGGTCCACAAGTGCAGGTCCTCCACTCCAATGTAGGTGCACAATTGCACTTGGGGCTGAGCACCTCCTATCACTTTAGACCACTTTAATGTAGTTGTTTAATGTCAAGATCCAGCCAAGCCTTCCTTCCTTTGTTATTAGATAATTATTCCTTTTTTCATGTATATAGCTGAAGAATGTCTTATCACCTTTTTTAACTGACTGAGGTAGTTTCTCTTTTGCCTTTAAAAGCTCTTATGCCTAGCTTGGCCTCTTTTTGTCTATTCTTATAGATTTTGATTGTTCCTTTTATTATCTTGCTCCTTTTCTACTTTTACTGACAAGTCATTTAACCCCTTCAGGACCAAGCCCATTTTGGCCTTAAGGACCGGAGCGTTTTTTTGCACATCTGACCCCTGTCACTTTCAACATTAATAACTCTGGGATGCTTTTAGTTATCATTCTGATTCCGAGATTGTTTTTTCGTGACATATTCTACTTTAACATAGTGGTAAATTTTTGTCGATACTTGCATCCTTTCTTGGTGAAAAATCCATAAATTTGATGAAAAATTAGAACATTTTGTATTTTTCTAACTTTGAAGCTTTCTGCTTGTAAGGAAAATGGATATTACGAATAAATTTTTTTTGTTCACATATACAATATGTCTAATTTATGTTTGCATCATAAAATTGGTGAGTTTTTACTTTTGGAAGACATCAGAGGGCTTCAAAGTTCAGCAGCAATTTTCCTATTTTTCACAAAATTTTCAAACTCGATATTTTTCAGGGACCAGTTCAGGTTTCTAAGTGGATTTGAAGGGTCTTCATATTATAAATACCCCATAAATGACCCCATTATAAAAACTGCACCCCCCAAAGTATTCAAAATGACATTCAGTCAGCGTTTTAACCCTTTAGGTGTTTCACACGAATAGCAGCAAAGTGAAGGAGAAAATTCACAATCTTCATTTTTTACACTCACATGTTCTTGTAGACCCAATTTTTGAATTTTTACAAGGGGTAAAAGGAGAAATTTTTTACTTGGATTTGTAGCCCAATTTCTCTCGAGTAAGCACATACCTCATATGTCTATGTAAAGTGTTCGGCAGGCGCAGTAGAGGGCTCAGAATGGAAGGAGCGACAAGGGGATTTTGGAGAGTACGTTTTACTGAAATGGTTTTTGGGGAGCATGTTGCATTTAGGAAGCCCTTATGGTGCCAGAACAGAAAAAAAAAAAAAAAACATGGCATACCATTTTGGAAACTAGACCCCTCGGGGAATGGAACATGGGATAAAGTGAGCCTTAATACCCCACAGGTGTTTCACGACTTTTGCAAATGTAAAAAAAATAATAATAATTTTTACCTAAAATGCTTGTTTTCCCCAAAATTTAACATTTTTAAAAAGGGTAATAGCAGAAATTACCCCTAAAAATTTGAAGCCCAATTTCTCCCGATTCAGAAAACATGCCATATGGGGGTGAAAAGTGCTCTGCTGGCGCACGACAGGTCTCGGAAGAGAAGGAGTCACATTTGGCTTTTTGAAAGCAAATTTTGCTCTGGGGGCATGCCGCATTTAAGAAGCCCCTATGGTGCCAGGACAGCAAAAAAAAAAAAAAACACATGGCATACCATTTTGGAAATTAGGACCCCTCGGGGAATGTAACAAGGGGTTAAGTGAACCTTTATACCCCACAGGTGTTTCACGACTTTTGCATATGTAAAAAAAAAAATTTTTTTACCTAAAATGCTTGTTTTCCCCAAAATTTTTCATTTTAAAAAAGGGTAAAAGCAGAAAATACCCCCCAAAATTTGTAACACAATTTCTCCCGAGTACGGCGATACCCCATATGTGACCCTTAACTGTTGCCTTGAAATATGACAGGGCTCCAAAGTGAGAGCACCATGCCCATTTGAGGCCTAAATTAGGGACTTGCATAGGGGTGGACATAGGGGAATTCTACGCCAGTGATTCCCAAACAGGGTGCCTCCAGCTGTTGCAAAACTCCCAGCATGCCTGGACAGTCAACGGCTGTCCGACAACACTGGGAGTTGTTGTTTTGCAACAGCTGGAGGCTCCGTTTTGGAAACAGTGGCGTACCAAACGCTTTCATTTTTATTGGCGAGGGGAGGGGGGCTGTGTAGGGGTATGTGTATATGTAGTGTTTTTTACTTTTTATTTTATTGTGTGGTAGTGTAGTGTTTTTAGGGTACAGTCGCACGGGCGGGGGTTCACAGTAGTTTCTCGCTGGCAGTTTGAGCTCAAACTTGCAGCCAGATACTTGCTGTAAACCTCCGCCCATGTGAGTGTACCCTGTACATTCACATTGGGGAGGAACATCCAGCTGTTGCAAAACTACAACTCCCAGCATGCGCTGACAGACTGTACATGCTGAGAGTTTTAGTTTTGCAACAGCTGTAGGCACACTGGTTATGTATCACTGAGTTTGTGACCTAACTCGGTATTTCACAACCAGTGTGCCTCCAGCTGTTGCAAAACTACAACTCCCAGCATGTACGGTGCATGGTGTACATTGACTGCTGAGAGTTGGAGTTTGCAACAGCTGGAGGCACACCGGTCATGAAACACTGAGTTAGGTAAAAAAAAAAAAACTCTATGTTTCACAACCAGTGTGCCTTCAGCTGTTGCAAAACTACAACTCTCAGCAGTCACCGACAGCCAACGGGCATGCTGGGAGTTGTAGTTATGCAACCAGCAGATGCACCACTACAACTCCCAGCATGCACTTTAGCTGTTTGTGCAAGCTGGGAGTTGTAGTTATACAATAGCTGAAGGTACACTTTTCCATAGAAAAAATGTGCCTCCAGCTGTTGCAAAACCATAAGTCCAAGCATGCCCATAAGGGAATGCTGGGAGTTGTGGTGGTCTGCCTCCTGCTGTTGTATAACTACAGCTCCCAGCATGCCCTTTTTGCATGCTGGGAGCTGTTGCTAAGCAACAGCAGGAGGCTGTCACTCACCTCCAATGATCCACACTGCGCAGGTCAGTCCCTCGTCGTCGCCGCTGCCGCTGCTCCTGGAGCCCCGATCCCAACATTGACGCCGGGGATCGGGGTTCCCAGCATCCGGGGTGCACATCCCGCACCCGCTCACGTCCTCCGGAAGAGCAGGCGCCCTGATTGGTCGGCCGGTAATCCGGCCGATGAATCAGGGCGATCGTGAGGTGGCACCAGTGCCACCTCACCCCTGCAGGCTCTGGCTGTTCGGGGCCGTCAGAGACGGCCCCGATCAGCCAGTTATTCTGGGTCCCCGGGTCACTGGAGACCCGATTGACCCGGAATCGCCGCAGATCGTTGGACTGAATTGTCCAGCGATCTGCGGCCATCGCCGACATGGGGGGGCATAATGACCCCCCTGGGCGATATGCCGGGATGCCTGCTGAACGATTTCAGCAGGCATCCGGCTCCGGTCCCCAACCAGCTAGCGATGGGGACCGAAATTCCCACGGGCGTATGGATACGCCCTCGGTCCTTAAGGACTCGGAATGCAGGGCGTATCCATACGCCCTATGTCCTGAAGAGGTTAAACTATTTAATTCCAGTAGGGACTCATTTAAAAGTTAAAGGGGTTATCAAGGAAAAAACTTTTTTTATATATATCAACTGGCTCCAGAAAGTTAAACAGATTTGTAAATTACTTCTATTAAAAAATCTTAATCCTTTCAGTACTTATGAGCTTCTGAAGTTAAGGTTGTTCTTTTCTGTCTAAGTGCTCTCTAATGACACGTGTCTCGGGAACCGCCCAGTTCAGAAGCAAATCCCCATAGCAAACTTCTTCTACACTGGGCGGTTCCCGAGACACGTGTCATCAGAGAGCACTTAGACAGAAAAGAACAATCTTAACTGAAAAGTACTGAAAGGATTAAGATGTATTTAATAGAAGTAATTTACAAATCTGTTTAACTTTCTGGAGCCAGTTGATATATATATATATATATATATAAAAAAAAGTTTTTTCCTGGATAACCCCTTTAATAAAGGTAATTTAACCCCTTCCCTAATAAAAGTTTGAATCACCCCCCTTTTTCCATAAAAAAAACTGTGTAAATAAAAATAAACATATGTGGTATCGCCGCTTGCGTAAATGTCCGAACTATAAAAATATATAGTTAATTAAACTGCACGGTCCAAAGTCCAAAATAGCGTATTTTTGGTCACCTTTTATATTATGAAAAAATGAATAAAAAGCGATCAAAAAGTCGGATCAATACAAAAATGGTACCAATAAAAACTTCAGAACACGGCACAAAAAATTAGCCCTCATACCGGCCCATGTGAGGAAAAATAAAAAAGTTATAGGGGGCAGAAGATGAGAATTTTTAACGTAGACATTTTCTTGCATGCAGTTATGATTTTCTTCAGAAGTACGACAAAATCAAACCTATATAAGTTGGGTATCATTTTAACCACATGGACCTACAGAATAAAGATAAGGTGTAATTTTTACTGAAAAATGCACTACGTAGAAACGGAAGTCCCCAAAAGTTACAAAATTAAATTTTTTCTTAAATTTTGTCGCACAATAAATTACGTTTTGTATGTTTTCCTAATGCTTTTATTTACACTTGCAGTTTGTGTCTGCCTTTACTTGGTTAATTTGGCAATAAGTCTATGCATTCCTTTGTTATCCACATCTGACCATTTGTGCCATGGTTTATTTGCCACGTCAGTGCATTCTTGCGTGTATAACAGTGCCTATGAATTTCCTCTTTTTAAATGTTTTAACATATGTGTTCAAAATTAAAAAAACTTTTTTTTTTTTTTGCATTTTTGTATATAGTGTTGATAGTGTTATTCCCTATTAATGTGTATCAAACCATAAAATTAAGAGGGTGCACTTTCTTTTTCTCATGACAGAATATAATACTTACTGTATTTGCCTTGATAAAATAAAAATTCACATTCTATGAAAAAATAAAGTACGTTTTGTATTTTAATAAAGCTTTCATTTCACGTCTATCTCGGTTGTGTGACCTTCATGGCTTATTGAGAAATATTTTATTCTGTAATTATATGGAAATAGCTGTATGATTGCCCTACATAATACAAGAAAACTGCCCCCAGATAATAACAGTACTGTCAGTCCAATTTCTACCACCTTCCAAAGCCATAAAATAAATGTTAGTATACAGTGTTTTGGTGATATTGACACATTTTTGTATTCATAATAGAGTTAATTGCAGCTTTAAGGTGAGTGCCATAAAAAATGACTGTTGTCTTAAACTGCCTACTCTGAAATACAGAACTGAGTATGAAGACCGAATTTCTCTCATACAATTATATAAGAAGCATTTCCTTTAAGGATGTCATGAAATGTAATTTTCTGGCTGCCGCTGTTCAGAAGATATTGGTACAGTTTTAAAATCATTGCGAAACCGACATAATCAGAGGTTGCTGTTTTAAGTTTACAGATGATATAATCCAGAGTTGTTCAATAAAATAAGCCTGGTACTCCATGAAATAGATTATTACAACTGGGGCTGAAGGTTTCTTTCTTCATTTTGCAGGAATAGGCTACGCAATGAAATAGAGATGAGCATCCATTCCACTGAAATTGAGATGAAATACATTCTGCTGAAATAGTGATGAGTACAGTCCAAATATTCTATGACAAAATCTATGATAATATTAATAACTACTGATGTTATCATAGAATTCCAAGAATATTTTTCATGAAAATCTGTACTAACATATGATACAGTTTTCAATATTAAAGAGGACCTGCAAAGTGTTAAAAAACGGGGTTGTCCGGCTAAAAGTTTCATTTAAAAACCTTGTCAGTGAGGGGATTAGTTAAAAAAACAAAACACTCTTACCTTCTTCTGCTGGTTTCGAGCTCTGCACCCCACTGTCTGGGGCTTCCAGGTTTGGGGACGTGATGGTTTCAATTAGCAACCTTCAGCAGTGTCCCACCCCTAAAACGCTGAGCAGGGGTGTGACTTCATGTGCCTAAACCCGGAAGCATCAGACAGCAGGAACAGAGCTTTGGTTATATCAATGGAAGCACAGTTACAAAGAGGGAATGAGAGTGTTTTTATTTTTAACTTACCCCCTCTCTGGCCAGATTTTTTATGATTTGCATGTACAAACCCTTTATACTAATAAGTCAAATATACTAACAAAAACGTACACTGCCATGGGATTGTTTCTTCCACCAGCAACCTCCTTGACCCCTTTCTCCCTCTCCTTTCCCATCCCTCTTTCTGCCTTCCCTTTGTTCTCTTTTTGTAGTGTTTGTTGTCTGTCTTTTGCATTTACTATTGTCCTCTTGTGCTGTTTGTTCTTGCTTGGTAATTTTTCTCATTGTTATATATCATGCTTCACTCCCTAGCGGGCATGATACTGTCTTATTTAGTGTTCTACTATTTGATTCCTTTTCCTGCTGCCATTGCGGGAACTACAGTGTCTTTTGGTTGATACTTTAGAATTTATAGTACTATGGTTTATGCTTTTCTTGCTATATGTCTCTGTTACTGCTATGTGTGACAGATTTTGCCTTATTGCTTCACTTATTGTTTCAGATTTCTGGATTTATGAAAAATCCTAATAAAATACAGTAAAAAAAAACTAAACTTAAATAGAAAACTGGGCGAGCACCACTGCATAGTCCCCATTAGGGACAGTGCGCAGTTGCATGCCTGGTTTATAACTAAATCAAAATGACCATCCCCCCCCTCGACAGTCTATAGACTGTCAATGGGGCATGATCCAGAGTGCTCTCCCCATTGAGCAGCAGTAAGAAAGTCTAGCGTATTGACTACCCAAACTAATGGCACAAATTGCTGATAAATAAAGAGGCTAGAGAAAAGGAAACAAATTGCAGGAATTTGTGGTGTGGTGGTTAAACCTGGATGATAAGAGTTGATATTTTTTGAAGATGCCTCAGGTCCTCTTTAAGTATGTATGCATCAACAACCCAGACTTCAACATCTTATCCCATCCAGATGGAGTAGTTAAAATATAACTAATAGTGGATTGACTCTTAACCCCTTAAGGACACATGACGTACTGGAACGTCATGTGTTCGCTCCCGAACAGCGGGTCGGGCTTGGCCTCTAACAACGGCCAGGACCCGTGGCTAATAGTGTGCGGCATTGATCGCGGTGCCGCGCGCTATTAACCCTTTTGTGTTTAAAGTTCTAACGCTGGTTAGCTCAGGGAGCTGTTCTGGATAGCCGCGGTGAAATCGCGGCATCCCGAACAGCTTACAGGACAGCTGGAGGGTCCCTACCCGCCTCCTCACTGTCCGATCGCCGAATGACTGCTCAGTGCCTGAGATCCAGGCATGAGCAGTCAAGCGACAGAATTATCAATCACTGGTTTCCTATGAGAAACCAGTGATCAATGTAAAAGAGCAGTGTGTGCAGTGTTATAGGTCCCTATGAGAGCTATAACTCTGCAAAAAAAAGTGAAAAAAAAGTGAATAAAGATCATTTAACCCCTTCCCTATTAAAAGTTTGAATCACCCCCCTTTTCCCATAAAAAAAAACACAGTGTAAATAAAAGTAAAAATAAAAATATATGGTATCACTGCGTGCGGAAATGTTTGAATTATAAAAATATATCGTTAATTAAACCGCAAAGTCCAAAATATTGCATTTTTGGTCACTTTTTATTTCATGAAAAAATGAATAAAAAGCGATCAATAAGTCCTATCAATGCAAAAATGGTACCGTTAAAAACTTCAGATCACAGCACAAAAAAATGAGCCCTCATACTGCCCCATACGCGGAAAAATAAAAAAGTTATAGGGGTCAGAAGATGACAATTTTAAACGTATTAATTTTCCTGCATGAAGTTATGATTTTTTCCAGAAGTACGACAAAATCAAACCTATATAAGTAGGATATCATTTTAATCGCATGAATCTACAAAATAAAGATAAGGTGTTATTTTTACCGAAAAATTTACTACGTAGAAACGGAAGCCCCCAAAACTTACAAAACGGCTTTTTATTTCAATTTTGTCTCACAATGATTTTTTTTTCCGTTTCAGCGTAGATTTTTGGGCAAAATGACTGACGTCATTACAAATTAGAATTGGTGGCGCAAAAAATAAGCAATCATATGGATTTTTAGGTGCAAAATTGAAAGAGTTATGATTTTTTAAAGGCAAGGAGCAAAAAAACGAAAATGCAAAAATGGAAAAAACCCCGGTCCTTAAGGGATTAAACACTAGGTTGGTTAGAGACGGATTGCTCGTAACTTATTATTTTGTATACACTTGATTTTGTTTAAAATTTCATCTAAAATTGTCCCAAATTTATGAGTCAGCCACAAGTCATCCAACTCCAAAATAGAAAAAAGCAAACAAAGTGTGTGGGGTTAAAGCATTAAGGTCATTTGAATAAACTTTTGTCAAAAATCTACGCTGAAACGGAAAAAAAAAATCATTGTGAGACAAAATTGAAATAAAAAGCCGTTTTGTAAGTTTTGGGGGCTGCCAGATCGCACGATATAGCCAAGTGAAGCACATGGTAGTGCTCTTCACTCCCTGCTTGCCACCTGATCTGACTGGTCAAATTAGGCAGTCAGCCAGTGAGGCTACACTATAACTCACGATCTCAGTGATCTCAGGACAAAGCAGTAACACCTTAAAGGAGAACTCCAGCCAAATGAAATTACCTTTATATAACTGCACATGATAAAGTTATATAACTTTGCAATGTGAAGTGTAATCTTTTCTGAGCATATACACTGTTTCTATCAGCTTTTTCTCCAGGCAGAAAGTCCAGAACTCATCACTCTGAAGACTAGCTGTAGATGACACTTCACACTTCACTTTTCCTAAGTTCAGAGAGCCGACATCTTCATCGTGCCGTGTTTGAGTGTTCCTGATTGGCTGGAGGGCAACACACTCCCCTTACTTCTCACTCTTTCAACAGCCCCTCCCTGCATGTCACACAGGAAACAAGCCCAGTGTGTGTAGTTTTTTGCTCACTCAAAGAATTTTCAAAGGCTGGTTATGGGGGGCTATCAGAGTTTCGAAAAAATAAGCTAGGATGCCTTTTGGAGTCATGGCGAGCTTTATATATATATATATATATATATATATATATATATATATATATATAATTTAAGTAGTTTTTTTTACCACTTTTGAATGGATATCTCCTTTAAGTAAATGAAAATTTACTTTTAGATTAATTTATCAAAATACCATGTAATGCTTGCCCTCTTAATTTCATTTGTACAAATATACCAAATCATTATTAATCATTCAATGATATCTGACTGATTTGTTAGAAATCTATAATAATATTTTTTATTTTTATTTCAAGCCTCAATTAAAAAAAATAATGGGGAAACTAGGACATTACAAAAAGGAGCAGGACTATATGTACAGTAGCAGAAGAGGATAGGTGCTAGTATATTGATAAAATGAATGGCCATACACATTCACTGGGCTAGGTGCTGAAATACATTAAAAGAGAAGCATGTTATTAATTAGATAAGTGACACAAAGTTTCGAATACGTCCCCCAGTGTCTTATTAAAATGCTTTACAATTATTGTTAGGTTTTATATTGATTACAAACCTCAGGTACCAGGTAAGGTTCGACATATTTCATCATTTGCTTTTCTGTTTAATCACATTAGGGTTAAAAGGAAAAAAAATGACATTTTCGGAAGTTTAGTCAATTTTATATTCTTTATAAAAGACAGAATTTTTATCTAGGACCTAAAATATCCAACACATCTGTGGCACTAAATCAAATTTGTGAAAACGGTCTCCTTTTTGGAACATTGCTATACGAAATAAGCCTGTATTACACATATTACCATCTGTGTCAAATAATTCACTGGCAAGCAACTCACACCCATAGAATGTCATTATATCCTCCTAATTGAAATAAATTTTGCTGATAATATTAGACATGGCGGTAATCAAGATACATTTTGTAGATCTGGCAGTGTTTCCTTGATCAATGTATTTCATTAATTTTTTTTTGTGTGGATTTGGAAACTTAACGTAAAAATTGTAGTCTGCATTTATTCTCTTCTAAGGGATTCACAGTCTTGTTGGGGATAAAACATGATAACGATGTCTCATATTTACTTATTTATTTTTTTTCCAAACAGATGGTGTTAGGATTAAATTGTAGCTCATGATTTCTAAAGATAAGTTAATGTATTTGGCCATTTTGACTATTCACAGCTATTTTAGGCTATCTATGTGTGGATTGAATTAATTGTGGATTTTAAGCACAAATTCTACACTGAAATCTGCAACATGGTACAGTACAATGAAAGCTAATAAGGTTTCACCAAACACATCTAAAACTATGTTTCACCTTCAACAGGAGAAATGTAAGGATAACCATAAGAATATTATATTCTGGAGTCTCATACTCTCAGCTGCAGATTTTTATAATTGTGGATCTGCAACCAGAATGCTCTCTGCTGCCACCTCTGTCTATATCAGGAACTGTCCAAACAAGGAGAGGTTTTCCATCTGGATTTGTTCCTACTTTGGACTGAAGTGGCAGCAGAGAGCACTGTAATCACACTGGAAAGAACTACACAACTTCGTATAGAGTGTACAGCAGCCAATACATACCGGAATGATTAAGTTTTTTTTTTTTTTTTTTTTAATAGAAGTAATTTACAAATCTTTGTACTTTTCTAGCATTTTTTTTATTATATTATTTTTTCCTGGGGTGTGCTTCTCGTAGTAACTGCTTGAACAGCTTCTCTACCAGCTAAAAAGTAGCTTCTTTTGGGAAAATAAATTCTCCCAGTGCAATCTGATTGTACTTTACATGTTGGAGATATGTATGATTATGTTCCGCTCTGTATACTGGGAGGATAACACACTGACACTTAAAAACCAACACAAAGCCCATGGTGAAACGTTGATGGGGCTGTTTGTTGGTTATTAAGTGTCAGTGTGTTATCCTCCCGTATGTCCAACATGTAAAGTACAATCAGATTGCAGCCAGCTGAGTTGCATACACCTATTATACCTGGATAGGGAAATAACACACTGCAGGATTTTAAATGTGTGTCTTTTTCAATAACATGTATTCTTATTGTTACTATCAGGGGCGGACTGACAACACTTAGGGCCCCTGTACCAAAAAAACAAGGGTCCCCTGTGATGCTCTGATGCTGGTCTCACTTCTGCCCATATTCCACCCAAATCCCTCCACTTTAACGTAGGTAAAAAAAATTTCCATGACCAATAATACCAGTATACAATGAATACTGTACTTAATAAAACCACTGTACACAGACCAGTATACTATACCGGAGCTGTATACTGTATAAGTGATTATATACAGGACCATATAGAGGTAGATACCAGCTGTACAGAGATCTGTATACAATATAAGTGATTATATACAGGAACATATGGCGGTAGATATCAGCTGTACACAGGATATGTATACCATATTAGTGATTATATACAGGACCATATGGCGGTAGATATCAGCTGTACACAGGATCTGTACACCATAGAAGTAAGAACAGTTACATAAAGGGACTCACAATTATGTCTTTTCTGATCAGCAGCATCCTCTTTCCTTCTCTTCTCAATCTGGATCAGACCGCCATGTCGATCTCATCTGTAGGACAAAAATGTTAAAACTGCATTTTTTCAGTGCCCTCCTCTAATAATTTTCCCATCTACAGGCCCACAAACTGTAATAATGCCCTCCTTGGTGTACTGCACAGTAAAAGGGCAGGAAGGTAGGTAGCCAGGTAAATAGGTAACTAGGTAGGTAGATCAGAAAGCCAGATATGTAGGTAGGTAATTAGCTAAGTACTTAGACAGCCATGTATGTAGGCCAGGTATGTACATAGTTAGGTAGCCAGGTATGTAGGTAGGAAGCAAGATATGTAGGTAGGTAGTTAGGCAGCCAGGTAGTTAGATAGAAATGAAGAGGGAAAAAAACGGAACCTTGTCTAGGCGCTTTTCGCAGATTGCCAATCTAAGGAAGGAGGAAATACCCTCCGAAATGCGTCATTGAAAGCTCTATTAATAAATGTAGTGCCTCCGGGCACTTTACTTTCCATACATATTCGTGTTTCATTAACCTGTATCTGCGAACAGTGCCTAGACAAGGTTCCGTTTTTTTCCCCCTCATCATTTCTTCTTGATCGTACGGGAGAAGATTTCATCCTCTCCCGTTGGACCCTGGGCTGTGTAGTTCGCTTCCACATGCTGAGTAACCATAAGGGGTGATATGCCTATTTCTACATACTTCTCGTGAGCCGCCATTTTATAGATTTGTGGCTCCTCTAGTCCTTGATTGGGACACAGATACCCTGGGTAATACACGAGGCGCAGCCCTCTCCCCTTTTTTCTTTTTCCACAGGTAGTTAGATAGTCAGGTATGTAGGTAAGTAGTTAGGCATCATGGTATAAAGTTAGGTAGCCAGATAATTAGTCGTGTAGCCAGCACCCCTCCCACCCAGTGTAACACAAAATCAGAGTATTTTGTGTTCGCGGACAGAAAATAAGGTGTTGCTTACGAAAACCCCTATGTAGGTAGTAGGTAGCCCTCCTATTAGTTTGGTAGTTTGTCCACATATTAGCTAGGCGGGAACATAGTAGATAGTCCATCACATTAGGTGTAGGCAGCAGAGTTCCCTCACATTAGGTGTATGCAGTAGAGTTCCCTCACATTAGGTATAGGGAGCAGAGTTCCCCCACATTAGGTGTAGGCAGCAGAGTTTCCCCACAGTGGGTGTAGGCAGCATAGTTCCCCCACAGTAGGTGTAGGCAGCGGGGTCCCCTGCAGTAGATGTAGGCAGCAGGGTCCCCCCTCAGTAGGTGTAGGCAGCGGGATCCCCCACAGTAGGTGTAGGCAGCAGAGTTCCCCACAATAGGTGTAGGCAGCGGGGTCCCCCCACAGTAGGTGTAGGCAGCGGGGTCCCCCTCAGTAGGTGTAGGCAGCAGGGTCACCCCACAGTAGGTGTAGGTAGTGGGGTGCCCCCCCTCCACAGTAGGTGTAGACAGTTGGGTCCCCCCACATAGGTGTAGGCAGCAACATCCCCTCTCAGTAGGTGTAGGCAGCAGGGTCCCCTCACAGTAGGTGTAGGCAGCGGGGTCCACTCACAGTAGGTGTAGGCAGCGGGGTCCCTCCACAGTAGGTGTAGGCAGCGGGGTCCCCCCACAGTAGGTGTAACCATCAGGGTCCCCCCACAGTAGGTGTCGGCAGCAGAGGTTTCCCCCTCCCCCCCAATCCCAGGTCCCACACAGCGATCTTCTCCTCTGCAGTGCAGTAGGAGCCTGTGTCTTTCTTCCTCCACAGTGCAAGTGCCAATGAGTGACGTCATCAGCACCTGCGCTGTGTGGGGGCGGAGGTCACATCTCTGTGTAGGCACAGATGCAGCTCACACAGAGGGGATGCCTTCTCTTGTATGTGCATGTACCGCACATACAGGAGAAGGCAGCACTGTCTGCTGGGGATTCAGAACAAGTGTCCTGGATCCACAGTAGTGGCGGCAGCGGCGGGCCCTTTACCTGGCCGGGCCCTCGGACAATGTCCGATCAGACCGGCCAGTCAGTCCGCCCCTGGTTACCATATTCATATAGTTTAGCAGTAGGTAAAAAAAAAAAACTTTAATAAATAAAGCCCCAAATACACTTGGTATTGCAGCAGGAAGAATTGTCCGAACAATTAAAAAATAACATTATGTAGAATGGCATAAACAAAAGAAAAAAATGAAAATTCTGGATTGACATCTAAAAAAATGTTTAATACAAAGTGATCAAAAAGCCTGATCTATGCCACGTTGGTACCATAGTGAAAAAAATGAGCCACACAGCCCCAAACAGTAAAAAGGTTAGGTCAGGACATGCTATACACATGTATATTCCCTTTGTGTGCATTGGAACTAAACCAAAAAAGGGAGGGGAAAAGTAAATTGAACATAATGTCACACCAAACTCCAAAAATGGGCTGGACAAAATTATTGGAACCCTTTCAAAATTGGGGAAAAATAAGATAGTTTCAAGCATGTGATGCTCCATTAAACTTACCTGGGGCAAGTAGCAGGTGTAGGCAATATAAAAATCACACCTGAAAGCAGATAAAAAGGAGAGAAGTTCACATAGTCTTTGCATTGTGTGTCTGTGTGTGCCACACTAAGCATGGACAACAGAAAGAGGAGAATAGAACTGTCTGAGGACTTAAGAACCGAAATTGTGCAAAAATATTGACAATCTCAAGGTTACAAGTCCATCTGCAGAGATCTCGATTTGCTTTTGTCCACAGTGCGCAACATTAACACGAAGTTTGCAACCCATGGCACTGTAGCTATTCTCCCTAGGCGTAGACGTAAGAGAGAAATTGATGAAAGGTGTCAACGCAGGAAAGTTCAGATGGTGGATAAGCAGCCCCAAACAAGTTCCAAAGATATTCAAGCTGTCCTGCAGGCTCAAAGAGCATCAGTGTCAACGTGAACTATCCGTCAACATTTAACCTCTTAAGGACACAGGGCGTACCTGTACGCTCTGCGCCCGGTCCCAGTATATAACGCGGGGTCATATCGGGCCGGTCCCTGCGGATAATGACAGCCGGGACCCTGGGCTAATAGCGTGTGGCACCGATCGTTGTGCCGCGTGCTATTAACCCTTCAGACGCGGCATTCAAAGTTGATCTATGCCATCTAAAATGACAGTAAAAGCTTCCCGGCAGCTCAGTCGGCCTGATCGGGACCATTGCAATGAAATCGCGAAGTTCCTTTCAGCTATAACGCGAGCGGAGTTCCCCTTACCTGCCTCCATCGTGTCCGATCAGCGATCGATTTCTCCAAGCCTGAAATCCAGGCTTGAGCAATCGACCGCGGATAACACTGATCTTTGCCGTGTCAATGCACGGCAATGATCTGTGTATGACATCGGTATGTGCAGTGTAATGGCCACTAGGGGGGCTATTACACTGCAAAAAAAAAGTGTGAAAAAATAGTTAATAAAGATCATTTAACCCCTTCCCTAATAAAAGTAAGAATCACCCCCTTTTTCCATAAAAAAAAAAAACAAAAACAGTGTAAATAAAAATAAACATATTAGGCATCGCCACATGAGTAAATGTCCGAACTATAAAAATATATCATTAATTAAACCGCATGGTCAATGGCGTATTCGCGAAAAAAGTCCAAAATAGCGTATTTTTGGTCACTTTTTATATCATGAAAAAAAGAATAAAAAGCCATCAAAAAGTTTGATCAATATAAAAATAAAACCAATAAAATCTTCAGGTCACGGCGTAAAAAATGAGCCCTCATACTAGCCCATAAGCGGAAAGATTAAAAAGTTATAGGGGTCAGAAAATGACAATATTAAACGTATACATTTTCCTGCATGTAGTTATGATTTTTTTTAGAAGTACGACAAAATCTAACCTAAATAAGTAGGGTATCATTTTAACTACCATATTTATCGGGGTATACCACGCACCGCTGCCCCATTGCCTCCCCCATCCCAGGTTTTATAATTACCTGTTGCCGGGGTTGGGTCCGCGCTGCTTCTGGCTCCGGTCCACGGTGCTTCGGGCTCCGGTGTGGCGTCTATGCGTCGTTGCTACGCGTTGTGCTACGCAATGACGAGTGATGTCGTTTCACTCGTCATTGCGCCTCGCAGCGCATAGCAACAACGCATATATGCCACACCGGAGTCAGAAGCACCGCGGACCGGAGCCAGAAGCACCGCGGACCTGAGCCAGAAGCACCGCGGACACGACCTCGGCAACAGGTAATCATGAAACCGGGGATGGGGGAGGCAATGGGGCAGCGGCGCCGATAGCCAGGGGAAAAGAAGCGGCGGCAGCAGGGCTCTAGACCCCAGGAAAGGCAGGCGGAGAGAAGCGGGCAGCGACGGCCTCTCTCCCCCTGCCTTTCCTGGGGGCTTCTGCGGGGTCAGAAAAACCGAGGGGGGGGGGATGGGGGAGGCAATGGGGCAGCGGCGCCGGCAGTCTCTGGACCCCAGGATATGCAGGGGCAGAGAAGCCAGGAAGCAACAGCAGGTTTCTGGACCTGCAAAAGCCGCTGCAGTTCATTGATTTAAAGTGTCCGCTTTAAATCATTGAACTGCAGCGGCTTATCGGCCTATAACACGCAGATAGACTTTGTGTGTTATATGCTGATAAATACAGTATATGGACCTACAGAATAAACATAAGATGTAATTTTACCGAAAAATGCACTGCATAGAAAAGGTAGCCCCCAAAAGTTACAAAATGGCATTTTTTCTTCAATTTTGTCGCACAATGAATTTTTTTTCCGCTTCACCGTGGATATTTTCTTAAAATGACTAATGTCACTGCAAAGTACAGTGTGGGCCATTTATATGGATACACCTTAATAAAATGGGAATGGTTGGTGATATTAACTTCCTGTTTGTGGCACATTAGTATATGTGAGGGGGGAAACTTTTCAAGATAAGTGGTGACCATGGTGGCCATTTTGAAGTCGTCCATTATGAATCCAACTTTTGTTTTTTCAATAGGAAGAGGGTCATGTGACACATCAAACCTATTGGGAATTTCACAAGAAAAATAATGATGTGCTTGGTTTTAATGTAACTTTATTCTTTCATGAGTTATTAACAAGTTTCTGACCACTTATAAAATGTGTTCAATGTGCTGCCCATTGTGTTGGATTGTCAACGCAACCCTCTTCTCCCACTCTTCACACACTGATAGTAACACCGCAGGAGAAATGCTAGCACAGGCTTCCAGTATCTGTAGTTTCAGGTGCTGTACATCTCGTATCTTCACAGCATAGACTATTGCCTTCAGATGACCCCAAAGATAAGTCTAAGGGGATCAGATCGGGAGACCTTGGGGGCCATTCAACTGGCCCAATCCACTTTCCAGGAAACTGTTCATCTAGGAATGCTCGGACCTGACACCCATGATGTGGTGGTGCACCATCTTGCTGGAAAAACTCAGGGAATGTGCCAGCTTCAGTGCATAAAGAGGGAAACACATCTTCATGTAGGAATTTCACATATCCAGTGGCCTTGAGGTTTCCATTGATGAAGAATGGCCCACTATCTTTGTACCCCATATACCACACCATACCATACATTTTTGTGTTCCAATAGTTTTGGAGGGATCTATCCAATGTGGGTTAGTGTCAGACCAATAGCGGGGGTTTTGTTTGTTAACTTCACCATTCACATAAAAGTTTGCCTCATCACTGAAACCAATTTTTGTTTTTCCCACTCTGCAGCACCTGAAACTATGGATACTGGAAGTCTGTGCAAGCATTTCTTCTGCAGTGTTGCTATCAGTGTGTTAAGAGTAGGAGAAGAGGGTTACATTGACAATCCAACACAATGGGCAGCACATTGAACACATTTTATAAGTGGTCAGAAACATGTAAATTACTCATGAAAGAATAAAGTTACGTTAAAACCAAGCACATCATTGTTTTTCTTGTGAAATTCCCAATAAGTTTGATGTGTCACATGAACTTTTTCCTATTGAAAAAACAAAATTTGGATTCAAAATGTCTGACTTCAAAATGGCCGCCATGGTTACCAACCATTTTGAAAAGTTTCCCCCCTCACATATACTAATGTGCCACAAACAGGAAGTTAATATCACCACCATTCCCATTGTATTAAGGTGTATCCATATAAATGCCCCCCCCCCTGTAGAATTGGAGGCTCAAAAAATAAGCAATAATATAGAGTTTTAGGTGCAAAATTTAAAGCATTATGATTTTTAGAAGGTGATGAGGAAAAAATTTAAATGCAAAAATGAAAAAAAAAACCTGCGTCCTTAAGGGGTTAAATGAAAGGAAATGCTATGGCAGGAGACCCAGAAGGACCCCACTGCTGACATAGATACATAAAAAGGCAAGACTACATTTTGCCAAAATGAACTTGAGTAAGCCAAAATTCTTCTGGGAAAATGTCTTGTGGACAGATGCTTTATGGTAAAGCACATAATTCTACTGTTTACCGAAAACGGAATGAGGCCTACAAAGAAAAGGACACAGTACCTACAATGAAGTATAGTGGAGGTTCAATTATGTTTTTTTTTTTTTTTTTACTGCCTCTGGCACTGGGTGTCGTGAATATGTGAAAGGCATCATGAAATCTGAGGATACCCATTGGATTTTGGGTCGCACTATACAGCTCAGTGTCAGATGGCTGGGTTTGTTCCCGAGATCTTGGGTCTTCCAGCAGGAAACCCAAACATATGACCAAAACAGCAATGACCCCAAACATACGTCAAAAAGCACCCAAAAATGGATGGCAACAAAGCGCTGGAGAGTTCTGAAGTGGCCAGCAATGAGTCCATATCGAAATCCCATTGAACACATGTGGAGAGATTTACGTCCTGTGGCATATATTTGCGTCCTGGGTGGGAATACACCATCCGTCCTTTTGCATTATTTGGCTTTGAAGTGAGGACAGGAGCTGCGCACACTTCAGAGACAATTAGGGATCGTTGCTAACAGCAACAGCAGCCAGGACTCATCTCTAATGTCGGGAAGTGGCAACTGTACTGATGCTTGACATTAACCACTTTGTTCCCGAAAATGGAATTAATCCCGAAATCTAAAGGGCCAAAATTCTGGTGGCTATGGCTTCAAGGAGGGGGGGGGGGGCAGTTTAACCTCACCAGGACCATGGGCATACAGGTATGCCCTTGCATCCAGGCATGCCCTTGCATCCTGGGATTAAAGGACCAAGGGCGTACCTATACGCCCTGGTCCCATTAATGGGGTTTAAACCATTTTCATGAGCGAATAACGGGTTAAACCCGGTTCATCCCGGATGCTACTGGCAGTCAGGACCCACAGCTAATGCTGGGCACCACCAATTGGGCCGATGCCCGGCATTAACCCTTCAGATGCCATGATAAAAGTTGATTGTGGCGTCTAAAATGCAGGTTAACGGTGCCGGTAGCTCAGTGGAGCTGATACATCCGCGGCGACGTTGAGGGTCCTGATCAGCTGAGTGAACGATGGGAGAGTCCTCATCTGTACATCGGCCATCGGGTGTCCGGGAATGCTTGGTGTTGTAGTTTTGAAACCTCTGGAGGTCTGCAGGTTGAAAACCAATGCGGCCTTCGTCATCATCCAGCCCCCCTTTTGTTTTGTACTCACCTCGCCTTGGTGGGAAATTCGGGTGAGCTAGTCCGGGCCATCTATGCTGCAGGGACCGTCCGGTGGGGAGGATTAGTTGTTGCAGGCTGTCCATTTTCACCGAGGGGGGGGGGCACTTTTTCGCGCTTCGGGCCCGGCCCAGGACTAGTGACGTTGCCTTGATGACGACGCACAGGGACGTTGCGCATGAACGTCCCTGTGCATCATCGTCAAGGCAATGTCACTAGTCCTGGGCCGGGCCCGAAGCACGGAGAAGAGGCCCCCCCCACCGGTGAAAATGGACAGCCCGCAACGACTAATCCTCCCCACCGGACGGTCCCTGGAGCATAGATGGCCCGGACCAGCTCAACCTAACTTCCCGCCGAGGGGAGGTGAGTACAAAACAAAAGGGTGGGGGGCTGGATGATGACGAAGGCCGCAGTGGTCTTCAACCTGCGGACGTCCAGAGGTTTCAAAATTACAACACCCAGCATGGCTGTCCGGGCATGTTGGGAGTTGTAGTTTTGCAACTTCTGGAGGTTCCCAGGTTGAAGACCACTGATGAAGGGATTGACAGGCGGAGAGTTCACTCGAGTATAAGCCGAGGGGGGCGTTTTCACCTTATACTCGAGTATATACGGTATGCTGTGGACAGATGTATAACATGTGAATTACAAAAGTGCTAAACTCGCTACAAAAACGCTAGATAACCATAAAACGGTGGTACCAGAGTTCCCCTTTAAGTGGAGAGTCGATAACACTGATCAATGCTATTGAACAGTGCATTGAACAGTGTTTTCAATCATAATATTAAATGTAATAGTTCCCTATCAGGACTAAACAATAGAGAAAAAAAAAAAAACAAATGTGAATAGCACCCCATGAAAAAACATTAACCCCTTTACCATTTTTCAGATTAAATAACTTAACCCCTTAAGGATGCAGGGCATACTGGTACGCCCCCGTTCCTGAGTCCTTAGGGACTGAGGGCATACCTGTACACCCTGATCCCGCTAACGGGGTTTAAACCGTTCTCATGAGTGGAGCACGGATTAAACCCTGTGGGTCCTGGTTGGTATGGGCAGCCAGGACCGACAGCTAATGCCGAGCACCGCCGATCGGGCCGATTCCCGGCATTAACTCTTTAGATCAAAGTTGATTGCTACGACTAAACTGAAAGGGAAACTATCCCGGCAGCTCAGCTGAGCTTATAGGGACTATCGCGACAGAATCACGATGTCCCGATCAGCTTACTGGACGACGAAAGGGTCCTCAATTGCCTCCTCGTTGTCTGATCGGCAATCTACTGCCCCCCCTAATAAAAATGTTAATCACTCCCCTTTTCCTATTTTTTAAATAAAATAATGTAATAATAAAAATAATCATATGTAGTACCACCGTGTGTGTAAATGTTCGAACTATTAAAATATAAGGTTAGCTAAACCGCGTGGTCGATGTTGTGCATGTAAATAAATACCAAAGTCCAACAGTGAATTTTTGGTCATTTCATATACCATAAAAATATTAATAAAAAGCAATCAAAAAGTCCCATCAAAACAAAAATGGTACCATAAAAACTAAGCCCTCATATAGCCCCATACGTGGAAAAATAAAAAAGTTATAGGGGTCGGAAGATGACAATTTTAAACATGGCCGCACATGCTGGCCATGACCGCATGGTGCCGTTACCTGCTGCTACCAACGGGGCTGGAACTCGCATCGCGGGACATGTCCGCATGTGAACCCCAGTCCGTCACTCACCAAGTTTTTCTCCCGCCTCTGTCTCTCTTCTCCTGCGCGAGTGTCCTCGTCCCCTAGGGTGCGTGCGCGCTGGAGCTTTAAGATTTAAAGGGCCAGTGCGCTCATTAGTGTAATTCCCCTGTGGCTCATTGATAAATTCTTCCACCCTCCTCACTTCCCTGCTGCCTTGAGCCTGAGAGAAAGCATTCCTGTTATTGCCTTGCTGTGTATCTGATCCTTTGCACCGTGACCTGACTTTGCTCCTTGCTGCCTTCTTACTGACCATTTGCTATGTTCCTGACTACGCTACTGTGCCGCCTGCCCTGACCTTCTGTTATCATGACTACGAGCTGCCTTATCCCTCCTTTGCCTCGCATCTCCTCAGCCGCCTGTGTGGTTGAGCCGTGCCAGGGGTAGCAACCTGGGTGCTGTCTGCTGCAGCAAGTCCATCCCGCTTTGCGGCGGGCTCTGGTGAAAACCAGCGGCACCTTAAACTCCGCTCCCTGTTACGGTCCAAGTCATCTGCCACAAAGGTCCAGCGGATCCACATCCACCGGGGATCCTGTCTCTGAAACGTGAGTGTTACACATACTTGTCACGATGCCGGCTGGCAGGTAGTGGACCCTCTGTGCCAGAGAGGGATTGGCGTGGACCGTGCTAGTGGACCGGTTCTAAGCCACTACTGGTTTTCACCAGAGCCCGCCGCAAAGCGGGATGGTCTTGCTGCGGCGGTAGTGACCAGGTCGTATCCACTAGCAACGGCTCACCTCACTGGCTGCTGAAGATAGGCGCGGTACAAGGGAGTAGGCAGAAGCAAGGTCGGACGTAGCAGAAGGTCGGGGCAGGCAGCAAGGATCGTAGTCAGGGGCAACGGCAGAAGGTCTGGAAACACAGGCAAGGAACACACAAGGAACGCTTTCACTGGCACTAAGGCAACAAGATCCGGCAAGGGAGTGCAAGGGAAGTGAGGTAATATAGGGAAGTGCACAGGTGAAAACCCTAATTGGAACCACTGCGCCAATCAGCGGCGCAGTGGCCCTTTAAATCGCAGAGACCCGGCGCGCGCGCGCCCTAGGGAGCGGGGCCGCGCGCGCCGGGACAGAACAGACGGGGAGCGAGTCAGGTAGGGAAGCCGGGGTGCGCATCGCGAGCGGGCGCTACCCGCATCGCGAATCGCATCCCGGCTGGCAGCAGGATCGCAGCGCCCCGGGTCAGAGGACGTGACCGGAGCGCTGCAACGGAAGGAGTGAAGCGAGCGCTCCGGGGAGGAGCGGGGACCCGGAGCGCTCGGCGTAACAGTACCCCCCCCCTTGGGTCTCCCCCTCTTCTTGGAGCCTGAGAACCTGAGGAGCAGACTTTTGTCAAGGATGTTGTCCTCAGGTTCCCAGGATCTCTCTTCAGGACCACAACCCTCCCAGTCAACTAAAAAAAAATTTTTCCCTCTGACCTTTTTGGCAGCCAAAATTTCCTTGACCGAGAAGACGTCCGAGGAGCCGGAAACAGGAGTGGGAGGAACAGATTTGGGAGAAAAACGGTTGAGGATGAGTGGTTTGAGAAGAGAGACGTGAAAGGCATTAGGGATACGAAGAGAAGGAGGAAGAAGAAGTTTATAAGAGACAGGATTAATTTGACACAAAATTTTGAAAGGACCAAGATAGCGTGGTCCCAACTTGTAGCTAGGGACACGGAAGCGGACATATTTAGCGGAGAGCCATACCTTGTCTCCAGGGGAAAAAACGGGGGGAGCTCTTCTTTTCTTATCCGCGAACCTCTTCATGCGTGAAGAAGCCTGTAAGAGAGAATTTTGGGTCTCTCTCCATATAATGGAAAGGTCACGAGAAATTTCATCCACAGCGGGCAGACCAGAGGGCAAGGGGGTAGGGAGGGGGGGAAGAGGGTGACGGCCGTACACCACGAAAAATGGGGATTTGGAGGAAGATTCAGAGACCCTGAAGTTATACGAAAATTCGGCCCATGGAAGGAGATCTGCCCAGTCATCCTGGCGGGAGGAAACAAAATGTCGCAAATAATCACCCAGGATCTGGTTAATTCTTTCTACTTGTCCATTGGACTGGGGATGATATGCAGAGGAAAAATTTAATTTAATCTTGAGTTGTTTACAGAGAGCCCTCCAGAATTTAGACACGAATTGGACCCCTCTATCCGAGACAATCTGCGTAGGCAACCCGTGAAGACGAAAAATGTGTACAAAAAATTGTTTAGCCAACTGAGGCGCAGAAGGAAGACCAGGAAGAGGGATGAAATGTGCCATTTTGGAGAATCGATCAACGACCACCCAAATAACGGTGTTGCCACGGGAAGGGGGTAAATCAGTAATAAAATCCATACCAATCAGAGACCAAGGCTGTTCGGGGACAGGCAGAGGATGAAGAAAACCAGCGGGCTTCTGGCGAGGAGTCTTATCCCGGGCACAGATAGTGCAGGCTCGCACAAAGTCCCCAACATCCGTCTCCAGAGTCGGCCACCAATAGAAGCGGGAGATGAGTTGCACAGATTTCTTGATGCCCGCATGACCTGCGAGATGGGAGGAGTGACCCCATTTGAGGATTCCGAGGCGTTGGCGTGGAGAAACAAAGGTCTTTCCTGGAGGAGTCTGCCTGATGGAGGCAGGAGAAGTGGAGATCAGGCAGTCAGGTGGAATGATGTGTTGCGGAGGGAGATCAACTTCTGAGGCATCCGAGGAACGAGAGAGAGCATCGGCCCTAATGTTCTTATCGGCAGGACGAAAGTGAATCTCAAAATTAAATCGGGCAAAGAACAGAGACCACCGGGCCTGGCGAGGATTTAGCCGTTGGGCCGACTGGAGGTAGGAGAGGTTCTTGTGGTCGGTGTAGATAATAACAGGAAATCTTGATCCCTCCAGCAGATGCCTCCATTCCTCAAGTGCTAATTTAATGGCTAGAAGCTCTCGATCCCCGATGGAGTAGTTCCTCTCCGCTGGAGAGAAGGTCCTAGAGAAAAAACCACAAGTGACAGCATGCCCGGAAGGATTTTTTTGTAGAAGAACAGCTCCAGCTCCTACTGAGGAGGCATCAACCTCCAATAGGAAGGGTTTGGAAGGGTCAGGTCTGGAGAGCACGGGAGCCGAAGAAAAGGCAGACTTGAGTCGTTTAAAGGAGTCTTCTGCTTGAGGAGGCCAGGACTTGGGATCAGCATTTTTCTTGGTTAAAGCCACGATAGGAGCCACAATGGTAGAAAAATGTGGAATAAATTGCCTGTAATAATTGGCGAACCCCAAAAAGCGTTGGATAGCACGGAGTCCGGAGGGGCGTGGCCAATTTAAGACGGCAGAGAGTTTGTCTGGATCCATCTGTAGTCCCTGGCCAGAGACCAAATATCCTAGAAAAGGAAGAGATTGGCATTCAAACAGACATTTCTCAATTTTGGCATAGAGTTGGTTGTCACGAAGTCTCTGAAGAACCATACGGACATGCTGGCGGTGTTCTTCTAGATTGGCAGAAAAAATTAGGATATCGTCCAGATATACCACAACACAGGAGTATAACAGATCACGAAAAATTTCATTGACAAAGTCTTGGAAGACGGCTGGGGCATTGCACAGTCCAAAGGGCATGACCAGATACTCAAAGTGTCCATCTCTGGTGTTAAATGCCGTTTTCCACTCGTCCCCCTCTCTGATGCGGATGAGGTTATAGGCGCCTCTTAAGTCCAATTTAGTGAAGATGTGGGCACCTTGGAGGCGATCAAAGAGTTCAGAGATGAGGGGTAAGGGGTAGCGGTTCTTAACCGTGATTTTATTAAGACCGCGGTAGTCAATGCAAGGACGTAGGGAGCCATCTTTTTTGGACACAAAGAAAAATCCGGCTCCGGCAGGAGAGGAGGATTTACGGATAAAGCCCTTTTTTAGATTCTCCTGGACGTATTCGGACATGGCAAGAGTCTCTGGGGCAGAGAGAGGATAAATTCTGCCCCGGGGTGGAGTAGTACCCGGGAGGAGGTCGATAGGGCAATCATAAGGCCTGTGAGGAGGTAGAGTCTCAGCTTGTTTTTTGCAGAAAACATCCGCGAAGTCCATATAGGCCTTAGGGAGGCCGGTTACTGGAGGAACCACAGAGTTACGGCAAGGGTTACTGGGAACCGGTTTTAGACAGTTCTTGGAACAAGAGGACCCCCAACTCTTGATCTCCCCAGTGGACCAATCCAGGGTTGGGGAATGAAGTTGAAGCCAGGGAAGTCCAAGGAGAATCTCCGAGGTGCAATTGGGGAGGACCAAAAGTTCAATCCTCTCATGATGAGATCCGATGCTCATAAGAAGGGGCTCCGTGCGGAAACGTATGGTACAGTCCAATCTTTCATTATTTACACAATTGATGTAGAGGGGTCTGGCGAGACTGGTCACTGGGATGTTGAACCTGTTGACGAGAGAGGCCAAAATAAAATTTCCTGCAGATCCAGAGTCCAAGAAGGCCACTGTAGAGAAGGAGAAGGCAGAGGCAGACATCCGCACAGGCACAGTAAGACGTGGAGAAGCAGAGTAGACATCAAGGACTGTCTCACCTTTGTGCGGAGTCAGCGTACGTTTTTCCAGGCGGGGAGGACGGATAGGACAATCCCTCAGGAAGTGTTCGGTACTAGCACAGTACAGGCAGAGGTTCTCCATACGGCGTCGTGTCCTCTCTTGAGGTGTCAGGCGAGACCGGTCGACCTGCATAGCCTCCACGGCGGGAGGCACAGGAACAGATTGCAGGGGACCAGAGGAGAGAGGAGCCGAGGAGACGAAACGCCTCGTGCGAACAGAGTCCATATCTTGGCGGAGTTCCTGACGCCTTTCAGAAAAACGCATGTCAATGCGAGTGGCTAGGTGAATAAGTTCATGTAGATTAGCAGGAATTTCTCGTGCGGCCAGAACATCTTTAATGTTGCTGGATAGGCCTTTTTTGAAGGTCGCGCAGAGGGCCTCATTATTCCAGGACAATTCTGAAGCAAGTGTACGGAATTGTACGGCATACTCGCCAACAGAAGAATTACCCTGGACCAGGTTCAACAGGGCAGTCTCAGCAGAAGAGGCTCGGGCAGGTTCCTCAAAGACACTTCGGATTTCCGAGAAGAAGGAGTGTACAGAGGCAGTGACGGGGTCATTGCGGTCCCAGAGCGGTGTGGCCCATGACAGGGCTTTTCCGGACAGGAGACTGACTACGAAAGCCACCTTAGACCTTTCAGTGGGAAACAGGTCCGACATCATCTCCAGATGCAGGGAGCATTGGGAAAGAAAGCCACGGCAAAACTTAGAGTCCCCATCAAATTTATCCGGCAAGGATAAGCGTATCCCAGGAGCGGCCACTCGCTGCGGAGGAGGTGCAGGAGCTGGCGGAGGAGATGACTGCTGAAGCTGTGGTAGCAACTGTTGTAGCATAACGGTCAGTTGAGACAGCTGTTGGCCTTGTTGCGCTATCTGTTGTGACTGCTGGGCGACCACCGTGGTGAGGTCAGCGACAACTGGCAGAGGAACTTCAGCGGGATCCATGGCCGGATCTACTGTCACGATGCCGGCTGGCAGGTAGTGGACCCTCTGTGCCAGAGAGGGATTGGCGTGGACCGTGCTAGTGGACCGGTTCTAAGCCACTACTGGTTTTCACCAGAGCCCGCCGCAAAGCGGGATGGTCTTGCTGCGGCGGTAGTGACCAGGTCGTATCCACTAGCAACGGCTCACCTCACTGGCTGCTGAAGATAGGCGCGGTACAAGGGAGTAGGCAGAAGCAAGGTCGGACGTAGCAGAAGGTCGGGGCAGGCAGCAAGGATCGTAGTCAGGGGCAACGGCAGAAGGTCTGGAAACACAGGCAAGGAACACACAAGGAACGCTTTCACTGGCACTAAGGCAACAAGATCCGGCAAGGGAGTGCAAGGGAAGTGAGGTAATATAGGGAAGTGCACAGGTGAAAACCCTAATTGGAACCACTGCGCCAATCAGCGGCGCAGTGGCCCTTTAAATCGCAGAGACCCGGCGCGCGCGCGCCCTAGGGAGCGGGGCCGCGCGCGCCGGGACAGAACAGACGGGGAGCGAGTCAGGTAGGGAAGCCGGGGTGCGCATCGCGAGCGGGCGCTACCCGCATCGCGAATCGCATCCCGGCTGGCAGCAGGATCGCAGCGCCCCGGGTCAGAGGACGTGACCGGAGCGCTGCAACGGAAGGAGTGAAGCGAGCGCTCCGGGGAGGAGCGGGGACCCGGAGCGCTCGGCGTAACAATACTAATTTTGGTGCATGTAGTTTTATTTTTTTAAAGTAGTAAAATAAATAAAAGAGCACTGTGTAGAAACGGATGCCCTAAAAATTAGCTAAAGGCATTTTTTTCTTTTCATTTCACACAACAAATCTTTTTTTTTTCGCCGCAGATTATGTCATAGAATAAGTAATGCCATTACAAAGTACAGTTGGTGATGCAAAAAACAAGCCCTTATATGGCTCTTTAGGTGCAAAATTGAATGCATTATGATTTTTAGAAGATGAGGAGGAAAAAACGAAAGTGCAAAAATGTAGATTGTTTTGAGTCCTTAAGGTGAAAATGGGCTGAGTCCTTAAGGGGTAAACATAAACCTCCTGTGGAAATGTCAGAGTTATTAAAATATTAATGTTAATGAAACTGCACAGTGAACGATATAAACGTTAAAAAAAGTCCACATTTGCTGATTTTTGATCAGTTCATATGTCAGAAAAAAATTATAAAAAGCAAATATAAGGTCTCATCAAAAAAAAAAAAAAAAGGAACCGAAAAACAACAGATCACGGCACAAAATTGGAACCCTCACACAGTCCCATATGTGGAAAAATTTAAAGGTGATGGAGGTCAGAAGAGGACAATTTTAAGCATACATTTTTTTTTAATAAAAGTCATAATTTTTTAGAAGTGGTAAAATAAAGCAAAACTTATTTAAATTGGGTATTGTTGTAATTGTATTGTGTTGTATAAAGATAATGTCAGTTTAGTAGTAAGATGTTTTTCTTTGTAAATGTTGTAGTAAAATGAGTGATAACATTATAAAGTATTTGTCCAGGATACAACAAGCTCTCATATGGAACTGTAGGTAATTTTTTTTTTATAGAATTATGAATTTTAAAAGGTGAGCATCATTATAATGCCAAAACCAGGCTGCATTATGAAAGGGTTAAGTTAAATAAATGGGTAAAAAACAAAGAAATATACTGGCTGCTGTATTGTCAAATTATTTTCATAGGGAAAACTGTTCTTTAAAAGTCTCATGCTCGATCAGTCCAAAAAGTTTTAGATTGCGAGGGGGTCTGAGCGCTGTGGCCCCCCGCTATCGTCTGTACGTAGCCCCGTCTCTTCCTCCCACCACGCCCCCTCCATATATCTTTATGGGAGAGCCATTCGGCTGTCTTCGGCTCTCCCATAGAGACTTCTTCTTTAACATAGAAATCTGAAATTCCCAATCCCTACCCATACATATATGATGTACCCCCATCTCTGTAGTATTGAACTCAGGGATTTTGTGTGCTACCTTATGGCTCAGTGAACACATCTCTGTCACTAACAACTGTAAAGGCATATGTACTGCAGCACATTTCACATGTAATCCACATGGTGTGAACAAGCCTTACATATACCCCCCAAAAAGGATAACCTTAAAGGAGTAGTCCAGTATAAAAAAAAATAAATGTATCCCCTATCCTGCTGGGACCCCCAACGATTTGACACTTTTACCCTTTCTGCAGAATAGGGGATACATTTTCTTATACTGGATAACTCCTTTAAAAAAATACTAAACTTTAAAGACTCAAGTAAAACTTTCAAATCCAGTTTATTGCATAAAAAAATCTTGAAGTTATTGTTCTGTATTAAAGCTAATAACATTAATAGTAAATGAAACTCTACATAAAATCATGTAATAGGCTCCTTCTTGTAATGTGGTGGCACTGGGTTCTACTGATTGTTATGGCCAAAACTTAGCTTAAAGAAGAAGTCCAGTGCTAATAAATGTATCCCCTATCGGACTGCTGGGACCCCCTGCAATCTCTTGTATGGAGCCCCTTCTCGGCTTTGCACTGCTAGAGCACATTTCATGCTCAGCACGTCAGCTGGTCGAAACATGCCCCCTCCATTCATTACTATGGGAGAGGTGGAGACACAAACACCTCTCCTATAGAGAATAATGGAAATGCCATGTTTCCCTCTCACCTGCTATGTGCGAAATGTCAGCTGAGGGCTGAGTCGGGGCCTCGTATGGGTAATCACAGGGGTCCCAGCAATCAGAGCCCCCTATGCGGATAGGGGATACATTTATTAGCTCTGGACTTCTTCTTTAAGTATTGAGGGTCTTGTTACCTATTGATCAAGTGAAGGAAATTTATGAGACCAGAATCCATTGACTTCATCATGTCAGTGACCAAACAAATCAATATTAATTGCAATAATGGACAGGATTGAATAAAACTAGTTACTAGCAGATCAATGCTGCTCAGCAAAGATAAGTGCCACTGTTTATTCATGTCATCCCAGAATAAC
Organism: Hyla sarda; assembly: GCF_029499605.1. Taxonomy (NCBI): domain Eukaryota; kingdom Metazoa; phylum Chordata; class Amphibia; order Anura; family Hylidae; genus Hyla; species Hyla sarda. The sequence continues at coordinate 429,173,809 of NC_079190.1, forward strand.
CCTGACTTATGAATGATTCTTTGTTCTTCACTTCTAAGGGCCGAATTCATTAGGGAAAATGATGTTCAGGAGAGTCAAGGAACGTGGAGAAACTGCTTGTGCATTTTATCATGTGCTTTAAAGTCTCCTGAGATGTGGTTTTCTTTTTGCCTTATGTAGTGGATATTTTAATCCTTTTTGTGTTAATGGTACATTAGTACCAATTAGAACAGTTTACTTAACGTCATGTAAAATTTATTTCTACAGTGGCACATGGATTTCTGTTTCACACAGTGGTTACAAAGTAGATCTTCTTACATAATGGGAAGATCTGCCGAATGCAAGTTTGTGTAAATAAATGTGGAAAACAAATGGAAGAAAAGTACTTAATGGTACACTGCTTTAAAGGAAAATGGTCATCTGTTCACCCACACTAAACGCAATACACTGGGTTATAGTGTGGGTAAACAGGAGACCGATGAGGGGTTTGGGTTAAATACGCACCTGTGTACTCAAGTAGAAAACAGACATGGTGCACATCTACAATCTTGCACAATGATCCAATTGCTTCTCAGCACAATTTCAAAAACTAACAGGTTGTTAGTATATATGTTTTGATCAAAAATTACAAAGCCCACTCGCCACGTCAAGGCCACCTATTTAGAGTGGATCCCTAACGTCCCTAGCATAAAATGGCATAGCACTGGGTGGCGACCACCACCGCCGCGACACCACTGCCCACAGGGGGAACCACCCACTGGCAGAGCGGCCCCAACGCCACTCAAACCAGTCCATGGGTCGCACCTCCCCGCAGACACGGCGTCACAGCAGCAACGGACACCGCACAGCACCACACCAGTGTGAACAGGATGTTATAGTAACCCTATATAAGTAGTAGTTAGCTACACAAGGGCCATTTCTTTCCTAGCAGCCTCCCAGTCTGACTGGGAGAGCATGGTAAGTGAGCTATTACACCTTGTTCACACTGGTGTCGTGCTGTGCGGCGTCCGTTGCTGCCGTGGCGCCGTGTCTGCGGGGAGGTGCGACCCATAGACTGGTTTGAGTGGCATTGGGGCCGCTCTGCCGGTGGGTCGTTTCCCCCCCGTGGGCACTGGTGTCGCGGCGGTGGTGGTTGCCGGCCAGTGCTACGCCATTTTATGCTAGGGACGTTAGGGACCCACTCTAAATAGATGGCCATATAGTATTTCCACCCTGGTTCAACATAACGATGCATTGGAAGCATTAAAAGCAAACTTGGAATAGCCATCTATAGCAGTGGCGTTGCTAGGGTCGTTGTCACCCGGTGCGGTAGAAAAAGGTGTCACCCCATACCTACCACCCCCCACAAAGTAAGTTTTTAGCTTGTTGTTACAGATGCCACTGGTGTAGCGCATTGTGAAAAATTTCAGTATAATAATAAAAGATACCAATTGCCACAGAATGGGAAAGTTTTCACAATTTAAAACTGCAGCTCCAAGAATGACTTAAAGGGGTACTCCGGTAGAAAACATTTTCTTTTAAATCAACTTCTTTACCGTGAGAACTGTGAATTTATGGAACGGTCTACCTCAGGAACTGGTCACAGCAGGAACAATTAACAGCTTTAAAGCAGGGTTAGATACATTCCTGGAACAAAATAACATTAATGCTTATGCAGAATTATAAAACTACATCCCTTTCCCTTATCCCCTTACATCCTTCCCTTCAATCCCCTGGTTGGACTTGATGGACGTATGTCTTTTTTCAACCATACTAACTATGTAACTATGTAACTATGTAACTGGTGCCCGAAAGTTAAACAGATTTGTAAATTACTTCTATTTAAAAATCTTAATCCTTCCAGTACTTATCAGCTGCTGTATGCTCCACAGGAAGTTCTTTTTCTTTTTTAACCCCTTAAGGACCAAGCCCATTTTCACCTTAACCTCTTCAGGACACAGGGCCTATGGATACACCCTGCATTCCGAGTCCTTAAGGACCGAGGGCGTATCCATATGCCCGTGGGAAATCCGGTCCCCACCGCTAGCCGGTTGGGGACCGGAGCCGGATGCCTGCTGAAATCATTCAGCAAGCACCCTGGCACATCGCCCAGGGGGGTCCTGAGACCCCCCCCATGTCGGCGATCAGAGAAAATCGCATGTCAATTCAGACATGCGATTTTCTCCAATTCCGGGCTGATCGGGTCTCTGGTGACCCGATCACCCGGAAAATAGGGCTGATCGGAGTTGTCAGCAACAGCCCCGATCAGCCTAAAGGATAAGAGTGAGGTCGCAAAGCTGCAATCTACTCCTATCCCCTGCCATTACTCAGAACGGAGTTCTGACCAATGGCAGCGCAGGACAGGGGACAACCCCCCGTTCTGCCCGCCCCTGGATGTCGAGGGGCTCTGGAAAGAAGATAGAGGCCGTACCTGCAGGAGAAGATGCCTGGGGACCTGGGATCTTCGCTGGAGCCTGCAGAATCCTGATCAGGTAAGGAATCGACATTGGGGGGGGGGGGGGGGGGGAATTGAAAGTGAAAGTAAATCGATCTTTACTGTGGCAACCACTAGGGGGGCCAAACTGCAACTCCCAGCATGCCAAGAGAGCCAAAGGCTGTCTGGGCATGCTGGGAGTTGTAGTTTTGCAACATCTGGAGGGTCACAGTTTAGAGACCACTGTAACAGGGGTGCCCAAACAGTAGCCCTCCAGATGTTGCCAAACTACAACTCTCAGCATACCTCGACTGCCCAGCAGGGGCGGATCCAGAGTCGAGTCTCGGGAGGGGCACTATTAGAGTATTTTGTGTTGGCGGACAGAAAATAAGATGTTGCTTACGGAACTTACAATATTATTAAATGTATCATACAGTCCTAACCTTGTTTAAGACTCTTAGGCCATGTTCACATGTCAGAATAATAATCAAATATACCAATTGCCACAGAATGGGAAAGTGCTAAAGAAGTTTTTACCATTTAAAACTACAGCTTCCAGTATGACCTAAGTAGTGGTAAGGGGATGCTGGGAGTTGTTGTTTCACCCATCATTACTGCAGAACTTCTTCAGTGACTACAGCTCTGATGGGACACACACAGGAGGATACAGAATGATATCAGTGACTACAGGTGATGTCTTCTCTATAGTCTTTCTTTATCTAATTCAGATGGTACATACCACCGGGACTTGTTCCAGCTAAATGTTCTTTCTGCAGAACTTGATGCCCAGATGTCTCCTCACTATGTCAGCGGATTCTGATCCTCTATATGAAAACAATAATTATTATAATACTGCCAGACACTGTATTCTTCGAATATAATACTGGCACATACCTTCTGAATATAATTCTGACACACTGTACCCCCTGAATAAACAACACACTGTACCCTCTGAATATAATACCGCCACACACCGTACCCTCGGAATATAATACTATGATACACCGCACCCTCTGAATATAATACCGCCACACACCGTACCCTCTGAATATAACACTACCACACACTGTGCCCTATAAATTTAATACTAGCAAACACTGCACTCTCTGAATATAATAATACCACACACTGCACTCTCTGAATATAATACTACCACACACTGTGCTCTCTGAATATAATACTACCACACACTGCACTCTCTGAATATAATACTATCACACACTGCCCTCTCTGAATATAATACTACCACACACTGCCCCCTCTGAATATAATACGACCACACACTGCACTCTCTGTATATAATACTACCACACACTGCACTCTCTGAATATAATACTACCACACACTGCACTCTCTGTATATAATACTACCACACACTGCACTCTCTGTATATAATACTACCACACACTGTGCCCTCTAAATTTAATACTACCACACACTGCACTCTCTGAATATAACTTGCTGTGCAGTGCACCCTCTGAATAAAATACCCAAATGTATTGTGGCCCATAAAAAACGCACCACCCCAGAAATTCCTCATAATCTACAATATACTTCTGAAATGCAGAACACTCTGTGCCTTCACATATAGTAATAATGCCCCATCTTGTGCCCCTACATATAATAATTGTGACCCGTCCTGTTCCCCTACATAATAATAATGCCCTGTGCCCCTAACATATAATTCCCCCCGTGCTGTGCCCTTCACATATAATTCCCCCCGTGCTGTGCCCCTCACATATAATGTCCCCTGTGCTGTTCCCCTCACATATAATGCCCCCTGTGCTGTGCCCCTCACATATAATGCTCCTGTTATATGCCCCACACATATAATGCCCCTTGTTCTGTGCCCATCACATATAATGCCCCCCATGCTGTGCCCCTCACATATAATGCTCCTTTCATATGCCCCACACATATAATGCCCCCTGTGCTGTGCCCTTCACACATAATGCCCCCGTTCTTTGCCCCTCACATATAATGCCCCCGTTCTTTGCCCCTCACATATAATGCCCCCATCATGCGCCCCTCACATATAATGCCCCGTGCTGTGCCCTTCACATATAATGCCCCCGTTCTTTGCCCCTCACATATAATGCCCCCATCATGCGCCCCTCACATATAATGCCCCCTGTCCTGTCCAGTCAGGGGGCATTATATGTGAGGGGCACAGCACAGGGGGCATTATATGTTTGGGGCACATGACAGGAGCATTATATGTGAGGGGCACAGGACAGGGGGCATTATATGTGAGGGGCGCATGATGGCTCATTATATATGAGGGGCACAGGATGGGGGCATTATATATGAGGAGCACAGGATGGGGGCATTATATATGAGGGGCGCATGATGGTGGCACTATTTGTGAGGGGCACAGGGGGCATTATATGTGTGGGGCACAGCACAGGGGGCATTATATGTGATGGGCACAGAACAAGGGGCATTATATGTGTGGGGCACAGCACGGGCATTATATGTGAGGGGAACAGCACAGGGGACATTATGTGTGGGGCACAGCACAGGGGGCATTATATGTGTGGGGCACAGCACAGGGGGAATTATGTGTGGGGCACAGCACCGGGGGCATATCATATAATGCCCCCTGTGCTGTGCCCCACACATATAATACCCCCTGTGCTGTGCCCCACACATATAATACCCCCTGTGCTGTGCCCCCCACACATATAATTTATATGTGTGGGCACAGAACAGGGGGCATTATATGTGAGGGGAACAGCACAGGGGGAATTATGTGTGGGGCACAGCACAGGGGTCATTATATCATATAATGCCCCCTGTGCTGTGCCCCACACATATAATACCCCCTGTGCTGTGCCCCCCACACATATAATTTATATTTGTGGGCACAGCACAGGGGGCATTTTATGTGTGGGGCACAGCACAGGGGGCATTATATGATATAATGCCCCCTGTGCTGTGCCCCACACATAATTCCACCTGTGCTGTGCCCCACACATATAATGCCCCCTGTGCTGTGCCCCACACATAATGTCCCCTGTGCTGTTCCCCCCACACATATAATTTATATGTGTGGGCACAGCACAGGGGGCATTATATGTGAGGGGCACAGCACAGGGGGCATTATATGTGAGGGGCACAGCACAGGGGGCATTATATGTGAGGGGCACAGCACAGGGGGCATCATATGTGAGGGGCACAGCACAGGGGGCCCCCCTGTCATGTGCTCTTCACATATAGTACCCCCAGTGCTTTTCCCTGCAGCCCCTCACATTAAAAATTCCACTCTCCCCCACCCCCCCCGTACAATATAGTGCCCTTAACAGTGGCACATATTCCGTCCCCCAAATCCCCTGGGCCCTGAGCATGCTCTTTGTACTTACAGTATGGTGGCCGCGGGGACGGGATTTCCGGGCGCCGGCGCGATGATGTGACGTCATCGCGCCGGCCTGCAGTGGATCGCGTCCCCGCAGCTCACACGCTGTGTACTCACAGCGTGTGACTGCCTAGGTTAGTGAATGGTGGAGCGGGAGCTTACAGCTTCGGCTCCACCATTCTAGGGGGCGGGGGGCAGCAATCTCGGGGGGGGGGGGGGGGGGGGGCAATTGCCACTGCTGCCCAGGCATGCTGGGAGTTGTAGTTCTGTAACATCTGTCCCTTCAGATTTAGCAATTTTCATGACATTTTTGAAAATTGCTGCTCTACTTTGAAGCCCTCTAATTTTTTCAAAAAGCAAAAGTATGTCCATTTTATGATGCGAACATAAAGTGGACATATTGTGTTTGTGAAGAAAAATTTAATTTATTTGGAATATCCATTTTCCTTACAATTAGAGAGCTTCAAAGTTAGAAAAATGCAAAATTTTTAAAATTTTCATGAAATTTTGGGATTTTTCACCAAAAAAGGATGCAAATAACGCCGAAAATTTACCACCAAAATAAAGTAGAATATGTCACGAAAAAACTATCTCAGAATCAGAATATTCGGCAAAAGTGTTTTCGCGTTATTAATTTGTAAAGTGAGGGTGGTCAGAATTGCGAAAAAGGGCTCAGTCCTTAAGGTGAAAAAGGGCTGCGTCCTTAAGGGGTTAAGGACCAGGCCAATTTTATTTTTGCGTTTTCGTTTTTTCTTCCTCACCTTCTAAAATCCATAACTCTTTTATATTTCCATCTACAGACCCATATAAGGGCTTATTTTTTGCGTGACTAATTGTACTTTGTAATAAAACCTCTCATTTTACCATAAAATGTATGGCGAACCCAAAAAAAAAAATTTTAGGGAGGGAATTTAAATGAAAACCTACATTTGCACATTTTGGAGGGGTTCATTTTCACACTGTACAATTTACGGTAAAAATGATATGTGTTCTTTATTCTGTGGGTCAATACGATTAAAATGATACCCATGGCTAGATACTTTTATATTTTTGTACCGCTTAAAAAAATCTAAAACTTTTTGTACAACATCAGTAATCTAAAATCGCCCTATTTTGATCACCTATAATTTTTTCATTTTTCCGTATATAGGGGGGTTTGAGAGCTCATTTTTTGCGCCATCATCTGTACTTTTTTTATATAAGACATTTGCATATATAAAACTTTTAGATCATTTTTATGAATTTTTTTTTTTATAAAATGTGACAAAAAAGAAGCATTTTTAGACTTTTTTTTATTTTTTTGTGTTTACGCCATACACGGTATGGGATCATTAACATTATATTTTGATAGTTTGGACATCTACGCACGCGTCGATACCAAATATGTTTATTATTAAAAAATGTACGCTTTTTGGGGGTAAAATGGGAAAAACTGACAATTTTTATTTTTATTGGGGGAGGGGATTTTTCACTTTTTTATAACTTTTTATTTTTACATTTTCAACTTTTTTTTACACTTTTTATGTCCCCATAGGGGACTATCTATAGCAATCCTTTGATTGCTAATACTGTGCAGTGCTATGTATAGTGTATAGGACACAGCACTGCTCGGTATTATCGGTGATCTTCTGCACTGGTCTGCTCGATCTCAGACCAGAGCAGAAGACCCCAGGAGACCCCAGGAGACAGCCGGAGCAGGGTGAGGGGACCTCAGGCCACCATGATGGATGATCGGATTGTCACGGCAGCGCTGCGGGCGATCCGATCATCCATTCAAAGTACCGCAATACTGCAGATGCCTTGATCTGTATTGATCATGGCATCTGAGGGGTTAATGGCGGACATCCGCGTGATCATGGATGTCGACCATTACAGGCGGGTCCCCGGCTGCTAGCACCTGCCGTGTATGACGCGAGCACCGTTCCGATGCTCGCGGTCATACACAGGACGTAAATGTACGTCCTGGTGCGGGAAGTCCCGCCAAACCAGGACGTACATTTACGTCCGTGGTCGTTAAGGGGTTCATTTCCTTTCTGACTGACCACAGTGCACTCTGCTGACACCTCTGTCCATGTCAGGAACTGTCCAGAGCAAGAGAGGTTTACTATGGAGATTTGCTCCTAAAATGGACAGAGGTGTCAGCAGAGAGCACTGTGGTCAGTCAGAAAATAAATTAAAAAAGGAAAGAACTTCTTGTGAAGCATACAGCAGCTCATAAGTACTGGAAGGATTCAGATTTTAAAATAGAAATAGTTTACAAATCTGTTTAACTTTCTGGCACCAGTTGAAAACTGCACATGCAGTTGTAAATAGAGAGGAGAATAATCAGAGCTGCCAGCTGCTGTGTTCACAGCCTCTATGCTGGGCCACGCCCCCTTCCTCCCTCACACTAGGACGGCTGAATGAGCAGCCAAGAAGACAATAAATAAGGTAGAAAGAGGGGTTTTTGAATTAAAAGAAACACAGGGATAGTATCAGTGACAGTCGGGTAGAGATGGGGGGGGGAGGGTTAGGGAGAGATTAGATCATGATAGTTACTCTTTAAAAGTCTTATTGACAGTGCCTGTTTCATCTTTGGGTTATAAAAACAAATGTCATGAATCATCTTTATATTAAAATTCCAAAAATGTGGTTGAGGACCTTTTTAAACTAATGTTTAGTGTTTCTAGCATATGTAAAACATGCATTTTTTATACCTTTTTACTTCAATGTGTCCCTGCTAATATTAGCTGTGGGAGAGGCAGACTCTGAGACAAACTAGTCTTCTTCCTCCTCTGGCAGCCTGAGGTAGTGTTTCTTAGGTAACATGGGATCCAGTGTAGCGAAGTTTTGTACTGTGTACTAACCACTATATGCGCCCCCTTACAAACTAAGCAAGGAAATAGGGAAGCAAGGTATTTCTATTGGCTGCTGAACAGGGGATCACTATGCAGAAATCTGACTTAGGGGAGAGTAACTGAGCATATGAGTTCGCCTCACCAGCTCAGTAGGTTAACAAGCACACTGTGATAAACTTCCCATGGATTGCTATTGTAATGCAGGGCTATATCTGTAAGTGTTCATATGCCACAACTGTGATCTGCAGCAATATGCTAGAAACCTGAAAGCTTTTTGTTTTACAAAAGCATCTCGTTTTTTTTTATGGTTGATTAAATAAGGAAGAATATTTTTTATATATAAAGTGCCGAATCATGCTTCTATTTATTTATTTATTTTTTAAGCAACTGTCCAACACCTTCTTCATTTGGCAATAAAAATCTAATTTCTTCTAGTTAGTGTAAGCAGGAGAATTAATTTTTTTAAACTCTCTTTACCTACTGCTATATGTGAAGGGATAATTGGAGTGCTCAAAGAAGTGGAGGCCTCTGGGCAATTGCCCCTTTTCCCTGTTTGCTATTTGGTAAACAGGACACATGCAGTCACAATGGTAAGCCATCTTGTAAGAATGGATGTAATGGGTTAGCTCTGTATTCTCAATGGACATCAAGAAAATCTGCCCACTCCCTGGAAATGACAGCTCTCTAACCCTCTATTATACTCCATTTTACACTCCGTGCTGTCTTATAATACTATATTGTGAAGCAATTCTGTATGGTTTAGCATTCTGCATCATTACATAAGTTTGACAAGCTGTTGTCCAGCAATGAAAGTGGGAGCACAGGTTAAAGCTGCTCTTACAATGCAGCTAATTGATTCTTCAGCCAAGTCAAGGCTTTTATATCTCCCTATTTACAGGCTGCCTATTATGCAATAAACAAGAAGATTTCTTCCTCCAATGTTCAGGTGCTTATCTTTAATGAGTTAAGAATCCAGCCAGCTTTCCTAAGGACTCAAGATCAATAAATGATTAAAGACTATTTTTCATCTAGGCCTGTGTATGACAATGGCAGGCATAATTTTTGGCCTTGGTTCTGATGCACATACATTTCAGTCTAACAGAAAATGAGAGGCATCAGTATAGGCTGTACAAACAGCCTTAGACAGGCACACAAACAGATCTATGAACTCTGCAAACTTAAAGGGGTTGTCCAGGAAAGGAATGTTTTTAAATATGTTCCTAGCTGTGCAGGTGACATAACAAAGCTTCACACTTTCCCACCCTGATCCCCCACCAGTGATGGCTTCCCCAGTACCCAGTCTACCCCATGGTCTGTGCAGACAGGAAATGCCCAGACGAGAATTGACAGTACAGAGGTCAGCCACTGAGTGAGAATTTCCTGTCTGTACAGACTGTAGTGGAGACTGGACACTGGGGTAAGTATGCAGCTTTGTACCTTCTGGGCAACCAATTAAAAACATACAAGCTGATATGCCAATATCCTTCTTTAAACAATTATATGAAGGACCATAGCAGCATAAGTAACTTGTAGCTCCTGGGATCCATTGCAAAATCAGTAACAGGGTTCTATGTCTACCCTGTGCCCTTTCTAATACCGTCATCTTCTTATGAGGATGAGGTGCCTTGGCGCGCCCTCATGAACTTGAGCCCTAGTGCAACTGCAACTTCTGCACCCCATATAGTTACATACATTTACAGTAAAATCTTAATAGTGTAAATTTACCAAAATAGCACGTTTCATGATACATATTGCCAGTTTAATCCAAAAACTGCATGCAGAAACTGCAAAGTCCAAGAGAAGGGAAGTTAGCACTCAACCCACTCTGTACTTATAATTGAAGAAGTTGCCTGTATGTCCAATGCTTTAGACTAATCTGCTGGCCCTGATTTACTAATGTCAACCCAACTATTTTTCTCAGGTTGTGCGAACAAATTTGTGTCGCATAGCCCATGCAACACTTTGTTCGACACATTTTCCCGACACAAAATACCATCAATGGGTGTGATTAGCCCAAAAAGGGGCGTGTTCCCCACAAAAAAGAAAAACACTCAGAGTATGATTAAAAACTCACAGAAAAACGTATGAAAAGTATTCTTTTAGCAGCGCATCGGGCCGGGAAGCCAGCCGGCCTGATGCACTACTGAAAGAATACTTGTCATTCATAGCGCTGTGGCGGCATCTGTATATAGATGCGCTGCGGGGGGTCAGACATATATCCATATGTCTGGCCCCCACAGCGCTTCTATAATCATATGCCTCCGAAGTGCTATGAATGAAAAGTATTCTATCAGCAGCACATCGGGCTGGTCGGCTTCCCAACCAGATGTGCTGCTATTAGAATACTTTTCATTCATAGCGATGCAGAGGCATATGATTATAGAAGCGCTGTGGGGGCCAGACATATAGCATTATCTGGCCCCACAGTGCTTCTATGTACATATGCCACTGCAGCGCTATGAAAGATAAATATTATTTAAGCAGTGCATCGGGCTAGCCGATGCGCTGCTAATAGAATACTTTTCATTCATAGCACTGCTGGGGCATATGTACATAGAAGCACTGTGGGGCCAGATAATGCTATATGTCTGTGATGCAGGGGGGAAATATATACACACAATACCTATATAAATGCGCTGTCAGGGGCATATGATTGCGCTGCGGGGGGACAATACCTATATAAATGCGCTGCAGGGGGCAAGATTTATATAGCGCAGCAGGGGGCAAGATACATAGAAGCGCTGCGGGGGCCAGACATATTCATATTCCCCAGTGATTCTATATATCTTTCCCCACCGCAGCACTTCTATTTCAAAACCCCGCCGGGAGCCCTGAATGGCTCCTCAGTACTGACCATTCAGGACTCCCGGCAGGGAATTTAAAGATGAAAGTAAAAGTACACTATGCATTGCTGGGGAGGAGCAAGCTGCCCACTCCCCTACTTAATAGCTTCTGATTGGATCGGGTCTCAGAAGTGAGACCCAGTGCGATCAATCCCTCAGCTACTGTACTACTGCCCCTAACATGGAACAGACCCTGTTCCATGATAGGTTAGTAGTAGTACAAGCGCTAATGTAGTCTGAATTTACAGAGACAGACGGCTGTGTGAATGCAGCCTTTCAACATGTTACATTGTACAACTTTTTAAAATTCTTTTTGACCCATATAGCTTAATCTGCTATGTGTGTTTGCTTCTCACTTTCCTATCTCTAATTCGGTGTTTCTGTAATCATCTTGGCAATACTGCCTGTCAGGGCAGAATACATTTTCATGAGACAGATTTAAACCTGTGCGACACAAAAAAAAAAAACAGAGACGGGCGACAGATTAGTAAATCAGGGGAAAAAAAGTGAGTAAAAAGAAAAACACTCCACATTAAACACATTTGTGTGTGTTTGGTGTATATTTATAAGCAAGAAAAGTGTGTTGTAACTGTGTCCTGCACGACCCCATTACAACCTGCGCTAGGCATAACGCAATTTATTTCCCCAATATAATGAAGAGGGAATATACAAAGCTCAATTAAATGACCTTTTCATGTAGTTTTCCCTAAACAACAGTTTTTAACTCCAGTTACAGAGTTTAAGGAACTGATTAGAATTCACTGCCAAGCCAGAAATCTCTCCAGATAGAAAGAGGACCCCTCTGCAGACAGCGCTGTTTCGGACTGTGTCATGCTATCGGACATTCTAATCCTTCCTTCTCATCTTTTTCTTTCCCTCCTATGGCTTGATATTCTTTTAAACCTTGGGGGGCCAGATGTGCACGCTCAGTGTAAATACTGGAGAGCTGTGATCTCCCTGGTGTTGTCATAATAATCATCCCCTGACCCTTCAATGTGACTCCTGGTGTGTGGAAATCTGTGTGCCGTGTTTGCCGGATGATTATGGAGGCTCCAAACTTTTCTATTATTGTGCTGGGAAAAATTGTGATGTGCTATCTGGCTGCCTAGTGAGGACCCTGTGGTTGATGTGGATTGACGGGCAGAGTTCAGTGGAATTGAGAAAAGGGAAAGACACTGTGTAGCTGAGGCACGTGAGACAGATTGGAGTTGCCCCTGTGTGTCACCTGGAGAATCATGGAGTCTTGTGATATAAGGAACGGCAATTATTGGTATTTACATGTGGTACATAAGCACACATGCATCTTATCCCTTCTAGCTAGTTATCATGAACTTGAATAACTGTATGCATATTTACACTTTATGTTTTATGTAATCTACTGGATTGCTCTGCATGATCTTTTTAGCATGGATACACATTTGCACTTTATTTTCTATTAGTAGGTTGATGTATATGAATTATTGCAAATGCATTGTTAAAGTGTCAAACATAGGCACGCTTCTACTATATTTATTTACAGGTAGTTATTTTTTTTTATAGTTCTGTGCCTTGAGTATATTGATATCTTATCTATTTCTGAGTATAAAGTACTGTTTGTGATTCGGTGCTTTGGTGTTTTTGTTAGGCTTTGTACATAGGCAAGTTTGCCCTTTTCTTACAGTTTGCCTTTGATGTGTAAGATCTTTTTCTTTTAAATGTCTGTTTGTTGTCTAGTCAGTTGCTGTGGCGATGTACTAGCCTGTCCTTTCTGCTGTTTCTTTATCAATTCAGATCCCATCTTTCATCCACACCCTGTTAGGCCTGGGTATTTAGGTCTGCCTAGTTTCCCTATCCTGCTTTCTGCATTCCTCTTGATTATCTGTTATTTTGTGACCCCGGATTTTGTCTTAGAATATTCTCTCTAGTTTTGTGTCTTGGCTTATATTTGTACTCTTGGTTCCAACTCAACGTGTTGACTATCCTGTGTGTTTGTTTGTCTCTCCTGAGTATTGTATTGTGTATTTACCCTTTTTGTATTCCTGACATTCCCTGACCTTTTGACTAAGTTTACTGTAGTTTGCTATTTTGACTCTAAAGTCCCAGCACAGAGACAGGCAGGGACTGTCTCTGTGGCTGTGTATCTTTTGTCTACCATGTGAAGTTTCTGTGTTTTTTGTGTTGTTGTTGTATTGGTGGAACAATGTCTCATAAAAGGGACAGGGCGAAGGATAAGGACCACAGTTCCAGATTAATTAGTAATAAGGCAAAAAAAATCTGAGTAGTATATTATTATATTATATTATTAAATATCTAAGTAGTATGGAGGATTAAAAAAATGGAGACCCATAGTAAATCATAGGAAGGTTGGGAAGTTGATGTAGGGGAGGAGGGCAGCTCTGAGATTTTGAGCTGCAGTTCCCAATAAGGAAATTCCTAAAACTGTCCAAAGACTAGATGTGGCAATTCCTGATCTTGTTGCCCAAATGGGTCATTTAAGAACTGAAATTAGAAAATTAGAGAAAGGATGGAATCAGGAAAACACATTTCAAAGTCATAAAATGTGCACACAGATATGGTGTTGAAGATAGAGCTAGAAGGGCCAACATAAAACTGGTGGAATTTCCAGAGGGGGTTAGGGAATCTAAATAGAACAAGAGAAGAGATGTATTTTAATGGGAACAATTTTCATCTCTATCCAGATATCTCTCTAAAAACTAGCAGGCAGTTTCTTGAAGAAAAACACAAACCTAGGAAGTATTCACAATTTGTTTCAGCTAAGTTGAAAATCTTTGTGAGGGGAAAAGCGAATTTGTGGAAAATGTGTAGGAAGCATCAAAGTGTCTAGATGCTCATGGTATTAGGTGATGTGGCTGATTGGCCACTAGTTTGGAATTGGTGAACTGAGATTATGGGGGGGGGGATATTGTGATATTTTTCTGCATTGATTTACTATGAGAAATCAGAAGAGGGTGGGAATGACAAGGCAGAAAGCACTCGAGGCTTTCGAATGCTAGGCAGGGATGGGTAAGAAAATGTGTAAGGCTAGGTTTCCACACAGGATTTTTTTCTGCCATTTTTTTTTAAACTGCTGCTGCAGTTTTTGAGTCAAAATCAGAAGTGGATCCAGTAGGAAGAAGTATAAGTCCTTTCTTTATATTTTACATTCCTATTGAATACACTTTTGGCTTTGGCTCAAAAACTGCAGTGGCAGTTTTACAAAAAAAAAAAAAACACCAGAAAAAACTTGTTTGGAAACTTAGCCTAAGGTTTTTATTGTTTTTTTCATCTCTCTCTCGCTCCAAATAGTTTTTGTTTACTTAGCGTATTGTGAAATTTTTGTCATGACTTAAAAGAATTTCTTTTTTTATGCCCCTAAATGTTTTCTTCATGGGGTAATTTGTCTTCAGGACATTCACTTAACCTTAGAAACTATTAATTTAATAAATACATTCCTGGATAAGGGATTGTTTTTATTGTTTTCATTAGTGTTAAACAAGTTATACAAGATAAGTTATGATGCCATGATAACTTATATGGTTTATTTGAGAGAGTGGAACTTGTAAATTGTGTATTGTGCTGCGTATTTTTCACTCCCCTTTTCTAAAAATGTGATGATTGAAATAGACACATTGGGGGAGATTTATCAAAGGATTTAGACTGGTTTTTCCTGTCTAAATTTGTCGCACAGAAAGTCGCAGTCTAAATATGTGCGACTTTTCTGCGACTTTTGCTCTAGAGGATTTTTAGAACATGATGCATGCAAGTCTATTTTAGACTGAAATGCATTGAAAATGCATTGGTGCTGAATTTATCAAGTGCGACTTTTGTGCATCTGCCCAAAATACGCTGAAATGTCAGACCATGTTGGAGCAGGTCTAAATGCAGTTTAAGCTGTAGACCCTGAAGTCTGAGCACAGAATTTATCAAGGGCTGTCAGACCTTTGATAAATTAGGAGCACAATAGACAGGAGACTACCACATACGCTGGTCTATAAGCATACCCAGAATAGACTAGATTAGTAAATCTCCCCCATTGTTAGGGAAATTTAATTGTCAATATAAAATTTGGATTGAGAATTTTAATGAGGTTTGGGATGACAAGTTGGTTAGAGTTGCTAGTGTAGCTCAGATATCTAGATCTTCCCCCCTAATGCAAGTTACTGATGAACTTGGTTGGTTGATATTTGTAGGAGGAAAAAATAATAGCCAGACAGGTTACACATGTATTAACAAACAACATAAAGCAATGTCTTAAATGTTTTAATTTTGATCATGGATGGTTTAGGATTATTGATCAACTTGTGTGTGTATAGTATTTCAAGTTAATTTTTTTTTTTTTTTGGGGGGGGGGGAAACGCTTGGTCCGCCCCCACACAAATTGTATGGGAATCTTTTTTTTTTGTACCTGAAGATACTGCCATATCGGGGGGTCAATGCATAGGGCGACGGAAGCAAGCTGTGAAATCCTGCACCCGTTCTCAAAAATTCATTTAATATATGGTCCCCAGATCAGGGGGACGTATCAGATGTTAAACTTATAAGAACAGATACTACACTTGATCTTAACCAAAAGGCCAAGAAGCGATAGTTTGTCTGGGATTTTTTAAAGACATATTTGAGAGGAAGGTTTTTTAAGGCAATCACCATAAAAAATAGGGGATGCCACATATAAAGATTTAAAAGCTAGTGAAATAAGGTATTGTAACAACACATCCATTGTTAACTGGAATTTAATATAAGCTCAATATCTAGTTTGTTAAAGACACATTTGCTATCATGATCTTGAAGGACTCTACAGTGATTTAACATACACTTTCTGTTTTAGACTATTATGCACCAAGGAGCTGTCAGGTGGTAATGAATTTGTCAGTTGTGACCTTAAGACCACCATTGATCAGCACTGCCGTACACAAAGACAACTGTCTACATCAGTTTCCAATACTCCAATGAATCTTTTACCTTCGTAACAACAAAGAACATTTTCATTGGTAGATGACAATATGCTTGAGCTACTGGAATGTCATCTGGTATACATAAAAATGAACATGCAATGATTACAAAAAAAAAAAAAGATATTAAATTATATTAAAAGCAAAAGTTTTACAGCTGATGTTCCCTCTATTCAGATGGCATTGCATTATCGCGACACAATCTGGTGACTGAGCCATTAAGATGTTGTGTTCAGTGACGATAGCTTCTAGTACTGCAATTGATTGTAATGAAGTCATTGCAATGTAAATGTAAATGAGTTATCTACAAGTATTAGCTGTGAGATTGCGTCCTGCCATTGTAATTACTACGGCATCAAACAAATATTCACAGGTCATTCTTCTACCCTTCTGAAATGCATGTATATTTTTATACCTATTGACTTTTCATTTTATGTGTTTCATTTTCTTATGAATGTTATTTGCTGGGCCAAGATATTGGATTCCAAATTGGAGAACCAGCGTTGTTAGATTCAGGAACTGTCATAACAAAGCCATAAATAAAGACTATTCAATGTCTATTGAGGAAAAATAGAAGCAATTATTTTATATACAGATTATGTTGATTAAATTTAGACTGGAAAATAATACACATCAATAATCCTACATTATATCACATATAATAAAAGTTCTCTTGGCAACCAAGCTTGGAGTACATGCTTGTATGACTGTCAGTCTGGTCATGTGTCAGGCCCTATGTAAAGTTTATACACAATTAGCTCAGTACCTGGCATTGCCCAATCTTCCTACCTAAACCTCATGGGAAAGAAAAAGCAACAATAAAAGACATGAATAACACAATACATATTTTTTTTAAATTACAAATGAAAAATATGGATTTGAAAACTTCTTTACAACGTCAGGCATATTTTTGCTAACTTTCTTTACAGGTTTTAACTGTTTAACCCCTAAACAATGCAGGAGGTAAATGTACGCCCTGGTGAGCTGGTACTCACACACCAGGACGTACATTTATGTCCTATGCATAACCGCGTACATCGGAGCGATGATCACGTCATGCGCAGCAGGTCCCAGCTGCTGATAGCAGCCAGAGACCCGTCCGTAATGGCGGACATCCACGATCGCACAAATGTCGTCCATTAACCCCTCAGATGCTGTGATCAATACAGATAACGGCATCTGCAGCATCACGGTACTTTGAATGGATGATCGGATCGCCCGCAGCGCTGCCACGGTGATCCAATCATCCAAAATGGCAGCCGGAGGTCCCCTCACCTGCCTCCGCTGCTTTCCATGGGTCTTCTGCTCTGGTCTGCGATCAAGCAGACCAGAACAGAAGATGACCGATGACACTGATCAGTGTTATGTCCTATGCATAGCACTGAACAGTATTAGCAATCGAAGGGTTGCTATAAATAGTCCCCTATGTGGACTATTAAAGTGTAAAAATAAAAGTAAAAAAAGTTTTTTAAAAAAGTAAAAAATATGTGAAAACCCCCTCCCTAATAAAAACGTAAATTGTCCCATTTTCCCTATTTCCCCCCTAAAAAGTGTAAAAAAAAAATATTTTATATACATATTTGGTATCACCGCATGCGTAAATATCCCAACTATGTAAATAAAATGTTAATGATACCGTATGATACCAGTGTGCTTTCTCCAACTCTATGTCATTTTATTGCAGAGAGGAATAGGTGCTGTCCTGGCCAAGTAAGAGAAAGGAAGTCAGGGTGTGAGAACTGCTGGCCAACAGTCCAGTTCTGGTCCCACCCCCTGAAATGGGGAAAAGAAGAAAATGCTGTGCACCATGGAAGGGACTCCCTGGAACCATTAAAAGCAAATATAGCACTAAAATCCCCTTGTCACTGCTCCAAAGGGATAATGTAAAAAAAACAAAAGTAACTTTATTTAAATCTTTTAAAATTTTAGTACATGTTAAAGCTCTTTTCACCCTAAATTTTACCGTATTTATTAAAGGTATAATATATATATATATATATATATATATATATATATATATATATATATGGTATTTATTAAAGGCTCAATAAAAAAATAATAATAATAAGACTACATAGGAGTATTTAACAGAGAAATCCATATTTTAGGCGTGTATTTAAGTTTTATAATAAATTCCAAATTTTAAACTGCTTGAGAAATCACAATAGTTTCAATAGCCAGCATATGTTTTCTTATCTTACTAGGAAAAAAACACTCTGCATAAAGTCTTATACAGCATTCTTGTCTGGAGTTGTATCTTGAAGAAAAATGCTTAAACAAGCGCCTTTTATTTTGTCCAGCTGCATGCAAAAGAAAAAAGTACTAAATAATTGCTGTCCATTTAAAAGAAAATGCTCATTTGTCTAAAAGCAGAGGAATATGGGGTTTAAACATCCCTGAGCTTCTCTAGTACATATCTATAATCCCCAAATAGTATGCTTTATGAAACATCTGTCAGCATCACAGCTTCTTATTGTGGAGTGTTTTAGGGTACTTGTGTGCTATGTTAGCATATGATTGCTCTTTATGCCTTTCTTAAACTTTGTGGACTTCTTAAAGGGGGGGCCTCTGGCCACTAAATATGATTCTGCTATAAACTTATTCTAAAGTTACTTGTTTTATCATTTATATCTGCAACCATCATTTATATGTTCTCTGTGTCCCACTCACAGTGACCAGAAGTTCTGTCATTTCTTTGTTTTCTGCATGTGTTTAGGCTGAGATTGGGGAAGCACCAAAAGGGGTTGGACTTTTACCACCTGTCCCTATTGTTTTGGGAGGGATAGCTCTCTGCCAAAGCAGTCTGGCTACAGCTTACTCCTCCCCATAGGCAACACATGAATGAACATTTGGCCTCTCCACATGTTTGAGGACGTCAGGATAGATAACTATTGGCTGACAGTTATTGAAAATGTAGGTCCACCTTTAGAGTGGGAGAGGGGATTCATAGAATTTGGTGGTGCGCTGCGAGACTCCTGAAGGTTGTATGGATATTTGTAGTGTTGCTACGGTTGGGAACAGATAATGGGAAAAATTAGAGAAATTAAAGGGGTACTCTGGTGGAAAACAATTTTTTCATATCAAATGGCTCCGGAAAGTTAAACAAATTTGTGAATTACTTCTATAAAAAAATCTTAATCCTTTCAGTAATTATCAGCTGCTGTATACTACAGAGGAAGTTGTAAAGTTCTTTTCTGTCTGACCACAGTGCTCTCTGTTGACACATCTGTTGATGTCAGGAACTGTCCAGAGCAGGAGCAAATCCCCATAGCAAACCTATCCTGCTCTGGACAGTTCCTGATATGTACAGAGGTGTCACCAGAGAGTACTGTGGTCAGACAGAAAAGAACAACTCAACTTCTTCTGTAGTATACAGCAGCTGATAAGTACTGGAAGGGTCAGATTTTTAATAGTAATTTATAAATCTGTTAACTTTCTGGCACCAGTTGATTTGAAAAAAATAAAAATAAATAAATAAATTTCACCAGAGTACCCCTTTAAAGAGTTGTCTTCATAAGTAATCCTGTCTCCCCAGAGGATAACTAGCTGATCAGTGGGGATCTGACCATTGAGACTCCTTTCAATCACAGGCAGAGGAAAAGTGCTCCCCCCCCACCAATGAATGGACCTAATTTCACTCGGCAACCTTCGGAAATCATGTAGAGAATGCATGAGGTGCTGGGCACTTACAGTACATGCTGTGCATTCCTTTCATTCATAGGAACAATTTTCCTTTCACACCTGCTTGTTACCCTCTATTTTGTGGATAAGGGATCATTTTGGAGATGGGTATGTAACTCCATGCATTAATCTATTATTTGGTAATGAGGATGTCTCATCATAACCTCTTCAATATAAAAGTTGCCAAGAGGATCAGCTGATCACTGCTGGTCCTGCTTTTAAGAATAATACATACATTTAGCTGCACTACTGTGGTAGATGTAAACAGTAACATATGACTAACCCACAAAATGATGTTAAAATTGACACATTAGCCAGTATATCCTTACATGAAGACATACCTGAGCCCGCACAACAACGCCAAGTTTTCTCCAGTGGCACGGGACCTAACTCCAAATCTAATGCGCCTTAATCATTATTATAGGCAGAATTTTGGTGCACCTGTAAGGCCAGCAACATATCAGCTAACTTGGGTGGGGCCCATAGCCTTCCTCCCTCATCCCACTGTATGTGTGCTTAGTCACACCTAATGCCGCTGTAATTGCCCACTGGCCCCTGGTATTGCCCATACGGCACAGGTAGGGTTTAGTGTTAGGTCCCGTGCCACTTGAGAAACCTCTGCGTTGGTGTGCGGCTCAGGTATGTCCTTCATATAAGGATATACTGGCTAATGTCTCAATTTTAACATCATTTTGAGGGTTAGTCATATGTTACTGTTTACATCTACCACAGTAGTGCACCTAAATGTATCTATTATTCTATATGTTGCACATCCACACTTTTCATCGGGTGTAGGATGCCATTGTGGCACTTGTAGTCTGCTGCAGGCATCTCCCATTGTCTGCATTTTATGCTGGGGATCGCCCTTAGCAATGGACCACAAGCACAGGATCTGCTCCCCCAGCATTAATGCACAACTGCATTTGGGGTTGAGCATTTCCTGCCATTTGAGACCACGTATTTTTCTTTTTGTTCAAATCTAGTTAGGCCGGACTGAAGCGTAGTTTGGGGGAAGTCCTCATGACAGGGTTTGTCAGGACTTGGACAGAAGGTGTTAATGTTGTTTTGAGGGGATGTGAGTTTGTGAGTTGAGATTAAGGGGTTGGTGTGTGGAATTAGGGGAGCAGCGACAGGCGGAGGCACTCGGGATTGGATGAATAACAGGGTGTAAGGGAAAATGGGGGCTAAGGGGGGGGGGTTAGGTTATATAAGGGAGTGAAAGGGCAGTTGGAGCAACCATTTTGTGGTGTTCCAGCTGGGTAAGGTGAATCTGCTGTGTTAATGGCTTACCTGTGGTACCTCATCGAGTCTGTAGATGGTTTGCTGGCCCAGTTTAGATGGGAGGCAGAGGGTCAGGGTCCTAATTGTTAAAGGACCAGCTTTGAGATCTTCTGTCTGGATCCGGAGGCGAGGGGTCTGCAGCTGCTCCTGCTGCTGCAGCCTCCACATCATGCCCGGCTAGGAGGACCAGGCCTCCTGAGCGTCTTAGCCCTGAAGAGACCCTCCAGGCTCGGCACCATGTTCGGAGCCCCGCCAGGCTCTGCTGCTGGGAGACCTGCTGGATCCCGAGCAGCCTGGTTTGGGAAGAATCTGGTTGGTCGGCGGGGCCTGCAGCGAGGGGAGACCCCATCTCCCCCTCCGGCGGTGAGTAGCAGGGATTCCGGCGGGATTTGGCTGGGAGCAGAGCCCGGCGTGCTGTGGTGCCTGAGAGGGTGAGCAAGTCCAGTTATGAGGAGCGGGAGGAGGCCAGAGCGCTGCGCAGCCCACAGTCAGTGGTGCGGCAGCAGGGAAGGAGCAGGCAGTAGTCGGCTGGCCCTGTCGTAGGAGGCTCCGGAAAGGGGCATGACGTCACTGGTGATGGACAGCCTTCGGGGCGGGTGTCAGTTTCTGATGCACCGGCCTCTGATGTCATCAGTGGGGGACCTGCTGTTGGGCCTAGTCAGCTCAGTGTTGCTACCAGAGGATCTGTTGCTGCTGCTGTTGCTGGGCCAGCTGAGCCCAGGGACGGGTTCTGGCAGGGCCTAGCATGGATGAACGGCTTCTGGTATCCGGATCTTCAGCTGCTGGGACCACAGCACGCAGGCAGCAGGTGAGCACTCTTGGGTGTTTCCTACTTTTTTGCCGGGGCTGGGCGTGTAGCAGGGGTAGCACAGGAGGATTCAGTGGAGAGGGGAGTGTCTGAATTTTTTGTGGGTTTTCAGGATTTAATGGCGGGGCTTAGTTCTGCATTGGGGGATAGAGTTAGTACGCTGGTGGCGGCGGGTGGTGTGGGGTCTGCTGGTGTTGGGGTTTGGAATGATAGTGTAAGTGCCTTGCCTGGTCGGGGGTGCTGGGGCGGGGGATAGTCTGAGTGTGAGTTCTGGGTCTGAGGTATCGGTGTCAGTGCAAACCCTGGGACCGGGTCATTGTGGGAGTGCTGATAGTGTTGTTACTCGGTTAGCAGATGCTGCTAAAGGGTAGGTATATGTGTGTTTTGAAGGGCCTCTGGAGCACATCTCAAACAAGATGCACAGGAGCAAATTTGGCGTGGGGAGTAAGTGGAAATATTTTCCTTGCTTCCCTTGGAAAAATTTTTATCTAGATGGTAAGCGGATTGAGGAAAAGACTGAGAAGGAGGAGAAGCGGTGGTATCACTTGATTCAGCGTACTTTTCCTAATTGGTTACAGGCCTTTGCAATTCTAGTGTTATTGGGGAAAAGGCACTGGAGAATTGCTCTCCTTTGTTTGGCTATCTAGATTCCATTGGGGAGGCGTATAGAGTTTATGGGACCAGTCTTGGCTTTGTTATGATGAGCAATTTCGTCAAAGAAAGGCGGTGCGGCCTGCTATCAGATGGGATACCAAAGATATTAGTCTTTGGTGGAAGGTTATGGCACCTGTGAGAGCCACTCCTGGTGGGCAGCCCTTTCAGTGGGGTGCCAAGGGTTAGGGAACATCCGGGCCCTCAGCAGCAATACAAAAAGGGTTATGCTTCCTTTTTAATGAGGGTGTGTATAAGTTCGGATCCAAGTGCAAGTTCAAGGACGAGTGTTTGGGCTGTGGCGGAAGTCACGGATTGTCACGGTATTTCAAGGGGCGTCCCAAAGGGAGTGGTAAAGGTTTAGTAAAGGGGGCGATGGGGAAGGTTTAGTAAAGGGGTGGCGACACATGTGCGAGTGGAAGATATGGAGCCATTCCTAAATACATAAGTTTGCATACAAAAAGTATATGTGTGTGTTGTGCAAAAAGCAGATACCACCTCTCTTTCTTCCACTGCTTGGAAGTGAATGCATTCACTTCCAAGCAGTGGAAGAGAGAGAGGTGGTATCTGCTTTTTGCACAACACACACATGTACTTTCATTCAGACTAATTGTATGCAAACTTATCCTCATTCATTTATTATTTATTTTTAATTATTTTCCATCCAATCCATTTCTTGTTTTACAACAAGCCAGCAATCCAGCCCGCAGCTTATAGCAAACAACCTTTAAATAGACAGACTATATAAAGGTTCACACAACATGGGGTACATCAGCTATTGAGAACGGGGTCTCCTCAAACATGTCTAGCCCAGTACCCATTCCATACGGACCACCGCCAGGACCTATTATCTGACTTGCAACAGCTGGAAACTCCCAATGCCGGGACCACTGTTCTAAGACGTGCGTGCGCTATTCCGCACGCAAGCATCGCCTGTATCCACTCACCAGCCTGCCCGTTTGCCGCAACTCCAGGTATAAGCTCAAGCACTCATCTGTGCCCCACCGGAGAAGACTCGGGACCCACCGCGCAGACAGACCCACTGTGCCGGCTGCCCAGCCAAGCCAGTCTTAGACGAGGAGACCAGCACACCAGGGGCTACCATCCCAATTCAAACGGAGCGGTGAGTGGTGCAGTAGCACCAACTATATTTGCTTGCTAACCTAATTGCTTCTTTTGGATTGTTTCCATATTCTCCTGGATTACAATTGTTTCTATATTCTTCTGGATTACAATATTGCATAACTATTACTGATTATTCCAAGACTGCCGCTAATACACGGCCGGAATGAACTAATATCCAAACTCAAAGAGTGGTGGCTGCCGTATGAATCTTATCCTATTATTTTAATTATAGTTTTTTTTTTATATATATATATATCTATTTTATATGTATATTAGTTCTCAGCAAGGGCCTTGCTGAGACTATTCATATAATTATCTATCTAATAAATACTGTTTAATTTAAATCTATATACAACTAGTCTGTCAACTTAAAGGGGTTATCCAGGAAAAAAAATTTTTTTATATATCAACTGCCTCCAGATAGTTAAACAGATTTGTAAATTACTTTTATAAAAAAATCTTAATCCTTTCAGTACTTATGAACTTCTGAAGTTAAGGTTGTTCATTTCTGTCTAAGTGCTCTCTGATGACTCGTGTCTCGGGAACCGCACAGTTTAGAAGAGGTTTGCTATGGGGATTTGCTTCTAAACTGGGCGGTTCCGAGACACGTGTCATCAGAGAGCACTTAGACAGAAAAGAACAACCTTAACTTCAGAAGCTCATAAGTACTGAAAGGATTAAGATTTTTTAATAGAAGTAACTTACAAATCTGTTTAACTTTCTGGAGCCAGTTGATATATAAAAAATAGTTTTTCCTGGATAACCCCTTTAACTGGAGCAGCAGCACACTATGGTCACAGTGTAACACACCATCCATAGACTTTAACCTCTTAAGGATCAAGGCCATACCGGTACGTCCTGAGTATGGCCTGGCCTCTAACAACGGCCGGGACCCGTGGCTAATAGCGCGCGGCAATGATCGAGGTGCCGCACGCTATTAACCCTTTTAAAGTGAAAATTGAATCACTGCCAGTTAGCTCAGGGGGCTGTTCGGGATGTCTGCGGCAAAATCGCGGCATCCCGAACAGCTCTGGGACACGAGGAGGGTCTCCTACCTTTTCCCATTAAAAAAAAAAACAGTGTAAATAAAAATAAAAATATGTTGTATTATCGCGTGCGGAAATGTCTGAATTATAAAAATATATAATTAATTAAACCGCACAGTCAATGGCGTATGCGCAAAAAAATTCCAAAGTCCAAAATAGTGTATTTTTGGTCACTTTTTATATCATGAAAAAATGAATAAAAAGCGATCAACAAGTCCGATTTACTACAAATATGGTACCACTAAAAACTTCAGATCACAGTGCAAAAAATGAGCCTGCATAATGCCCCATATGCAGAAAAATAAAAAAGTTATAGGGGTCAGAAGATGACAATTTTAAACGTACACATTTTCCTGCATGTAGTTATGATTTTTTTTCAGAAGTACGACAAAATCAAACCTACATAAGTAGGATATCATTTTAATAGTATGGACGTAAAGAATAAAGAGAAGGTATCATTTTCACCGAAAAATGTACTGCGTAGAAACAGAAGCCCTCAAAAGTTACAAAATGGCGTATTTTTTTCAATTTTGTCTCACAATTATAATTTTTTTCCATTTAACCGTAGATTTTTGGGTAAAATAACTGATGTCATTACAATGTAGAATTGGTGGGGCAAAAAATAAGCCATCATATAGATTTTTAGGTGCAAAATTTAAAGAGTTATGATTTTTTAAATGTAAGTAGGAAAAAATGAAAGTGCAAAAACGGAAAAACCCCTGGTCCTTAAGGGGTTAAAGGACATCTGCAGCAAAAGACAACTTATCCCCTATCCACAAGATAGGGGATAAGTGTCTGATCGCGGGGGGTCCGACTGCTGGGAACTCTATGCGAGCGGCTAATGAGCGAAGCACCGACCTCTCTGAGGTCTACGGTACGCCCCCTCCATGAACGCTGCCTCCCTGCCTCTCCCATAGAACTACATGGAGGAGGCATGTCGGCCGCAACGTCACGCTGCAGCCGGCATGCCTCCTGCACGGGAGAGCCGCAGCAGAGCCATGGCCCCGTGCAGGAGATCACGGGGGTTCCCAGCAGATGTCCTTTAAATCAATACTCATAGTCAAACTCCAAACATTTGGCACGTTCCATATGTAGAGATAACATGACAAACATTTATTTGTTTTTTGCTATATTTATAAATGTAGAGTTAAAGTAAAAAAAAAAATATTTATCTTTCCCAATTTTCTCCTTTGTTTCCATTTCTCTGATAAATATAAAAAATTTTGGTAAGCTTTAGAGTTAAAGTTTTCTTTTGCTATACTTTTCAATATATGATGTAAAAATGAATCCAACCATCATATTATCCCATCACATACAATGAGGATGTTATCCTTCACTGACAAAGCTAAGTCCTCATCTCCAATCATAAGATTCTATTCTTCAGACATAGCTGACGCTTCAACAAAATAGACTGAGGCCTAGAAAAAGGGAGATGTGACATTTTGTAGTGGAACATTCTGCCTTTGTTACCCACAATGATCCCCGGATAAAATCTTCATCCTGTAAGAAAACACTCAATTGTATTGGTGCCAATAATACAAATTTCAAGTACTGGTTTTGTTGTAGTCAAGAATCTTTGAAATTCTTCAATTCCAAGAATATTAAGATGTAAAGAATGCAGAAGTATGAATATATTATAGAAAAGTCGATAATATGAATTATATGAAAGTAGATAATAAATTCACAGGGATATTGAAAGCCTGTATACTTGTTTGTGCTCATTCCTTTCTTCCTGCTCAGATAGTAAGAGCTCATTCAAAGATGGAAATGGAATATAATTTTACTCTGAGAAAATTTTGTTTGAATCTATGTTGTGCAATTACACTAGTATGTGCCTTGGTACAAGTACTTGTAAAGAATGAAGCAGTAACATTATGAGCCTCTTTTAGTTTCCACGGAGACAAAATTATAGCCAGAGAGACTTGTTACTTCAGATTTTTATAAAGAAATATACATTTAAAATAAAGTCATACAGGAATTTTTTATGTTCAGATACTTTACTCATGCAGGGAAGGTGGGGTGCAAAGTATAAGGGTTTTAAATAGAGATGAGCGGATCGAAGCTGACGCACCCAAATTTGTCACGAATTTCATGAAATATTCGATTTGCAATGAATGCAAATATCACTGTGATTCTATCGAGCGAATTGCTTCATTAAACTCCATTTACTGCGTTCCAGGCTCCAGGGCATCTAAAATGGTGGAACCACATGTCAGTACAGGGGGCAAGGAACCCTGGGAAGGCGGGAAGGGCAGTAGGTGGGATGACCCTGAATCACATGCAGCCTATCAGCAGCCAGTCACCCCTGTGATGTCACAGCCCTACATATTCGGCAGCCATTTTGTGGCTCGTCATATTATTCATTACACTGCATACAGATAGGATGGACATCGCTGTGTGTGTTACACAGAAAAGCTCATTCCAGCAGCGTTTCACATCCTAGTCACATCAGCGTTCTGGTGGAAAGAGAGCAGTGTTTTTTTCACAGAAAATGATTTTTACTGCAGCCAGTAACCTCCCAGTCACTTTCTATAGCATTGTATTAAAGAGAGGGGCAGATACTGTGTGCCTCATACATTTCAACAAGCTGCCTCAACTTCATAAACCTTAGCAGAGGAGGCAGGAATAATTTTTCTGCACAATTATGTGTCTTTGTTCCACAGCAAATCATCTGCTGGTTATACTAGTCTGTAGATGGTATAATATCCAGCAGTCCATTCCTAATAGTCTTTGACAGAGTGAAATTTTGTGTTTAGTACACAGCTTTTTTGTGCTGCAGCACTGTTGTGTTCTGCTGGTGTTGTGCAAAAATACTTTTTTCTTTTATAAGCGTACCGTACCACATTTTTCTGCCTTCATAAGTGCATACCACATACGTACATCTAAGTAGTGTACTATTTTGTACCTGTTAATCTGTCAAGGGTCTACATTCTGTGAAAGGACAGCCAATAGTACACACCTGCTGCTGTTCTAGACAAATACTGTTTTAAGCTTAGTGAAGCGTATTGTACTCCCCTCATATACGGGCCTGCATGCTGTGAAAGTCAAGGCAAAAGTAATCACCAGCTGGTGTTTTACTAAAATACGTTTTTTTAGGCGTACTGTACCACATTTTTCTGCCCTCATAAGTGCATACCAAAAACGTACATCTAAGTGGTGTACTATTTTGTGCCTATTAATCTGTCAAGGGCCTACATACTATGAAAGGACAGGCAAAAGTAATCACCAGCTGGTGTTTTTTCTCAAATAAGTTTTTGAAGCGTACAGAAGCACATTTTTCTGCCCTCATAAGTGCATACCACATACCTACATCTAAGTAGTGTACTATTTTGTACCTGTTAATCTGTCAAAGGCCTACATACTGTAAAAGTCCAGGCAAAAGTAATCAACAGCTGGTGTTTTACAGTAGCGCATTTTTATGCTCTCATAAGTGCATACAACATACCTACATCTAAGTAGTGTACTATTTTGTACCTGTTAATCTGTCAAGGGTCTAGATACTGTCAAAGTCCAGGCAAAAGTAATCACCAGCTGGTGTTTTACTAAAATACGTTTTTTAAGCGTACTGTAGTGCAGTTTTCTTCCCTCATAAGTGCATACCACATACCTACATCTAAGTGGTGTACTATTTTGTGCCTGTTAATCTGTGATGAGCCTACATACTGTGAAAGGACAGCCAAAAGTAATCACCGGCTGGATTTTACTCAAATCATTTTTGAAACGTACTGTACCGCATTTTTCTGCCCTAATAAGTGCATACCACCTACCTACATCTAAGTAGTGTACTATTTTGTACCTGTTAATCTGTCAAGGGCCTAGATACTGTGAAAGTCCAGGCAAAATTCATCACCAGCTGGTGTTTTACTAAAATACTTTTTTAAGTGCACTGTAGCACATTTTTCTACCCCATAAGTGCATACCACATACCTACCTCTAAGTAGTGTACTATTTAAAACCGGTTAATCTTTCATGGGCCTAGATACTGTGAAAGTCCACGCAAAAGTACACACCTGCTGCTGTTCTAGACTCCTACTGTTTTATGCGTAGTGAAGCATATTGTACTCCCCTCATATACGATGTCAGGCAGAGAAGTGCCAGGACGTGCACAGAGGAGTGGCAGAGGCCTAAAATCATCAGGCAGAGGTTGCAGCAGACTAGGGGCGAGTCGCAGCAGGAGTCGAAGCGAGAGGCCTGAGCTCCCTGTATCAGCTAGCGGTCATGTCTCGACCAGAAACCTTTCTGCCATCATCGATTGGTAAACACGGTCATCCACTTCATCACAAGTGACATCTGATACCCCCAGTCAACAGTCGGTGGGTTCCTCAGACACAACCCTCAGTTGGCATGGCCCGGGAACAGGTCATCCTATTGCTTCTGTCCTATGCTGTTCCCTAACCTACAGAAGTATCTTATGCTGTGGTTTCATCGTGATGATGATGATGAAGTCGATCACAATTTGGAGCGGGGGGCAGAAGGGGCTTCATCATCATCAGGAGAAGAGAGTTGCCTGTTGCCCGTGAGGCAGTAGCTGAGCCAACAAGGTGGTAGCATGGTTGGCAGTGAGCATGGTGGCAGAAGTGGAAATTCTTGAGCCAAACATGCCCAGGGGAGACCACCTGCTTCACGGCAGCCTACCTTCCCGGGAGGTAGTGAAACATTGGTTCCTTGAGACGGCAGCAAAAGCAGTCAATTTGTGTGGTCTGTTGGTGGGAAAATCAGCTACTCAGCAGTGCGGCAGTTTTTCATCAAGCATCCGGAGCATGTTTACATAGCCACATGCAAGATATGTCGGCAGAAGGTAAAGCATGGCCACGGTCCCAGTGTTGGCACCATGGCCCTGCGTCAACATATGCTTTGCCACCATAAAGCGGCCTGGGAGAACCGTGGCTCCGATGTAGTGGTCCAGCCTGCTGCATCACCCAGTGGCACGCCGCTCCCTCTTTCAGCCAGCCAAGGCTCCACCACCTCAGCCGAAGGGAGCTGTGTGTCAAACCCTCCTTCTTTCACTCCAGATATTCCTGCACCTCCTACTTTTCGTCTGCCATTCCACCAACAATCCATCGGCGAAGCCATGTCCAAGAGACAACAGTATGCGCCCACTCATCCAGTGGCGCATAAGCTGAATGTGCTCCTGTCAAAGTTGCTGGTGCTGCAGTCCCTCCCTTTTCAAGTGGTGGACTCGGCACCTTTCATAGAATTAATGGCTTGTGCCGAGCCGAGGTGGAGAGTGCCAAGCCGTCACTTCTTTGCAAAGAAGGCAGTACCAGCCCTGCACAATTTTGTGGAAGAGAAGGTAGTCCAGTCCTTGAGCCTGTCGATGTGTACCAAAGTGCACGGCAGCACCGACATCTGGAGCTGTAACTATGGTTAGGTATAATACATGTCCTTTACGGCTCACTGGGTGAATGTGGATCCTGCACAGCCACAACACCAACTTGGACAGGTCACGCCGCTTCCTCCTCCACGATCTCAGGCCAATGTAAACCAGTGGCAGCTCATACGTGACAGGCCGGCGATAGGCTGAGCAGCAGGATGACACTTTCGGCCCCGGCACCTGCAGGCAGTATGGACGATAATTTTACTATTCCAGAGTTCTCCTTTAAGCATGAGGAGACCATATAGAGGCTGAATGGCACAGCCTGGAGTTTGTGGCAACATGAAGAGACCATATAATGTCTTAATGGCACGGCCTGCAGTTGGCGGCAGATGAGGGCCTCACAATCTCTTAGAATAAAAGTTGAATTTAGAAATTTCCATTGAAGATGTATGGTACCTAGTGCTACCATAAACATATATAGGTAATGTCCTAGGCCCAGCAGCATCACTAAACCATGTAGTTGCTGAATGACACAGACTGGAGCCTGCTGAAACATCAGTAAACCATATATTTAATGAATGGCACAACCTGGAGGTGGCTGAATCATGAGGAGACCATATAGTGGCTGAATGACACACTAGCTACCCTAAATCTTCAATTTAAATTTAAAAATTCATATTTTAATCTTAGGGATTGTGAAGCCCTAGTGTCTAATCATGCTGCTTCCAGCTCCAGGCTGTATCATTCAGTAACTATATGGACTCCTCATGCTTCAGCCAACTCCAGGCTTGTGCCATTCAGACACTATATGGTCTCTCTTCATGCTTCAGCCAACTCCAGGCTGTGCCATTCAGACACTATATGGTCTCCATATATTGACTGTGTATTGTAGGAAACATGTGGGTATCCTTGGGTTACTCTCCCAGCATTTTTGCCATGTTAATACAAGTGATAAAAGGAATATTGCCAAGGACTAGCAGAAACAGGGAACTGTGGTTACTGACCACCATCTGTTTGAATCGACTGACTATCCCAGGTGGTAGATTTACCATTTTGAAGTTCCTCAGTTCCAGTAGGCTTTAAAGGGGTATTCCAGGGAGCAGATTTAAAAAATGACTGTTACGCCGAGCGCTCCGGGTCCCTGCTCCTCCCCGGAGCGCTCGCGGCGTCTCTCTCTCTGCAGCGCCCCGGTTAGACCCGCTGACCGGGAGCGCTGCACTGACATTGCCGGCGGGGATGCGATTCGCATAGCAGGACGCGCCTGCTCGTGAATCGCATCCCAAGTCACTTACCCGTCCCGGCCCCCGGCTGTCATGTTCTGGCGCGCGCGGCTCCGCTCTCTAGGGCGCGCGCACGCCAGCTCTCTAAGATTTAAAGGGCCAGTGCACCAGTGATTGGTGCCTGGCCCAATCAGTCTAATTAGCTTCCACCTGCTCCCTGTCCATATTACCTCACTTCCCCTGCACTTCCTTGCCGGATCTTGTTGCCTTGTGCCTGTGAAATCGTTTAGTGTTGTCCAAAGCCTGTGTTCCAGATCTGCTGCTATCCTCATTGACTACGGACCTTGCCGCCTGCCCCGACCTTCTGCTACGTCTGACCTTGCCTCTGCCTAGTCCTTCTGTCTTACGCCTTCTCAGCAGTCAGCGAGATTGAGCCGTTGCCAGTGGATACGACCTGGTTGCTACTGCCGCAGCAAGACCATCCCGCTTTGCGGCGGGCTCTGGTGAAAACCAGTAGCAACCCTAGAACCGGTCCACCGACACGGTCCACGCCTATCCCTCGCTGACACAGAGGATCCACATCCAGCTAGCCGAATCCTAACCGTAGATCCGGCCATGGATCCCGCTGAGGTGCCGCTGCCAAGTCTCGCTGACCTACCCACGGTGGTCGCCCAGCAATCGCAGCAAATTGCCCAACAAGGACAGCAGCTGTCGCAGTTGACCGCCACGTTACAGCAACTTCTGCCACTGCTACAGCAGCAACCATCTCCTCCGCCGGCTCCTGCGCCTCCTCCGCAGCGAGTGGCCGCTCCTAGCCTCCGCTTGTCCTTGCCGGACAAATTTGATGGGGACTCTAGACTCTGCCGTGGCTTCTTGTCTCAATGTTCCCTACATATGGAGATGTTGTCGGACCAATTTCCTACAGAACGGTCTAAGGTGGCGTTCGTAGTGAGTCTTCTGTCTGGAAAGGCCTTGTCTTGGGCCACACCGCTCTGGGACCGCAATGATCCTGCCACAGCCACAGTCCAGTCCTTCTTCGCTGAAGTCTGTAGTGTCTTCGAGGAACCAGCCCGAGCTTCTTCTGCCGAGACTGCCCTGCTGAACCTGGTCCAGGGTAATTCTTCTGTAGGCGAGTACGCCATCCAATTTCGTACTCTCGCTTCCAAATTATCTTGGAATAACGAGGCTCTCTGCGTGACCTTTAAAAAAGGCCTATCCAGTAACATCAAGGATGTGCTGGCTGCACGAGAGATTCCTGCCAACCTGCAAGAACTTATCCATTTGGCCACCCGCATTGACATGCGTTTTTCTGAAAGACACCAGGAGCTCCGCCAGGAAAAAGACCTTGATCTCTGGGCACCTCTCTCACAGTATCCATTGCAATCTACCCCTGTGCCTCCCGCCGAGGAGGCTATGCAAGTGGATCGGTCTTGCCTGACCCATGAAGAGAGCACTCGCCGTAGGGACAAAAATTTATGTCTGTACTGCGCTAGTACCGAACACTTCTTGGTGGACTGCCCTATTTGTCCTCCACGTCTGGGAAACGCACGCACCCAGCTCACGTGGGTGTGGCGTCTCTTGGTACAAAGTCTGCTTCTCCACGTCTCACTGTGCCCGTGCGGATTTCTCCTTCTGCCAACTCCTCCTTCTCAGCCGCGGGCTTCTTGGACTCTGGTTCTTCTGGAAATGTTATTCTGGCCTCTTTGGTGAATAAGTTCTGCATCCCGGGGACCCGTCTCGTCAAGCCGCTCTACATTTCTTCGGTCAACGGAATCAAGTTGGACTGCACTGTGCGTTACCGCACAGAGCCCTTGCCTATGAGCATTGGACTGCATCTCGAGAAAATGGAATTTTTCGTCATTCCCAACTGCACCTCTGAAGTCCTCCTCGGTCTGCCATGGCTCCAGCATCATTCTCCCACACTTGACTGGATCACCGGGGAGATCAAGAATTGGGGTTCTGCTTGCCGCAAGAAATGCCTCACGTCTGCTCCCAGTCCTGTCTGTCAGGCCTCAGTGTCTCCTCCTGTGCCTGGTCTCCCCAAGGCCTATCAGGACTGTGCCGTGTCTCCTCATAGCCCCTGTCCTGGTGACACTCTGCCCCGTGACAAGCTTCACCCTCTGCCCCCCCTCCCCATTCCCACTTCTTCTGAACTACCTGCCGCTGGTATAGCTACCCAGGACTTCTCTTTTCAGAAGGAGACTCAAGAGGCATCCCCTATGTTGTCGTCTCTTTTGAAGGGACAAGGAGACAAAAAGAGGGGAAGACCTAAGGGGGGGGGGGGTACTGTTACGCCGAGCGATCCGGGTCCCTGCTCCTCCCCGGAGCGCTCGCGGTGTCTCTCTCTCTGCAGCGCCCCTGTTAGACCCGCTGACCGGGAGCGCTGCACTGACATTGCTGGCGGGGATGCGATTCGCATAGCGGGACGCACCCGCTCGCGAATCGCATCCCAAGTCACTTACCTGTCCCGGTCCCCGGCTGTCATGTTCTGGCGCGCGTGGCTCCGCTCTCTAGGGCACGCGTGCGCCAGCTCTCTAAGATTTAAAGGGCCAGTGCACCAGTGATTGGTGCCTGGCCCAATCAGTCTAATTAGCTTCCACCTGCTCCCTGTCCATATTACCTCACTTCCCCTGCACTTCCTTGCCGGATCTTGTTGCCTTGTGCCTGTGAAAGCGTTTAGTGTTGTCCAAAGCCTGTGTTCCAGATCTCCTGCTATCCTCATTGACTACGAACCTTGCCGCCTGCCCCGACCTTCTGCTACGTCTGACCTTGCTTCTGCCTAGTCCTTCTGTCCCACGCCTTCTCAGCAGTCAGCGAGGTTGAGCCGTTGCAGGTGGATACGACCTGGTTGCTACCGACGCAGCAAGACCATCCCGCTTTGCGGCGGGCTCTGGTGAAAACCAGTAGCAACCCTAGAACCGGTCCACCGACACAGTCCACGCCTATCCCTCGCTGACACAGAGGATCCACATCCAGCTAGCCGAATCCTAACAATGACTTCTATTAAAAAATCTTAATCCTTTCAGTACTTATGAGCTTTTGAAGTTAAGGTTGTTCTTTTCTGTCTAAGTGCTCTCTGATGACACCTGTCCTGGGAAAGCCAAGTTTAGAAGAGGTTTGCTATGGGGATTTGCTTCTAAACTGGGTATTTCCTGAGACAGGTGTCATCAGAGAGGACAGAAAAGAACAACCTTAACTTCAGAAGCTCATAAGTACTGAAAGGATTAAGATTTTTTAATAGAAGTAATTTACAAATCTGTTTAACTTGCTGGAGCCAGTTGATATATCTAAAAAAAAAATTTCCCCTTTAAGTTGTATCATGTTTTCCTGTTCCACCTGTGCAGTGCTAGGTGCAGAGAGCGCACTTCCTCCACCTAGTATCGAGAACTAACCTGATTGCTCGCTGCTCTGCGCAGGCGCACTGAGGAGGAAGACCGAGGCGGGAGCGAGCGCTTGCTGGATGACACACAGCGGCGCGCAGGTTAGATTAGCTGAAGGGCGCATGCGCTGGGACCTGTGTGTCAATCACACAGAGGTCCCAGCGTGTACATACAAGGTAGGCGTGGGGGTGGGCGTGGTGGCAGCAGGGCATAGCGTTCCTCGTGCCATGCCTATCCGACCGTCAGTGGCTTTGAATAAAAGCCTTTTTTGCAGTCATGAAAGCCGCCAAATTTAAGGTAAAAATATTGCTATACCCACCACCTGCACAGAGTACAAAGGCTGTGTACAGGTTATTGCACCCAAATTTCATGACAGTTGCACTTTAACTGTATCTATACATAAAAATTTGCTTTTTGTCAATCTATTTACTCACAATGCTTTGCATGGCAGAACAATGACCAGGAGAATGGACATAGGGGGTGCATAGGTTGAAATCACAACCTGACCCTGGTGACTGAGTTGTTAAAAAAAAAAAAAATTATTTTTAAAATATTTTGCATAAGAATAAATGTTGCATGGTACTTGGATTGGTACTGATTTTACATTGGGACACACACAAGAGCTTGGAGCTGCTTCTGACTTTAACATTGAAGTAATCTACTGGTCATTTTTAGAAGTCATACATCAAATACAAATGAAAATGAGACTTTGCAAATTTTATCATATGTAGTTTTTATAGCGGCATCAACAATGATTCAAAATAAATCTGGGGATATGGGTGTATTAGTGCTAAGTACCGTATATACTCGAGTATAAGCCGAGTTTTTCAGCATGATTTTTCGTGCTGAAAACAACCCCCTCGGCTTATACTCGAGTGAACTATCCACCCGCAGTGGTCTTCAACCTGCGGACCTCCAGAGGTTTCAAAACTACAACTTCCAGCAAGCCCGGGCAGCCATCGGCTGTCCGGGCTTGCTGGGAGTTGTAGTTTTGAAACCTCTGGAGGTCCGCAGGTTGAAGACCACTGCGGCCTTAGACATCATCCAGCCCCCTCTCACCCCCTTTAGTTCTGTACAGTACTCACCTCCGCTCGGTGGTCCGGTGGGATAGTGGTTCCGGGCTGCTATCTTCACCGGGGAGGCCTCTTCTAAGCGCTTCGTGCCCGGCCCCAGAATAGTCACGTTGCCTTGACGACGACGCAGAGGTACGTTCATTACCAACGTACTTCTGCGTCATCGTCAAGGCAACGCCTCTATTCTGGGCCCGAAGCGCGGAGAAGAGGCGCCCCCAGTGAAGATAGCAGCCCGGAACCACTATCCCACCGGATGACCCACTCAACGGACAACCCTGCAGCACTGGACCAGTGCCGAGCGGAGGCAAGTACTGTACAGAACTAAAGGGGGTGAGAGGGGGCTGGATGATGTCGAAGGCCGCAGTGGTCTTCAACCTGCGGACCTCCGGAGGTTTCAAAACTACAACTCCCAGCAAACCCGGACAACCGATGGCTGCCCGGGCTTACTGGGAGTTGTAGTTTTGAAACCTCTGGAGGTCCGCAGGTTGAAGACCACTGAGGGCGGATGATGACAAGAGGATGATGAAGGGGGGGGGGGGTGTGGGATGATGACAAGAGGATGATGAAGGGGGGGTGTTGGATGATGAAGGGGGGTGGGGATGATGACAAGGGGATGATGAAGGGGGGGGGTGTGGGATGATGACAAGGGGATGATGAAGGGGGGTGGGGATGATGACAAGGGGATGATGAAGGGGGGGGTGGGATGATGACAAGGGGATGATGACAGGTGATGATGATGAGGGTCTGGATGATGACAGGCGGTGATGATGATGAGGAAGTTAATGACGGGGGTCTGGATGATGACAGGGGGGGATGATGTATTTCCCACCCTAGGCTTATACTCGAGTCAATAACTTTTCCTGGGATTTTGGGTTGAAATTAGAGAAATTAGGGGCCTCGGCTTATACTCGGGTCGGCTTATACTCGAGTATATACGGTAGTTATGTAGAGTCTTGTAGAATCCACGGGCGCGCCGCTCAAAATGACTTTGTCCCAGGCTGCATGATGCTTGTACAAGTAGTCTTACAAACTTCAAAACTATCCATAGATTGATTGTGATAAAATGCAGTTGGCCATGGATAAGTAGTCAAGTGGGC
Organism: Hyla sarda; assembly: GCF_029499605.1. Taxonomy (NCBI): domain Eukaryota; kingdom Metazoa; phylum Chordata; class Amphibia; order Anura; family Hylidae; genus Hyla; species Hyla sarda. The sequence goes on from NC_079190.1 coordinate 429,210,843, forward strand.
GGTCCTACTCAGTGATTGCGGATATAGGTGTGCATATAAACAGAGATGTCAGTGTGTAAGACCACCCACTTGACTATTTAGACTACAACGAACAAAGATTTATATGAATCATGACAAGGTACACTGGAACTTTTCCAACAAAACTATATATAATCTTCTCAGCTCCTCCTGTTTTATAACATGATGCCTGAAGATTGGACTGCCTTTCCTTCAAAGGGTGTGGGCTGTTTTTATTTTGGGTGTCTGTCTGTGGCAATAATTTATTTAGGTTGTCTGGAGCATGTGTTTGTTTAGCCCAAGCTATAGTAATTCCTCAATAAACAGTGCCAAACAGACATTGCACCAAATAGTAAAAGATCCCCTCTTTGTGCCCCACACATTGATAGTGTTCCCTTAATGTTTGTAAACAACATACCTTGTGGTGCTATGCTATTTCCTTTATGGGAGTTACAGAAATAGCGTAGAATCACCTGCTCAGCTGTTTTCATAATCCTGGCCACTGTTCGATTCAGTATGATTTCAGCAATTTCAAATTGTTATTGTTTTGCTGAGGGTCAAAACCTCGGAAAAGAACTCAGAAAAGTTATTGAAGCTTTTAGCCATATAGAAGAGGGGACACAGCATGGGCTGTACTGCAGAGACCGTTTATTGGTCTTCGAACTCGGTTTGCCATAGTGTGAGTCTTTCCTTCCCACTTCTCTTTGAGTACAGCCATAGGAAGCCCAGGTGGGGCGTTTTAGCAAAAGAATACAATGTAAGCAATGATGTGCATCGTCCATTCTTGGTCTAATTGATGATAAGTCAAGTGGCTGTGCAAACTATAAACCACCATAGGTGGTCATTACCCCCCATTTATCAAACCACTAATTTCCTATAAACATGTGCTAAACGTAACCTTTATTGAAAATGCACACACTTTAAAAATTGAGGCACTCTGCTCCCTGGTTTACTTATTGTAAAAGCTGAACAAGGAAAATAGCCACTGCTGTTAGCCAAGCTTGTTGGCTTTATTGTTAGTGGGACATATATGTATTCTATGTTCTGTTATTTCTCCAGGGTTTGTATACACCACTATTAAAACCACAAACACAATCCCCCTCAACGTTTTGCCACTACTGTGGCTTTGTCAAGAGGTCATGAGCTATGAGCCATAGGCTGGAACCCACTGACAAAGTGTACCCTCTGCAGTAGTTATGTTCCTGGGTGAGCCCTAAAATATGAGTGCCCCCACCCACTATTATTTTTTGCAAGGACATTATTTGCAAGGGCTTGTCCTACTGAACAACATAGTAGTCCAGGGACACGGTGTAGTGTTTTTCAATACAATCCTTACCTTAGTAATGCACAAAGTCAAACTCAGCAGGCGCTGTCTTGTGACACGAGTGGCAGTTGGTACCAACATGTTCTGACATAATAGGGTAAGTTTGCCAGTGGTGTCTCTATGAAGTGGACAGGTGTCCTCACATCAGGCACATTACATTAGAGTCACTGGCAGCCTCTGCAGAAAAATTCCATTTTGTACTCAGAGTAGGTCCCGCTGCCAAAACAGAGCATCTGTAACCCCTTCAAAACCGGAGAATGAACATTTCCAATGACTGCAGCTTCCTTTGTTTACTGCAACTTGACTCAGGGAAACGAAGGGTAAAGAACTGCACTTCAGGTGTACAAATAGAATTGTGTAGCCATGGCATGTGGTGGATCAGTTATCTGTTGACTGTCTGGCACTATCCTCCAGCAACAAAGAGAAAATCTACTAAAAATGGCAGGGAAGCTAGTTCAGTCGACTTCCCATGGAGCACAGCACAAGAGAGGAGATACATAATGCCAAATGAATTAAATTACCCCAGGAGTTATCTTCAGCACCTCTTGACTGTGAAAGTCTTAGATATATTTAATAACTTTACAGCCTAGTAGCTGCATCTTACATAAATGATATGATTTGCAAAAATATATCATTTACATGGATGACTGCAAAAAACATAGTTTTTGAAACACAAGAATTTCACATGGAGAAAATTATTTGAGGAAATTTTATTAGGACAATTTGCAAGCTTTATCATCATTTGGTACAGTTCTCCAGAGGAACTTAAAGTTGTTAAAGAAATTATGGCTTGTGCTTATCTATAAAGGACATTTACTTGTGCGTAACGTGAGCTATAACTTAGAGAATTAAAGAATTCTACCAGGTTAAGGCCTGGCCTTGACTGTAAAAAAACAGTATATAGCAGTGCATTTAAAGTGTACCGGCCACGTGAAAACACTTTAAAGGGGCACTTCAAAGGATAAGGTATAAGATGCCTGATTACGGGAGTCCCACCGCTGGGGACCTCCGCAATCTTTCATGCAGCACGCTGTTATCATCAGCCTCCGGAGCGAACATCGCTCCGGGTCTGATGAATCACGATCATGGGGCCAAAGTACTGTGACGTCACGACAGCTGCCATGCCCCCTCCCATAGGCTTGCATTGAGGGGGGTTGAGCGTGACATCACACGGGGGGTGGAGCCGTGACGTCACGATACTCCGGCCTCGTGATCGTGATTCATCAGACCCGGATCATGATTCATCAGACCCGGGGCCGGAGCGTGACGTGATCGTGAATAATCAGACCCGGAGGCTGCATGAAAGATTGTGGGGGTCCCCAGCAGAACCCCAGTGATAAGCATACCCCTTTAAATATGTTCGGATGGGGTCTGAGTGTTTAGACCACCAACGTTCATTAGAATGAACCGGGCGAGGTGGCTTATCACTTCGTCCCTGGCTCTCTTCTTTCCCCATTGATAGATGGATTCTATATAAAGCCTGTCTCCTGCTGTAAGGCAGGGAGAGCAGCCAGCCATAGAGAGAAGCACAGAGTTAAAACATCTTAAGCTTCCTTCAAATGATCAGTAGGGGTCTGAACAACTGGACTGATCATAACTTTGATGAAAGTTTTTTACATGGCCGTGACATTTTCAAAGCATGAAATCTCTACTGTTCATTTAACTCTTTGGACTGCTTTGCTGATTTATCTTGATAAAGCAAAATAACAGAAGGTAGAAACAGAACCACAATTACAGCTGGTGTGGCTACCAGAGGGCATGTCCAAAAAAGGCATGGAAACCTGTGCAACCTCAGAAGAGAAGATTTATGTCACAAATTCATGGGAAAGTGAAGCTTTCAGACTAAGTAGTGAGTTAGTAACATTTATGTATTAAAAGGTGTGCCACAGTGCTATACATAATAACAGGATACATAGAGCTGTACAGTGCCTAGATACAGTGGGGCAAAGAAGTATTTAATCAGCCACCAATTGTGCAAGTTCTCCCACTTAAAAAGATGAGAGAAGCCTGTTATTTTCATCATAGGTATACCTCAACTATGAGACACATAGTGAGGGGAAAAAATCCCATCAAAGTCTGATTTTTAAAGAATTTATTTGCAAATTATGGTGGAAAATAAATATTTGGTCAATAACAAAAGTTAATCTCAATACTTTGTTATATACCCTTTGTTGGCAATATTCTTTGTTATATAACAGTGGTTCTTAACCTTGTTGGAGGTACTAAACCCCACCAGTTTCATATGCGCATTCACCGAACCCTTCTTAATTGGAAAAATAAAATATGATTTTTTTTCAAATTCAAAACATAGGAGGTATATATTTAGGTATATATTTATACATCGGTGCACAAAATGAACAAAACCATTAAAGAACAAAACCAATAAGACACATTAGGCGCAGGCAGTGTTCCCCCACACATTAGGCGCAGGCAGTGTTCGCCCACACATTAGGCGCAGGCAGTGTTCCCCACATTAGGCAGGCAGTGTTCCCCCACATTATTTAGGCAGTGTTCCCCTACAGACATACAGCCTCCAGCCATATACAGTGTATGGCTGGAGGCTGTATGCCTGTGTACTGCCCACTTCAATGCTCTGACCACCGCTCCGGCTATAGCAGTAGGTCCCAAGACCAGTGGTCAGAGCACTGAAGATGACATGCCGCTGGTCACTTACCAAGCTGGCCAGCATGCGTCTTCCTTCTTCTCGATCCTCCAGTCCTCAGCGCCTTCGTTTCTCTGGGCGCACGCCCTATCTCTCGCCAGCCCCTGCATTTTTAAACTTAACGCGGGCCGCAGGGAGTTAATAGTGATGGGGGGAATTGCCCCGTCGCTACAGGACGGGCAAACACCGGCTCTGGCCCCGGGCCAGTTCGGGGCCCCAAGCAATTGCTTGTTTTGCCTGTCCTGTTGCGACTGGCCTGGAGTCGGGTGTGTGTCTTGACCTCCGCCAAACGAGCGAGACTGACTTACCGAACCCCTGGATCGAACCCAGGTTAAGAACCACTGTTATATACCCTTTGTTGCCAATTTTGTAAGTCTTCACAAAGTTTTCACACACTGTTGCTGGTATTTTGGCCCATTCCTCCATGCAGATCTCCTCTAGAGCAGTGATGCTTTGGGGCTGTTGCTGGGCAAAACAGACTTTCAACTCCCTCCAAAGGTTTTCTATGGGGTTTAGATCCGAAGTGTGTTACTGATGGTAGCCTTTGTTACTTTGGACCCAGCTCTCTGCGGGTCATTCACTAGGTCCCCCCGTGTGGTATTTGCTCACTGTTCTTGGGATAATTTTGACACAAAGGGGTGAGATCTTGCATGGAGCCCCAGATTGAGGGAGTTTATCAGTGGTCTTGTACAGTATATCTTCCATTTTCTAATAATTGCTCCCACAGTTGATTTCTTTACCCCAAGCTGCTTACCTATTGCAGATTTAGTCTTCCCAGCCTGGTGCAGGACTACAATTTTGTTTCTGGTGTCCTTCAACAGCTCTTTGGTCTTGGCCATAGTGGAGTTTGGAGTGTTATTGTTTGAGGTTGTGGACAGGTGTTTTTTATACTGATAACAAGTTCAAACAGGTGACATTAACCCCTTCCCGACCTATGACATACCTGTACGTCATGAGTGGCAAGGTGTTCCCGACCCATGACATACAGGTACGTCATGAATATTTTTGCCGCTACTCGCGGCATCCCGCAGCGCCCGGTAAGATGGTGGCTATCACTGATAGCCCGCCATCTTACCATGCGACCACGGGGGGTTTCATCCCCCACCCCACCCCCCCCCAGCGATCGCTGCTGTCAGCTAGTCAAATCTGACTAGCTGATAGCAGCGTTTCGCTATCAGAATACTTAGCAGCGCGGTGTGTGAGTCCCGATCACGGGGATCGGGACACACACCGCTCTGCTAAGTGTCCCTGACCCGTCTCCCGGCATCACTTACCCGTCCATGCGGCGTCCCGAGTGGTCCCGGAGCGAGCGGCGTCCTCCAGGCGGTCCCGGGGGTGGTGCGTCCCCGCGGTGAGTTTCCGGCAGCAGTGCGGCATCTTCATTGGCAGCAGTGAGATCGCCGTAAAGCAATCTCACTGCGGTCTCTGGGAGTTTCAAAACTGCAACTCCCAGCATGCCCAGACAGCCTTTGGCTTTCTGGGCATGCTGGGAGTTGTAGTTTTGCAACATCTGGAGGTCCACAGTTTGGAGACCACTGTATAATGGTCTCCAATCTGTGCTCTTCCACATGTTGCAAAACTACAAATCTCAGCATGCTCAGTCTGTCCAGGCATGCTGGGAGTTGTAGTTCTCTAACATCTGGAAGAGCACAGATTGGAGACCATTATACAGTGGTCTCCAAACTGTGGACCTCCAGATGTTGCAAAACTACAACTCCCAGCATGCCCAGACTGCCCAAGCATGCTGGAAGTTGTAGTTCGGCAACATCTGATCCTTCAGATATTGCCGAACTACAACTTCCAGCATGTCTGGGCATGCTGGGAGTTGTAGTTTTGCAACAACTGGAGGCACACTAGTTGGGAAACATTGTCCGTTTCCTACCTCAGTGCCTCCAGCTGTTGCAATTGTTGCAAAACTATAACTCCCAGCATGCACTGACAGACCATGCATGCTGGGAGTTGTAGTTTTGCAACAGCTGGAGGCACACTGGTTTGGAAACACTAAGTTTGGTTGCAAAACACTTGAAAGTTTATTACTTAACTTAGTGTTTCCAAACCAGTGTGCCTCCAGCTGTTGCAAAACTACAACTCCCAGCATGCACAGACAGCCAAAGGGCATGCTCGGAGTTTGCAACAGCTAGATGTTTGCCCCCTCCCCCCAATGTGAATGTACAGGGTACACTCACATGGGCGGAGGTTTACAGTGAGTGCTGCAAGTTTGAGATGGCGCAAATTTTGCGCTTCAGCTCAAACTTCCAGCGGCAAACTTGCTGTGAACCTCTGCCCATGTGACTGTACCCTAAAAACACTACACTACACTAACACTAACCTAAAATAAAAAGTAAAAAACACTACATATACACATACCGCTACACAGCCCCCCTCCCCCCAAAAAATGAAAAACGTCTGGTACGCTACTGTTTCCAAAACGGAGCCTCCAGCTGTAGCAAAATAATCACTCCCAGTATTGCCGTACAGCCATTGACTGTCCAGGCATGCTGGGAGTTTTGCAACAGCTGGAGGCACCCTGTTTGGGAATCATTGGCATAGAATACCCCTATGTCCACCCCTATGCAAATCCCTAATTTAGGCCTCAAATGCGCATGGCGGTCTCTCACTTTGGAGCCCTGTCGTATTTCAGGGACACATATGGGGTATCGCCGTACTCGGGAGAAATTGCCTTACAAATTTTGGAGGGATTTTTCTTCTTTAACCCCTTATGAAAAGGTGAAGTTGGAGTCTACACCAGCATGTTAGTGTAAAAAAATTAATTTTTTACACTGACATGCTGGTGTTGCCCTATACTTTTCATTTTCACAAGAGGTAAAAGGGAAAAAAGACCCTCTAAATTTGTAATGCAATTTCTCCCGAGTACGGAGATACCCCATATGTGGGCGCAAAGTGCTCCGGGGGCGCACAACAAGGCCCAGAAGGGAGAGTGCACCATGTACATTTGAGGTGATTTGCACAGGGGTGGCTGATTATTACAGCAGTTCTTTCAAATGCAAAACAATAAATATCCATATGTGACCCCATTTTGGAAACTACACCCCTCATGGAATGTAATAAGGGGTGCAGTGAGAATTTACACCCCACTGGCGTATGACAGATTTTTGGAACAGTGGTCTGTGAAAATGAAAAATGCAATTTTTCATTTGCACAGTCCACTGTTTCAAATATCTGTCAAACGCCAGTGGGGCGTAAATGCTCACTGCACCCCTTAATTAATTCCATGAGGGGTGTAGTTTCCAAAATGGGGTCACATGTGGGGGGGGGTCCACTGTTCTGGCACCATAGGGGCTTCCTAAATGGGACATGCCCCCCCAAAAACCCTTTCAGAAAAACTCACTCTCCAAAATCCCATTGTCGCTCCTTCCCTTCTGAGCCCTCTACTGCGCCCGCCGAACACTTGACATACACATATGAGGTATTTCCTTACTCGAGAGAAATTGGGTTACAAATTTTAGGGTGACTTCTCTCCTTTTACCCCTTGTAAAAATTCAAAAATTGGGTCTACAAGAACATGCGAGTGTAAAAAATGAAGATTTAGAATTTTCTCCTTCACTTTGCTGCTATTCCTGTGAAACACCTAAAGGGTTAAAACACTTACTGAATGTCATTTTGAATACTTTGGGGGGTGCAGTTTTTATAATGGGGTCATTTATGGGGTATTTCTAATATGAAGACCCTTAAAATCCACTTCAAACCTGAACTGGGCCCTGAAAAAGTACGATTTTAAAAATCTTGAGAAAAATTGGAAAATTGCTGCGGAACTTTGAAGCCCTCTGGTGTCTTCCAAAAGTAAAAACTTGTCAATTTTTTGATGCAAACATAAAGTAGACATATTGTATATGGGAATCAATATGTAATTTATTTGGAATATCCATTTTCCTTTCAAGCAGAGACTTTCAAAGTTAGAAAAATGCTAAATTTTCAAAATTTTCATGAAATTTTTAGATTTTTTACCAAGAAAGGATGCAAATATCAGTGAAATTTTACCAATAACATAAAGTAGAATATGTCACGAAAAAACTATCTCGGAATCAGAATGATAACTAAAAGCATTCCAGAGTTATTAATGTTTAAAGTGACAGTGGTCAGATTTTCAAAAAATGCCCAGGTCCTGAAGGTGAAAATGGGCTGGGTCATGAAGGGGTTAATACAGGTAATGATTGGAGGACAGAGGAGATTTTTAAAGAAGAAGTTAAAGGTCTGTGAGAGCCAGAAATCTTGCTTGTTTGTAGGTGACCAAATACTTATTTTCCTCCATAATTTGCAAATAAATTCTTTAAAGGGGTACTCCGGTGAAAAGCTTTTTTCTTTTAAATCAACTGGTGCCAGAAAGTTAATATTTGTAAATTACTTCTATTAAAAAATCTTAATCCTTCCAGTACTTATTAGCTGCTGAATGCTACAGGAAGGATTAAGATTTTTTAATAGAAGTAATTTACAAATCTGTTTAACTTGCTGGCACCAGTTGATTTAAAAGAAAAAAGGTTTTCACCGGAGTACCCCTTTAACCCCTTAAGGACCAGGCCATTTTACACCTCAGGACCAGAGCGTTTTTTGCACATCTGACCACTGTCACTTTAAACATTAATAACTCTGGAATGCTTTTAGTTATCATTCTGATTCCAAGATTGTTTTTTCGTGACATATTCTACTTTAACATAGCGGTAAAATTTTATGGTAACTTGCATCCTTTCTTGGTGAAAAATCCCAAAATTTTATGAAAAATTTGAAAAATTTGCATTTTTCTAACTTTGAAGCTCTCTGTTTGTAAGGAAAATGGGTATTCCAAATAAAAAATTTTTTAATTCACATATACAATATGTCTACTTTATGTTTGCATCATAAAATTGACGTGTTTTTACTTTTGGAAGACACCAGAGGGCTTCAAAGTTCAGCAGCAATTTTCCAATTTTTCACAAAATTTTCAAACTCACTATTTTTCAGGGACCAGTTCAGGTTTGAAGTGGATTTGAAGGGTCTTCATATTAGAAATACCCCACAAATGACCCCATTATAAAAACTGCACCCCCCAAAGTATTCAAAATGACATTCAGTCAGCGTTTTAACCCTTTAGGTGTTTCACAGGAATAGCAGCAAAGTGAAGGAGAAAATTCACAATCTTCATTTTTTACACTCGCATGTTCTTGTAGACCCAATTTTTTTATTTTTACAAGGGGTAACAGGAGAAAATGTATACTTGTATTTGTAGCCCAATTTCTCTCGAGTAAGGACATACCTCATATGTCTATGTAAATTGTTCGGCGGGCGCAGTAGAGGGCTCAGAAGCGAAGGAGCGACAAGGGGATTTTGGAGAGTACGTTTTTCTGAAATGGTTTTTGGGGGGCATGTTGCATTTAGGAAGCCCCTATGGTGCCAGAACAGCAAAAAACCCTCACATGGCATACCATTTTGGAAACTAGACCCCTTGAGGAACGTAACAAGGAATTAAGTGAGCCTTAATACCCCACAGGGGTTTCACGACTTTTGCATATGTAAAAAAAAAAAATATTTTTTTCACTAAAATGTGTGTTTCCCCCCAAATTTCACATTTTTGCAAGGGTTAATAGCAGAAAAGACCCCCCAAAATTTGTAACCCCATCTCTTCTGAGTATGGAAATACCCCATGTGTGGACGTCAAGTGCTCTGCTGGCGCACTACAATGCTCAGAAGAGAAGGAGCGCCATTGAGCTTTTGGGAAAAAAATTTTTGGAATGGAAGTCAGGGGCCATGTGCGTTTACAAAGCCCCCCGTGGTGCCAGAACAGTGGAACCCCCCACATGTGACCCTATTTTGGAAACTACACCCCTCACAGAATTTAATAAGGGGTGCAGTAAGTTTTTACACCCCACTGGCGTTTGACAGATCTTTGGAACAGTGGGCTGTGCAAATGAAAAATAAAATTTTTCATTTTCACGGACCACTGTTCCAAAAATCTGTCAGACACCTGTGGAGCGTAAATGCTCACTGTACCCCTTATTACATTCCGTGAGGGGTGTAGTTTCCAAAATGGGGTCACATGTGGGTATTTTTTTGGGGGGGGTTATGTCAGAACCGCTGTAAAATCAGCCACCCCTGTGCAAATCACCAATTTAGACCTCAAATGTACATGGTGCGCTCTCACTCCTGAGCCTTGTTGTGCGCCCACAGAGCATTTTACGCCCACATATGGGGTATTTCTATACTCAGGAGAAATTGTGTTACAAATTTTGGGGGTCTTTTTTTCCTTTTAACGCTTGTGAAAATAAAAAGTAAAGGGCAACACCGGCATGTTAGTGTAATTTTTTTTTTTTTTACACTAACAAGCTGGTGTAGCCCCAACTTTTCCTTTTCCTAAGGGGTAAAAGTAGAAAAAGCCCCCCAAAATTAGTAGTGCAATTTCTCACGAGTACGGAGATACCCCATATGTGGTCCTAAACTGTTGCCTTGAAATACGACAGGGCTCCAAAGTGAGAGAGCGCCATGCGCATTTGAGGACTAAATTAGGGATTGCACAGGGTGAACATAGGAGTATTCTATGCCAGTGATTCCCAAACAGGGTGCCTCCAGCTGTTGCTAAATTCCCAGCATGCCTGGACAGTCAGTGGCTGTCCGGAAATGCTGGGAGTTGTTGTTTTGCAACAGCTGGAGGCTCCTTTTGGAAACACTGCCATACAATATGTTTTTCATTTTTATTAGGGGGACAGTGTAAGGGGGTGTATATGTAGTGTTTTACTCTTTATTAGGTGTTAGTGTAGTGTTTTTAGGGTACATTCGCACTGGCGGGTTACGGTGAGTTTCTCGCTAGAAGTTTGAGCTACGGCGAAAAATTTGCCGCAGCCCAAACTTGAAGCAGGAAACTTACTGTAAGCCTGCCCGGGTGAATGTACCCTGCACGTTCACATGGGGGGGGGGGGGGGGGGGGGCAAACCTCCAGCTGTTTCAAAACTACAACTCCCAGCATGTACTGACAGACCGTGCATGCTGGGAGTTGTACTTTTGCAACAGCTGGAGGCACACTGGTTGGAAAACCTTCAGTTAGGTTCTGTTACCTAACTCAGTATTTTCTAACCAGTGTGCCTCCAGCTGTTGCAAAACTACAACTCCCAGCATGTACTGATCGCCGAAGGGCATGCTGGGAGATGTAGTTATGCAATAGCTGGAGGTACGCAACTACAACTCCCAGCATGCCGAGACAGCTGATTGCTGTTTGGACATGCTGGGATTTGCAGTTTGCATCTGGAGGGCTACAGTTTTAGAGACTACTGCAAAGTGATCTCCAAACTGTGGTTCTCCAGCTGTTGCAAAACTACAATTCCCAGCATGCTCTGACAGCAAACAGTTGTTTGAGCATGCTAAGAGTTGTAGTTTTGCAAGATCTGGAGGGCTACAGTTTAGGGATCACTATATAGTGGTCTCAAACTGTAGCCCTCCAGCTGTTGCAAAACTACATATTCCAGCATGCCCAAACAGCTGTCTGGGCATGCTGGGAGTTGTAGTTTTGCAACATCTGGAGGGCTACAGTTAGAGACCACTGTATAATGGTCTCAAACTGTACCCTCCAGATGTTGCTAGGCAACTCACCGGCTTCCGTCGGATCCAGCCGCACGTCATCGCCGCCCGCCGATCTCCGTCGCCTGCAGCCTCCGACGCCCGCCCGGATCGGTAAGTGGATCTTCGGCGCCGGCCCCCGTCATTTCCCCGTCCTGCCCCGCCTAATGTGGGAGGGCAGGACGGGGAAAACGAAAGTAAACCCCTCCGCCCCCGATCTGCTATTGGTGGTCGCGTCTAGACCACCAATAGCAGGGATAAGAGGGGTGGCACCCGTGCCACCTCACTCCTATCGCTTCAGGGGGATCGTGGGTGTCTTAGACACCCGCGATCGTGGGTGTCTTAGACACCCGCGATCCCCCTTACATTCCGGGTCACCGGGTCACTATAGACCCGTAATGACCCGGAATCGCGCAAATCGCAAGTGTGAATTCACTTGCGATTTGCCGCGATCGCAGACATGGGGGGGTCTGATGATCCCCCTGGGCATTTTCACGGGATGCCTGCTGAATGATTTCAGCAGGCATCCCGCTCCGATCCCCGCCCGGCGCACGGCGGGGACTAAAACTGCCCATGACGTAAATGTACGTCCCTGGTCCTTAAGACCCAGGGTGTCGGGACGTACCGTTACGTCATGGGTCCTGTAGGGGTTAAAAACCAAACAATGTGATTTTATGAATTTTTTTTATCATTATGTCTCTCATAGTTGAGGTATACCTATGATGAAAATTACAGGCCTATCTGATGTTTTTAAGTGGCAGAACTTTTATAATCGGTGGCTGACTAAATACTTTTTTGCCCCACTGTAAATAGTGCAAACTATGTCCAGTGAGCCCAATGTACTTCCACTGTGATAAAGAACTTATAGCACATACAGTGTAACAAACAATATATACAGTACATACATAGTATCATACATTGTCAGATACATAGCAAATACAGTTTCCAGTCAGTGATTAATAAATGCCATTTGTAGTTCAGATACAAACTGCTTACTACATTGACCAGGCAGCTCTATTATTGCTGTATAGTCTGAGACAGTGCCCACCTAATGCCAAACCGTAATCTCACAGTGCCAAACAGTGCCTAGAGAGAAATGAGTGTCATCGTGCCAGAGAGTCCATATGGTACCATACGCAGATAACACCATTGCCTTTTGTCTCAGTCCCATCCCTCATAGACTGTAAGCTCTCGTGAGTTGGGTCCTTGCTACTCTTGTTTGAATAATTAGTTGTAATATTGTAATATCTGATATGTGTCCTTTGATATGTCCTCTTAAAACTGTGAAGGGATGTGTTTATTGTTGGGGCTGTATAATAAATGAATATTACTATTATTATATCATACTCTGTTTACATACAACACTACAGAGGGAGATTTATCAAAATCTGTGCAGAGGCGGAACCGTTTTCCCCAGCAAATAAATCAGATTGCTTCCTTAATTTTTATAAAGGGCTCTGGAAAAAATGAATGGTTGCTATGGGCAACTGCACTACTTTACCTCTGCACAAATCCTGATGAATCTTTCCCACAGTGTTTTCATTATTCCATACTTTGTCTTAACGGTCATACTGTGCCCATAGCGCCATTGTATGGCCAGAACCCCTTCCCCTTGAAAAAATGACTGTTGCTTACTTATGACACAGTACCACTGGCATTGAGCTGCATGTGTTTATTATATTCGATTGTAAAGGTATGATGGTTCTTATATCGTTTCTATATTGCTGGCAATGTCATGTTTAACAAAAGGCTGCAGACAGGAACTGAAATTAGTATGGGGCTGGGGGCAGCCCTGTTTAGCTCCATGTACTATATATTAGAAGAACATCATATATAGTTGAATTATGTCACTTTTAGCAGTTCAGTTTGTTCCATTGCAATTATTTGTTGAGGAGAGGGTGGGGGTGGGGTAGAAGCAGCAGGAATAACCAATAGCCACCTGTAACACAGACTAATAGACTTGCATTGAGGGGGCGGGGAAAGATGTCACACGGGGGCGGAGTCATGACATCACGATACTCCGGCCTATCACACTACACATTTGGAGCCTCCGGCGCTGCGGAGAGTTCACAAAGGTGTGTGCCCAATGACAGCTTGCGGGAGTCCCCAGCGGCGGGACCCCCGCGAGCAGACATCTTATCCTTTGGATAGGGGATAAGATGTATTAGGGCCGGAGTACCCCTTTAAAATGCCATTGAGAGGAGGAACATCTCACATCTGACATTATTTAACGGGAACTGATATTACAGATTCACAGAGTTAAAAAGTATTTTCTGCAGATGCCTTTAATATAAAAATATTTCTATTTAAACCTACAGATAATACAAAGAAAAGAATAACAGCGGATTCCATGTTGAGTTGTCAGGATCTTCTAACTATGACATTATGAATAGCGAATAAAGCTTAACCACAGGAAGAATAAAAAACTGAAAAACTGAAAGAGAATAAATGGCGCGATGTCACAGATGGTTTTTAATCCAGATAAATTGAAGTCAACTTCTCCCATATAACATGGTAGCAAGGTCGAGGAGGATAAGAAACGCATAGAAATAGTTTTAGCAGGCGGTGAATTAACTCTGTGTTCTAATTCACTACTCCTCTTTTATATAAGTACTGCTCTGTTTAAAAAAAAAATAATGAAATGCAGATATTTTTTTGGCATATGATTTTGTCTTTGGGGGATTTCTTAGTGTCGGCGCTCAGAAGATGAATGAAATACATATTAAATTTTCATCCTCCAAGACATTAATGGGAAATTCATGCTTTCTGTGGGATGATAAGTACAATGTACTGTAATTTATACAGTTTGAATATTCAGCAGCATTAACGATAATTACCTTTAATTGATTATGGCTGCCATTCATAGGAACTCTTAAAGAAATATGGCCTTAAAATCTATGATTTTAACAAAAATGGCCTTGTACATTTTTAAAAGTAAGAAAGCAAGTTGTACTATTTGTCGAAGTTTCAATTTACTGTGTGATGTTAACCTTCAGAATGTGGTAAATTATGGGTTTCACCAGGATTCGAGGCATAAGACAGATTTTGACTTTGTTACAAATGAGAAATAAAAGCTTCTTATTTTCACAAGAAATTGAATTCGAATTAGAGGTACACATGCTTAGTCGATGGATCTGTAAATTACCAGGGATCCAAATGTTTTGCACAATTGATGCTATTCTTTTTTTAATTTTACAGTATTTACTTTAAGAAAACATGTGATCACTTTCATGCTGCCTAACCCACAAATCACTAAGGTGGTCCCTGTCAGTTTTATCCTCACCATCCTTCATTTATGGATTTCTTCATGTTTGGACATAAGGACATTTCTATCAATAAAGGCTGGTGTGGTGAAGCTGACAGCAACCACACCAATGGCTAAAGGGGTACTCCGGTGGTTAAGATTTTGGGCTATATTGCATTTTCTAATGTTCATGTTTTTTGCAATTGACATGTATTATATGTTTGTGTAGCATGTGTCTTTTTTTCTTACCTGTTTGTGGGCCAGGAAGTTATGTAGTTCTGTGTTGGATCTCTTACTGTTGTCCACGTTAGGATTAGGCTGTGGACAACATGTCATGGCTTTTTTTCTCTCTGTTCTTTCAGAACTGCATGAGAGATAGGCCACGCCCCCTCATCTCCACCTCCTGGAGGACGCAGGTATGAATGAGAGAAAGAATCCAGAGCAGGAGGAGAGAGAGGATGTACACAGCTCCTCATCTCTCCTCCCCCTCATCTCCACCTCCTGGAGGACGCAGGTATGAATGAGAGAAAGAATCCAGAGCAGGAGGAGAGAGAGGATGTACACAGCTCCTCATCTCTCCTCCCCCTCATCTCCACCTCCTGGAGGACGCAGGTATGAATGAGAGAAAGAATCCAGAGCAGGAGGAGAGAGAGGATGTACACAGTTCCTCATCTCTCCTCCCCCTGCTCTGTCTTCTGAGTACGCAGGTCTGCACTGAAAGAAGACAGGGAAGATAAGAGTGTCATCTGAAGGGGAGGAAATGCATGCGCTGGGGATGTATAGACTGCAGGGGAATAAATCTAAGACTGGGGATGATTTCTATGTGTGAAAGGGGGGGGGGACTCCTGAATGACACATGCTGGGAGTTGTAGTCCCTGTTATGGGTGTGTATGCTAGTGTTTACAAACCAGTGTGCCTCCAGCTGTTGCAAAACTACAACTCCCAGCATGCCTGGACAGACTTTGGGCATGCTGGGAGTTGTAGTTTTGCAACAGCTGGAGGCACACTGGTTGGGAAACACTGTCCTAGCCTATTCAGCATACACATCATGTTACACCAGTGTTTCCAAACCAGTGTGCCTCCAGCTGTTGTAAAACTACAACTCCCAGCATTCCCTGACAGTCTTTGGGCATGCTGGGAGTTGCAGTTTTGCAACAGCTGGAGGCACACTGATTGGGAAACACTGGCCTAGCCTATTCAGTATATTACAAACAAAGTGCATTGTTTCCCAACCAGGGTGTCTCCAGCTGTATCAAAACTACAACTCCCAGCATGCCCAGACAGCTTTTGGCTGTCCAGGCATGCTGGTAGTAGTAGTTTTGCAACACCGGAAGGCACCCTGGTTGGGAAACACTGGTGTATGCCCTATAGAGGTGTGGTAAACTACAACCCCCAGGAGACTACAAAGGCAGCATGCTGGCGTTATACCACAGACTGAAGACTCCTGAATGACACATGCTGGGAGTTGTAGTTGTAGGGCTGATTATATTAGTGTGCTGTGTATAAGGGGGCTGACCCAGAAAAAAGTAGAGTGGGTAAAGGGCGGAAAAAAAAAAAAAAAAAAAGGAGCCGCCCCAAACCAGCACGGCATGTGGCATGCTGGGATTTGTAGTTTTCAGCACAGCAAGAAACAGGAAATAGAAGCAAAGATAGGAAAACAAAGTGGGGGATAAAAAGACAACAAAGAACGGAAATAGAGTTGCCTAAACAACAAGAATAGAAATGAAACAAAACAAATAGAGTTAGTCAAAAGCGAAAAAACACGTTGACCACCGGAGTACCCCTTTAAGGCAGCATGAAAGCGATGGCAGGTTCTTTTTAAAAAAAATGAAGTCACCAAAAACATATGTATTTTTTTGTTCACCATGACATAATAGTACATCAGTGATCCCAGATAATTGAAGCTCCTGAATGTACTAATACATCAAAGTGATGGTGGAGGAATTTCACAATACCCATGTGAATATTGGTGGGAGAACCGTTGTAATTTACAGTCACCCTCCCGTTACAGCTGACAGGATAACCAGCTTTTGCAGTTCACCATTAATACCACAAATCAGCCTGAAGCCATGGGACCTATTACGGAAGGTTTCATACACAGCTTTTTGTGACAGTTTTTTTTTTTTATCACATTTTTAAAGCCAACGTCAAGTGATAAATTATTCCTTTATATTCCCTCTCCTTTTGAATAATTTGATTCCTTATATTTCCTATCCTTTTGAATCTACCCCTGGCTTTGTCTCAAAAAAAAAAAAAAAAACTTTGCCAGCCTAAGGCCCCTTTCACTCTACCGTTATGACCCAGTAGTGTGACAGCCATCAGGACCACCAGGGAGAATAGCGGGAGAAGACATAGTACTTGTCTTTTTCTCCTGCTATTCTCTCTGAAAACAGCGGCGCCCGATGGACCCCATTGACTATAATGGTGTCAATCGGGACTCATTATTGCCCGTTGTGCCCCGTCAAAATGACGGCTGTCAAATTCCCCCCCAAAAAGAGAGTTTGATGGCCATTATTGACGGGGCGCAACGGTAGGGTGAATGTAGCCTAATACAGTGATATATCCTTACAGATGCCTCTGCATCTCTCTACGCACTAGTACAATATACTATACAATATAAGTATGCCAGCATATCAATTGCAAAAAAAAAAATTTGAGACCAAGAGAATAAAACAAACAATTGCAATATAAATAAAGAATTGTAATATAACACTGACAAAAAAAAATAAATTATAAATACATATATACAGTATCAACTGCACACATTTGGTTTTCTTAACTCCTTACCAGCCACCCACCATCTTTTGGTGACATTAGCAAAAGTTCTTCAGTAAGTAGCACTAGGGTCCCATTAAAAAGTTTGGTATGGGGTCCCACCTGTTTTAGTTATACTCAGGTCCTTCTGCTTTCCCAAGGACCCTGGGGCTGTCAATTAAGTTAGCTTGTTTGTAGGGCACCAATGAGTGTTGCCCTAATATCAGCTTGTATGTTATTACGTTATAGCTATAAAAAGTAATGTAAAAATAATAATAATGCCTTAAAGGAATTTATTAAAAATTGTAATAAAAAAATCATAAAAATAAACAGCAAAAATCATAAAAAGTGAGTACTTAGTACACAATACATTTTATTCTGCATTCAGTACATAAAATAAAAACACAAAATACTCTTATGCATCCAAACATCCATTATAACCTGAGGAATTAACAGGTTATGTACTGTGAAATGTGTAAAAACTGCTTGTTTTTCTATAGTCTGCAGCAAAGGAAAATAAAATTTCTGCCACATAAAACAAAGCCTCATACAGCCATGGCACTGAAAAAATGAAGAATATTATGGCTTCTGAAATTCAATGAAGCAAAAAAGGAAAAAAAAAGTTGGTCACTACGGCCCTTTCAAGGCTGATGTTATTTTAAAACCATCATAACATACCTACTATAAGCATATACACTTATTTTAGACCACCAACTTAAAATGTAAAAAAAAAAAAAAATTGTATTTGCTTGGCCAAAATAAAAAAGGAACATTTTTCCTATTATTTATTGATTGATTTATTGATTAAACAAATAAATGGACTCGGTGAAAAATGATTCAAACTACACTAGATGGGGGAGATGTATCAAAACCTGTCCAGAGGAAATGGTGCTGAGTTGATAAATCTCCCCCCAATTGTCTAAAGGATTAGAGCACTAATGTGAACTCACTCATGTTTAGTCTGCATTTTAAATTTTTACTAGACACCCTTGCTAAAATAAAAATGCATTATTGTACAAAGTACAAGTGCGCTGCTCTTACAGAGAGCAGCGGCGGCGGCGGGCAGTGATGAGTGATGTCAGGAGCAGGGGCGGATCCAGAGTCTAGTCTCGGGAGGGGCACTATTAGAGTATTTTGTGTTGGCGGACAGAAAACAAGATGTTGCTCACGGAACTTACAATATTATTAAATGTATCATACAGTCCTAAACTTGTTTAAGACTCTTAGGCCATGTTCACATGTCAGAATAATTATCAAATATACCAATTGCCGCAGAATGGGAAAGTGCTAAAGAGGTTTTTACTATTTAAAACTACAGCTGCCAGTATGACCTAAGCAGTGGTGAGGGGATGCTGGGAGTTGTTGTTCCACCCATCATTACTGCAGAACTTACAAGTGACTCCAGCTCTGATAGGACACAGTAAGGAGAATACAGAATGATATCAGTGACTACAGGTGACGTCTTCTCTATAGTGAGGAGAATACAGAATGATATCAGTGACTACAGGTGACGTCTTCTCTATAGTGAGGAGAATACACAATCATATCAGTGACTACAGGTGACATCTTCTCTATAGTGAGGAGAATACACAATCATATCAGTGACTACAGGTGACGTCTTCTCTATAGTGAGGAGAATACACGATATCAGTGACTACAGGTGACGTCTTCTATATAGTGAGGAGAATACACAATGATATCCGTGACTACAGGTGACGTCTTCTCTATAGTCTTTCCTTATCTAACTCAGATGCTACATACCACCAGGAATTGTTCCAGCCATATTTTCTCTCAGCAGAACTTGACGCCCAGATGGTTTCTATGTCAGCGGATTCTGATCCTCTATATTAAAACAATAATTATTATAATACAGCCAAACACTGTATTCTTCTAATACAGTACCGCTACACACCCTCTGAATATAATTCTGACACACTGTACCCCATGAATATACAATGCACTGTACCTTCTGAATATAATACCGCCACACACCGTACCCTCTGTATATAATACTATCACACACTGCACCCTTTGAATATAATACTATCACACACTGTGTTCTCTAAATTTAATTCTACCACACACTGCACTCTGTGAATATAACTTGCTGTGCAGTGCACCCTCTGAATAAAATACCCAAATGTTTTGTGGCCCATAAAAAACGTACCACCCCAGAAATTCCTCATCATATACACTATACTTCTGAAATGCAGAACACTCTGTGCCTTCACATATAGTAATAATGCCCCATCTTGTGCCCCTAAATATAATAATTATGACCCGTCCTGTTCCCCCCACATAATAATAATGCCCTCTGTCCTGTGCCCCTAACATATATTGCCCCCTGTGCTGTGCCCTTCACATAAAATGCCCCCGTTCTTTGCCCCTCACATATAATGCCCCCATCATGCGCCCCTCACATATAATACCCCGTGCTGTGCCCTTCACATTTAATGCCCCTGTTCTTTGCCCTTCATATATATAATGCCCCCATCATGCGCCCCTCACATATAAAGCCCCGTGCTGTGCCCTTCACATATAATGCCCCCGTTTTTTGCCCCTCACATATAATGCCCCCATCATGCGCCCCTCACATATAATGCCCCCTGTGTTGTGCCCCTCACATATAATGCCCCCTGTGCTGTGCCCCTCACATATAATGCCCCCATCCTGGGGGCATTATATGTGAGGGGGACAGCACAGGGGGCATTTTATGTTTGGGGCACATGACAGTAGCATTATTTGTGAGGGGCACAGCACAGGGGGAATTATATGTGAGGGGCGCATGACGGGGGCATTATATGTGAAGGGCGCATGATGGGGGCATTATGTATGAGGGGTGCATGATGGGGGCATTATATGTGAGGGGTGCATGATGGGGGCATTATATATGAGGGGTGCATGATGGGGACATTATATGTGAGGGGTGCATGATGGGGGCATTATATATGAGGGGTGCATTATGGGGCATTATATGTGATGGGTACAGCACAGGTGGCATTATATGTGTGGGGCAAAGCGCGGGGCATTATATGTGTGGGGCACAGCACAGGTGGCATTATATGTGTGGAGCACAGCACAGGGGGCATTATATGAAATAATGCCTCCTGTGCTGTGCCCCTCACATATAATGCCCCCTGTGCTGTGCCCCTCACATATAATGCCCCCTGTGCCCCACACATATAATTTATATGTGTGGGGCACAGGGGGCATTATATGTGAGGGGCACAGAACAGGGGGCATTATATGTGTGGGGCAAAGCACAGGGCATTATATGTGTGGGGCACAGCACAGGTGGCATTATATGTGTGGAGCACAGCACAGGGGGCATTATATGAAATAATGCCTCCTGTGCTGTGTCCCTCACATGTAATGGCCCCTGTGCTGTGCCCCTCACATATAATGCCCCCTGTGCTGTGCCCCACACATATAATTTATATGTGTGGGGCACAGCACAGGGGGCATTATATGTGAGGGGCACAGCACAGGGGGCATTATATGTGTGGAGCACAGCACAGGGGGCATTATATGAAATAATGCCTCCTGTGCTGTGCCCCTCACATATAATGCCCCCTGTGCTGTGCCCCTCACATATAATGCCCCCTGTGCTGTGCCCCTCACATATAATGCCCCCTGTGCCCCACACATATAATTTATATGTGAGGGGCACAGCACAGGGGGCATTATATGTGTGGGGCACAGCACAGGGGGCATTATATGTGAGGGGCACAGCGCAGGGGGCATTATATGTGTGGGGCACAGCACAGGGGGCATTATATATGAGGGGCACAGCACAGGGGGCATTATATGTGAGGGGCACAGCACAGGAGGCATTATTTCATATAATGCCCCCTGTGCTGTGCTCCACACATATAATGCCACCTGTGCTATGCCCCTCACATATAATGCCCCCTGTGCTATGCCCCTCACATATAATGCCCCCTGTGCTATGCCCCTCACATATAATGCCCCCTGTGCTGTGCCCCACACAAATAATTTATATGTGTGGGACACAGCACAGGGGGCATTATATGTGAGGGGCACAGCACAGGGGGGCCCCCTGCCATGTGGTCTTCCCATATAATGCCCCCTGTGCTTTGCCCTGTAGCCTCTCACATTAAATATTCCCTTTTTCCAAGTTTTTAAATCCCCCCCCCTCCTCCTGTACAATATAGTTCCCCAAATCCCCTGGGCCCTGAGCATACTCTTCACTACTTACAGTATGCGGGCTGCGGGGACAGGATCTCCGGGCGCCGGCGCGATGATGTGACGTCATTGCGCCGGCCTCTAGTGAATCGCGTCCCCGCAGCTCACACACTGTAATCACAGCGTGTGAAAGTTCAGTGAATGGTGGAGCTGGAGCTTACAGCTTCGGCTCCACCATGCAAGGTGGTGGGGCGGGTGCTGCATACTGCAATCTCGGGGGGGGGCAATTGCCCCGTTGCCCCCCCCCTGGATCCGCCACTGGTCAGGAGAGTCACATGAAATACCACAGGGGGGAATCAAGGGGGAATAATGTGGCACATGCAGTAATAAAGGAGAGGATTATTTGGCACAGGGGGATCGGGGGGGAGCGAATTATGTGGAATGGGGACGTACAGGAGCAAGGAGAGCACTGTTTAAACAGCAGTCTTCTGCTTCTGTGCTGGGGCACTGGGATATTGACTGTACCTCCCTGATGGCAGCCCTGTGTACAAGGTAGGGCCAGCACATAAGCTTGGTTGTCCCAAATTGGGAGTGTTTTTTTCTCTCTTGGAAGTGTTTTTTCCCCCACTTCCGCGTTTGTGTCCTCATCCGCTATTGGAATGTCCCCTATTCGGAGGGTGCAAACACATTAACCCCTTAAGGACTCAGGGTTTTTCAGCTTTTGTTTTTTCCTCCTTACCTTTTAAAAATCATAACCCTTTCAATTTACCACCTAAAAATCCGTATTATGGCTTATTTTTTGCATCACCAATTCTACTTTGCAGTGACATTAGTCATTTTACCCAAAAATTCACGGTGAAACGTAAAAAAAAATCATTGTGCGACAAAATCGAAGAAAAAACGCCATTTTGTAACTTTAGGGGGCTTCCGTTTCTACGTAGTGCATATTTCGGTAAAAATGACACCTTATCATTATTATGTAGGTCCATACGGTTAAAATGATACCCTACTTATATAGGTTTGATTTTGTCGTACTTCTGGAAAAAACCATAACTACATGCAGGAAAATGTATACGTTTAAAAATGTCATCTTCTGACCCCTATAACTTTTTTATTTTTCCACGTACAGGGCGGTATGAGGAGACATTTTTTGCGCCATGATCTGAAGTTTTTATCGGTATGATTTTTGTTTTGCTAAGACTTTTTGATCACTTTTTATTCATTTTTTAATGGTATAAAAAGTGACCAAAAATACGCTTTTTTGGACTTTGGAATTTTTTTGCGCGTTCGCCATTGACCATGCGGTTTAATTATTAATATATTTTTATAGTTCGGACATTTACGCACGTGGCGATACCACATATGTTTATTTTTTTTTTATTTACACTGTTTTATTTTTTTTATGGGAAAAGGGGGGTGATTTAAACTTTTATTAGGGAAGGAGTTAAATGACCTTTATTAACACTTTTTTAAACTTTTTTTTTGCAGTGTTATAGGTCCCATAGGGACCTATAACACTGCACACACTGATCTCTCATGCTGATCACTGGCGTGTATTAACACACCTGTGATCAGTGTTATCGGCGCTTGACTGCTCCTGCCTGGATCTCAGGCACAGAGCAGTCACTCGTCGATCGGACATCGAGGAGGCAGGTAAGGGCCCTCTTGGTGTCCTGTAAGCTGTTTGGGACGCCGCAATTTCACCGCGGCGGTCCCGAACAGCCCGCCTGACTAGCCGGGATAGTTGCACTTTCACTTTAGAAGCAGCGGTCAGCTTTGGCCACCGCTTCTAAAGGGTTAACACCGCACATTGCCGCGATCGGCGATGTATGGTATTAGCCGCGGGTCCCAGCCGTTGACGAGCGCCGGGACCGACGCGATGTGGTGCAGGGTCGCAGCGCGACCCTGCTTCATATTGCGGGAGCCGGCGCAGGACGTAAATATACGTCCTGCATCATTAAGGGGTTAAGGACTCAGCGTTTTTCCGTTTTAGCATTTTCATTTTTTCCTCATCACCTTCTAAAAATCATAACACTTTCAATTTTGCACATAAAATTCCATATGATGCTTATTTTTTGTGCCACCAATTCTAATTTGCAGTGACATTAGTCATTTTACCCAAAAATCCACGGCGAAACGGAAAAAAAAAATAATTGTGTGACAAAATTGAAGAAAAAATTTCATTTTGTAACTTTTGGGGGCTTCCGTTTTACACAGTGCATTTTTCGGTAAAAATAACACCTTATTTTTATTCTGTAAGTCCATACGGTTAAAATGATACCCTACTTATATAGGTTTGATTTTGTCGTACTTCGGAAAAAAATCATAACTACATGCAGAAAAATTATACGTAAAAAATTCTCATATTCTAACCCCTATAACTTTTTTATTTTTCCGCATACGGGCCAGTATGAGGACTCATTTTTTGTGCCGTGTTCTGAAGTTTTTATCGGTACCATTTTTGTATTGATCGGACTTTTTAATCGCTTTTTATTCATTTTTTCATGATATAAAAAGTGACCCAAAATACACTATTTTGGACTTTGGAAAGTTTTTAGTACACCATTGACCGTGCGATTTAATTAACGATATATTTTTATAGTTCGGATATTTCTGTACGCGGAAATACCACATATGTTTATTTTTATGTACAGAGTTTTTTTTATGGGAAAAGGGGGGTGATTCAAATTTTTATTAGGGAAGGGGTTAAATGACCTTTGTTAACTTTTTTTTTAAACTTTTTTTTGCAGTGCTATAGCTCCCATAGGGCGCTATAGCACTGCACACACTGATCTCCTATGCTGATCCCTGCAAAGCCATAGCTTTGCACGGATCAGTGAGATAGGGGCTCGATTGCTCAAGCCTGTAGCTCAGGCTTGGAGCAATCAAACCCCGATCGGATGTCGCGGACACAGATAAGGAGACCTCCGCTTGCGTCCCAGCTGATCGGAACATCGCGATTTTATCACCACGTCTAAAGGGTTAATAGCGCGTGGCACAACGATCGGTGCCGCGCGCTGTTAGCCCAGGGTCCCGGCTATGAATAGCAGCCGGGACCGACCCAGTGTGTTGCGGGGTCAGTCAGTGATTCCTTAAGAGGTTAAGTTTGGGACTCTGCTGGGGAATAAAAAACTGTCCGCTATTGGGAGATGTCCCCTATTGGGAGATGTCCGCTAAGGGAGATTTTACTGTATAATGTTAGTATAAGAAATAGTTGTGCACTGATGATTTTTATTAAACTACAATAGAAATTCTATCCATTTCTAAATATTCACTGTGGGGGAGATGTATCAAAACCTGTCAAAAGGAAAAGACGCTGAGTTGCCCATTGATTGCTTCTTCCATTTTTGCCCATCAGATCGTTTTTATATATATATTTTTTACATTTTTGAACTGGCCTCTGAAAAATTAACCCCTTAAAGACGGAAGGGTTTTTCAGTTTTTGCATTTTCGTTTTTTCCTCATCACCTTCTAAAAATAATAACACTTTCAATTTTGCACTTAATAATACATATGATGGCTTAGTTTTTGCGCCACCAATTCTACTTTGTAATGAAATCAGTCATTTTACCCCAAAATCTACAGCGAAACAGGAAAAAAAATCATTGTGCAAAAAAATGGAAGAAAAAACACAATTTTGTAACTTTTGGGGGCTTCCGTTTCTACGCAGTACATTTTTCACATTATGTTTATTCTGTATGTCCATACGGTTAAAATGATACCCTACTTATATATACGTTTGATTTTGTATTACTTCTGAAAAAAATCATAACTACATGCAGGAAAACTCAATAACTAAACCCCAAGGCCGAAGCCCGGGGTGTAAACCCCTATTGCTTACCCCTTAAAAATTAGCTTTTATTATTTATAGTTAAAAAATAATTCCCACAACAAAAAGATTAAAACTGACAACCATGTGATCCAAATATAGCAGTAGGTGCATTAAATAGGATCAATATCCTCTCAAGTACTAGGTAGCCCTGCAGTGGCTGCCTATTCAGGGGATCACTCTGGTGTTGCTTAAAAGATACACACAATTGCCGCCTCTACATGTTTCGCCGCCTCCGCGGCTTTCTCAAGAGGCAATGGTGGCAATGGCAGCTGCCAAAATGGTGGAGGGGGTATATATAACCCATCCCTCAAATGTCATCAATGTGAGCCCAGTCATATTCTCCAATGTAGTCCATTATAACAAATATTGCCACTAAGGCAACCAATAAAATGTCACTTGTAATCAGCACCATCTGTGTGCGAAAATCATTCACCAATGCGGGACCTGAAATACCTAATCCAGCGATCCCACGTCATACTCCGTCATCAGTTGATGTCAACACTTCCTCCCGATATCATCAAGATGCGCGGCGCATGTCAAAAAGCCGACTGCGGAGAACTTCAAACATCCGCCGGCCTGCTGGAGTCAACTGCGCCTGCGCTAATGTCTCCACAGATATTCTCAATACAGCGGCCGCGCATGCGCTAGAACTTAGAAAAAAACACAGTGACTTGATGCTCTCTCATAGTTAGCAAATAGATAGCTCTAAACGCCCTCAATCTTACCCTTAGCCCTATATATATAAATAAATAGTGACCAGCTCACTAAGGTAACAGTCTATAACTGTCAAGGAAAAAGGAGGGTAAGATGACGACCTACACCGGGATTGGTGAATTAAAATGAAATGAGGTATATGATCATTTATCTTATCGGTTAGTAACCTTGTTATAATATTCCCATTTAAAACATAATAGATATAGGGCAAATGGGATAAATCAACTGATGACGGAGTATGACGTGGGATCGCTGGATTAGGAATTTCAGGTCCCGCATTGGTGAATGATTTTCGCACACAGATGGTGCTGATTACAAGTGACATTTTATTGGTTGCCTTAGTGGCAATATTTGTTATAATGGACTACATTGGAGAATATGACTGGGCTCACATTGATGACATCTGAGGAATGGGTTATATATACCCCCTCCACCATTTTGGCAGCTGCCATTGCCACCATTGCCTCTTGAGAAAGCCGCGGAGGCGGCGAAACATGTAGAGGCGGCAATTGTGTGTATCTTTTAAGCGACACCAGAGTGATCCCCTGAATAGGCAGCCACTGCAGGGCTACCTAGTACTTGAGAGGACATTGATCTTATTTAATGCACCTACTGCTATATTTGGATCACATGGTTGTCAGTTTTAATCTTTTTGTTGTGGGAATTATTTTTTAACTATAAATAATAAAAGCTAATTTTTAAGGGGTAAGCAATAGGGGTTTACACCCCGGGCTTCGGCCTTGGGGTTTAGTTATTGAGTTTGAATTTGGCCCCTTACTACTCTAGGGTAGTTTGTTCAATATAGTTGTTAGTTAGAGATTCAATTCTCATCTTTTTGCCCATTTATCTTTCACTGGAATGGCAGGTTTTCTGTCACAACAAATAAATGTAGATAGTTTAGTTGCGGAAGCCCAACAGGTGTTTTCCACGGGCAATTTACCACCAGAGCAAAGCAATATCCAGCAAGCTTTTAGGAATCTTTCTAAAACTTATATTAGGTCCTGGTGGGAAGTTAGAAGCTTGGACACCTACTCCCAACAGAGGATTGTTTATAGGGGATTACGTATCCCTATCACGCCTAGCTTCCACCGAGAGGATCAGGACTTTGTTAAAGGCTGGGAACAGGTCCTTACAGAGAACTCGCTCCGTATGATTAATTATCTGTTGGAGTATGAAAAAGTACATCTAAATAAAGTTGGTCAGGATCTTGACACTCAGTTGAAGGCAATTCAGGGATTTAGTGCTCATTCTGAGTACAGTGTGCTTGAATCTAAGTTACAAAATCACCTCGAACAGTTCAAGAACGAAATTAAAGATAAGAAACATAAGAAGTACATCACAGACTATACTGACTTTGCTCAGGACCAAGTCTATACATATCGTGGCTATTAGTGTTGAGCGGCATAGGCCATATTCGAATTCGCGAATATTCGCGAATATATGGACGAATATTCGTCATATATTCGCGAATATTAGCATATTCGTTAGATTTGTTTTATTTTCGCGTACGCGAATATTCGCGTATGCGAAAAAAAAAAATATGTGAAAATTAGCATATACAAAATTAACATACGCGAAAATTTGCATATGCGAAAAGTAGCATATGCGAATATTCGCATATGCGAATTTTTGCACGCCAGTCTCACACAGTAGTATTAGAGCCTTCTTTACACCACACAAGCTGGAAGCAGAGAGGGGTGATCACTGTGATGTGTACTGTGAAGAAGAAAAAAAACAAAAAAAAAAAAACGAATATTCGTAATTACGAATATATAGCGCTATATTCGCGAAATTCGCGAATTCGCGAATATGCGATATTCGCGAATAATATTCGAATTGCAAATATTCGCGAGCAACACTAGTGGCTATAAGACCTCTTTCTCACAGTCTAGAAACCAACAAACACAACTGTACAACAGAGGGACTGACATCTCAGAATCTGAGACGTCTGGTACAGAAGGTTTCTTATCGGACACCAATAGCACACAACGTCCCTACCAGAAAAGAAAGACCAAATATTATAGATCTAAACAATCTCAAGCCAAACGTACTCCTCCATCATATACCATCACACAATCTAGAGGAACTTCCCAAAACAGTTCAAGATGTCCCACATATGGGACTACTGGCATGCAGATGGCAAATGCACCAAGCGGGCCATCTGGTCCGCAAGTGACAAATGTATCCAACTCTGGTACCTCCTCTGCCTTTGTGCCCTCATCTACGGGGGGCACACCTGGGCAAGGCAATATAATGACATCTGGGACAGGACAGGTGGGCAACATCTCGCAGGGTGCACGAGGAGGACCGATGCATACACTGGGCAATCCAATAATACCTATTTCCCAGGGGCCATCATCCCAGATAAACACTGTACCAAGTACTTCTTTTTTAGGGACACTCCCTTCACTTTTTCCACCTCCGACACTTTTCTAACTAACGCATGTGAAAATAAAGAAACACCCCACCCTAAAGATACACTTCAAATCTTTAATATTTCCAAATATGCCCTAAATGAGGCGGAGAAATCTCTATTGGGTAAGGGGCTGTCCTTCACTCCAGTACCGAGATTTGATCACTTTACTTGGGTGAAGGACGTTAACCTGTATGCACGCAAATTGGCGTTGCATAAATGGCATACACAAAGAGAACGAGACTCTAGATCACAGTTGCAACAAGATGAAATGGTTAGACATGCCTTACACGAACTACTGTTGGAAAGTGAAGGGAATGACCCAGGTTTTGAGGCATCTATAACGGGACTCAAACCCAAATCCAAATTGACTCCTTGCTTCTCCCAGTATCCAAATATTGACATTTTTGTTGACATTGTTACTCAAGAAATTAGTAAGATTCGCCCAGAAGGGAGAAGAATCAACTCCAATCTGGAGAAGGAGGAACAGCTAGCCTTAACCACATTGAGAAACAATGAGGACATTGTCATTAAGCCCAGTGACAAGGGCGGCAATGTGGTTGTTATGGACCGATCTAAATATATTGAGATGGTGACGGACCTACTGTCGGATCACACCAAGTATGAAAAACTGAGATCAGATCCAACTACAGTTTATCTGCAAGAATATAAGACCCTTCTGGTTACCGCTAGAGATGATGGATTTATCTCCGAAGATGAATTTAAATTTATGTTCAATTCCCGTCCCACTATAGCCACGTTTTATGCACTTCCTAAGATGCACAAGTCCACCACCCCCATTAGGGGTAGACCTATAGTTTTGGGGAATGACTGTTTCACACATGGGGGTAGCCTTTATTTGGATCACATACTTTCACCTTTTGTCACCACACTTCCTTCCTATCTGCGGGACACTAAGGACACTGTCCTTAAATTGACAGATATTACTGTCACAGACACTACCATACTTACAAGTCTGGACGTTGAGAGTTTGTATAGCAATATACGGCATCAGCTAGGACTTGCAGCAGTCTCCAGATATTTAAGCACCAAGAGCACTCGTTTTCACGGGCACAATAAATTTATTCTAGCACTTTTGGAATTTTTTCTTACACATAATTATTTTTTATTTAATGGCACCTTCTATCACCAGACACAGGGCACAGCTATGGGGGCTTCATGTGCACCAAATTATGCAAATTTGGCAATGTTTGTTATAATGGACTACATTGGAGAATATGACTGGGCTCACATTGATGACATCTGAGGGATGGGTTATATATACCCCCTCCGCCATTTTGGCAGCTGCCATTGCCACCATTGCCTCTTGAGAAAGCCGCGGAGGCGGCGAAACATATAGAGTCGGCAATTGTGTGTATCTTTTAAGCGACACCAGAGTGATCCCCTGAATAGGCAGCCACTGCAGGGCTACCTAGTACTTGAGAGGACATTGATCCTATTTAATGCACCTACTGCTATATTTGGATCACATGGTTGTCAGTTTTAATCTTTTTGTTGTGGGAATTATTTTTTAACTATAAATAATAAAAGCAAATTTTTAAGGTGTAAGCAATAGGGGTTTACACCCCGAGCTTCGGCCTTGGGGTTTAGTTATTGAGTTTGAATTTGGCCCCTTACTACCCTAGGGTAGTTTGTTCAATATACATGCAGGAAAATGTATATGTTTAAAATTGTCCTATTCTGACTCCTATAACTTTTTTATTTCTCCATGTGTGGGTCAGTATGAGGGCTAATTTTTTGCGTCGTGATCTGAAGGTTTTATCGGTACCTTTGTTGTTTTGATCAGACTTTTTGATCGCTTTTTATTCATTTTTTTATGGTATGAAAAGTGACCAAAAATACGTATTTTGGACTTTGGAATTTTTTTGGCGCGTACGCCATTGACCGTGCGGTTTAATTAATGATACATTTTTATAGTTCAGACATGTAAGCACACAGTGATACCACATATGTTTATTTTTATTTTTATTTACAGTTTTTATTTTATTGGGTAAAGGGGGGTGATTTAAACTTTTATTAGGGAAGGGGTTAAATGATCTTTATTAACTTTTTTTTCACTTTCTTTTTGCAATGTTATAGCCTCATAGGGGACTATAGCATGCAGTACATTGATTTAATACACTGATCACTGCCATTGCATTCAATGGCAGGGATCAGTGTTATTGGCGGTTGATTGCTAAAGCCTGGATTTCAGGCTTGGAGCAATCATTCGCCGATCGGACGCGCAGGAGGCAGGTAAGGCACCCTTCTGCTGCATCCTAGCTGATCAGAAAATTGTGATTTTATGGTGATGGTCCTGATCAGCCTGACTGAGCTGCCGGGAAGCTTTTACTTTAACTTTAGACGCGGCGATCAACTTTTATCACCGCATCTAAAGAGTTAATGCCGGACATCAGCCCGATGCTGAGAGCGCATCATACCTCAGGGGATGCTTATGAACATTCATAAATGTCTATAGGCGTTAAGGGGTTAAAGGAGTGATCTGATTGGTTGCTATGGGCAACTCAGCAACTTTTCATTTGGACAAGTTTTGATAAATCTCCCCCTATGTATGTATGTATATATATATATATATATATATATATATATATATATATATATATATATATATAAAGAGAGAGAGCGAGAGAAAGAGAGAGAGAGAGAGAGAGAGAGTGAGAGAGAGAGAGAGAGATATGTTGTGTCCCGGTACAGGACATGTCCTGTCCCTTTTGTCTAGAGTCCCCTCAGCCGGAGTCCCTCAATGCTAATGGGCTCTCCTGAAGGGCTAACCCCTAGTCGCCTCTTAATATGTTGATATTTAATGGGTATATTTTCCGTATATTCAGGCGTATAAGAAGACTTTTTAACCCCAAATTTTCTTCTGAAAAGTCGGGGGTCGTCTTTTACGCCGGGTATTGGGGTCCGGCATAGGAATACTTATGATTATCTGCCCAGGCCGGCTCCTGTGTGCGGCTGCAGGCGGGGGCCGGCCAGAGCATGTATAAACTAATAACTGTATACTTAACCTCTTCAGGACGTATGGATACACCCTGCATTCCGAGTCCTTAAGGACTCGCCGGTTGGGGACCGGAGCCGGATGTCTGCTGAAATCGTTCAGCAGGTATCCCGGCATATCGCCCAGGGGGGTCATTATGCCCCCCCCATGTCGGCGATGGGCGCAGATCGCTGGACAATTCAGTCCAGCGATCTGCGGCGATTCCGGGTCAATCGGGTCTCCAGTGACGGCCCTGAACAGCCAGAGCCAGCAGGGGTGAGGTTGCACTGGTGCCACCTCACGATCGCCCTGATTCGTCGTTCGGTTTACCGACAGACCAATCAGGGCGCCTGCTGCGGGTGTCACTCCCGCAACCCGCTCCGCCCCTCTTCCGGAGGGCATGATCGGGTGCGGGAGGAAGACCCCAGGTGCTGGGGACCCCGATCCCCGGCGTACCTGTTGGGATTGGGGCCCCAGGAGCGACGGCCGCAGCGAGGGACTGACCTGTAGCGGAGCAGCAGCAGGAGGTGAGTGACAGCCTCCTGCTGTTGCTTAGCAACAGCTCCCAGCATGTAAAAAGGGCATGCTGGGAGCTGTAGTTATGCAACAGCAGGAGGCAGACCACCACAACTCCCAGCATTCCCTTATGGGCATGCTGGGACTTATAGGTTTGCAACAGCTGGAGGCACATTTTTTCTATGGAAAAGTGTACCTTCAGCTGTTGTATAACTACAACCCCCAGCTTGCACAAACAGTTAAAGTGCATGCTGGGAGTTGTAGTGGTGCATCTGCTGGTTGCATAACTACAACTCCCAGCATGCCCATTGGCTGTCGGTGACTGCTGAGAGTTGTAGTTTTGCAACAGCTGAAGGCACACTGGTTGTGAAACTCAGAGTTTTTTTTTACCTAACTCAGTGTTTCACGACCGGTATGCCTCCAGCTGTTGCAAACTACAACTCTCAGCATGTACAGTCTGTTAGCGCATGCTGGGAGTTGTAGTTTTACAACAGCTGGATGTCCCCCCCCAATGTGAATGTACAGGATACACTCACATGGGCGGAGGTTTACAGTAAGTAACCGGCTGCAAGTTTGAGCTGCGGTAAATTTTCTGCCGCAGCTCAAACTGCCAGTGAGAAACTACTTTGAACCCCCCGCCCGTGCGACTGTACCCTGAAAACACTACATTACACTACCACAAAATAAAATAAAAAGTAAAAAACACAACATATACACATACCCCTACACAGCCCCCCTCCCCCTCCCCAATAAAAAGAAAAAACGTCTGGTACGCCACTGTTTCCAAAACGTAGCCTCCAGCTGTTGCAAAACTACTCCCAGTATTGCTGGACAGCCGTTGACTGTCCAAGCATGCTGGGAGTTTTACAACAGCTGGAGGCACCCTGTTTGGGAATCACTGGCGTAGAATACCCCAATGTTCACCCCTATGCAATCCCTAATTTAGGCCTCAAATGCGCATGGCGCTCTCACTTTGGAGCCCTGTCGTATTTCAAGGCAACAGTTTAGGGTCACATATGGGGTATCGTTGTACTCGGGAGAAATTGTGTTACAAATTTTGGGGGGTATTTTCTGCTTTTACCCTTTTTAAAAATGTAAAATTTTTGAGAAAACAAGCATTTTAGGTAAAAAAAATATTTTTTTTTTACATATGCAAAAGTCGTGAAACACCTGTGGGGTATAAAGGTTCACTTAACCCCTTGTTACGTTCACCGAGGGGTCTAATTTCCAAAATGGTATGCCATGTTTTTTTTTTTTTTTTGCTGTCCTGGCACCATAGGGGCTTCCTAAATGCGAAAAATTTGCACTCAAAAAGCCAAGTATGACTTCTTCTCTTCTGAGCATTGTAGTTCGCCCGTAGTGCACTTCAGGCCAACTTATGGGGTACCTCCATACTCAGAAGAGATGGGGTTACAAATTTTGGGGGGTATTTTCTGCTATTAACCCTTGCAAAAATGTGAAATTTGGGGGGAAACACATTTTTGTGAAATTTTTTTATTTCTTTTTTTACGTATGCAAAAGTCGTGAAACACCTGTGGGGTATTAAGGCTCACTTTATTCCTTGTTATGTTCCTCAAGGGGTCTAGTTTCCAAAATGGTATGCCATGTGTTATTTTTTTTGCTGTTCTGGCACCATAGGGGCTTCCTAAATGCAACATGCCCCCCAAAAACCATTTCAGAAAAACGTACTCTCCAAAATCCCCTTGACGCTCCTTCGCTTCTGAGCCCTCTACTGCACCCGCCGAACACTTTACATAGACATATGAGGAATGTCCTTACTCGAGAGAAATTGGGCTACAAATATAAGTATACATTTTCTCCTTTTACCCCTTGTAAAAATTCAAAAATTGGCTCTACAAGAACATGCAAGTGTAAAAAATGAAGATTATGAATTTTCTCCTTCACTTTGCTGCTATTCCTGTGAAACACCTAAAGGGTTAAAACGCTGACTGAATGTCATTTTGAATACTTTGGGGGGTGTAGTTTTTATAATGGGGTCATTCATGGGGTATTTCTAATATGAAGACCCTTCAAATCCACTTCAAACCTGAACTGGTCCCTGAAAAAAAGCGAGTTTAAAATTTTGTGAAAAATTGGAAAATTTCTGCTGAACTTTGAAGCCCTCTGGTGTCTTCCAAAAGTAAAAACACTTCAATTTTATGATGCAAACATAAAGTAGACATATTGGAAATGTGAATAAAAAAAATGTTTGGAATATCCATTTTCCTTACAAGCAGAGAGCTTCAAAGTTAGAAAAATGCAAAGTTTTCAAATTTTTCATAAAATTTGGGGATTTTTACCAAGAAAGTATGCAAGTTACCACAAAATTTTACCACTATGTTAAAGTAGAATAAGTCACGAAAAAACAGTCTCGGAATCAGAATGATAACTAAAAGCATTCCAGAGTTATTAATGTTTAAAGTGACAGTGGTCAGAATTGCAAAAAATGTCCGAGTCCTTAAGGTGAAAAAGGGCTAAGTCCTTAAGGGGTTAAAAACCAGGGTGCCTTCAGCTGTTGTGAAATTACAACTCCCAGCATGCCCGGACCGGCAAAAGCATTCCGGGCATGCTGGTAGTTGTAGTTTCTCAACAGCTGGAGGCACCCTGGTTTTTAGTATACATTAATTAGTTTTTACATGCTCTGGCCTGCCCCCACCTGCAGCCGCACACAGGAACTGGCCCGGGCAGATAATCATAAGTAAATCAAAGCTCATTGTACTTAGAATTCCCAGCAAACCTGTGAGGAACCTGAACTACGGTCCTCTATACTAAAGACTGTTCTGTTTCCTGCAGTTGCATAAAATATGCAGTAAAATTTATTCTGGTTTTCATCAAATATCTGCTGTGGACATTCAATTATTTCTCCTTACCCTTTCTGGGACGGTTGGCGGTAGGACCATTACTCTAAGGAAAACGCATCCTGGCATCACAACAACATAGGGTTTATATCAGCATACCCTACACTATTACCTGCACCACCTAGTCACCACATGCTCTTTTGGCATCTTACGAACAGGATTCAGGTGTGTTCCTACAACTATTGAGCCACCATTATTGCAAGCAATAGTACTCCCCCTATGAAGAACTGTGATATGCGAACTGTTTAGAATTTTTGCATGCTGCAAATATATGTGCGCACGTAAGTGAATGGGACTTTGCTATTAACATTGTGTTTGTCTGGTTCGCAAGAAAAAGTAAGGGGGGAGGCGAAAAACTGTGATTGCAGTCCCTACCTGAAGGGGTTACAGTCAGCAAAGGGTATTCCCGCGCGCGCGAACAGCCGCAGCTCCTCCCCACGAGGCCTCCACAGTCACGCCTCCAGTGCTGGCCGGCCGGAATGAAAAGTTCCACTCGTGTTGCTGGGGGGAAAGATTTCTCGCCTGTACCAAACTGGAAACTTCTTTGGGCACAGCGAAAATTTTAACGCTCCGGCAGCTGTGCCAGCATCTTTACACAGCATCTCCGCTGCAGAAGCTCCGCAAAAGCTAAAAGAAGGATCCGGGCAGCACAACTGGTACAGTACACTGCAGCAGCAGACCGCACTAGTTGCCGCAGCAAGCTACAGTCCTTCTTAAAGGGCCAGTGCACTATAAAAACTCAAATGTCAGATCAATGCACTCATGTTCCAGATCAACACACTCAAGTTCCAGCTCAATGCACTCAAGTTCCAGATCAGCGCACGCAAAATGCATTTAAAGGGCCAGCGCACTCAAGCGTCATTTAAAGGGCCAGTGCACCCAACCAATTACAAAATGTCAGCACCTACAGCATCATCCCCACCACCTAACCAACAGGATGGAGGTACTCCTTCAACCCCACCAGAGGGGTCACCACGAAGAATGTTAACTGCTTCACCTCCAGCTCAGTGCCTCAACTTGGGAGCTCCTGTAGCCGCACCTGTCTTCCTGGGGAATCCAGTGCTCCCTACCTACAATGGGGATCCCTTCACATTGCAGGACTTCAAGGAGAAGATACAGAGTCTCTTTGTCTTCTATTCTTTTCCCCCTATTGAGCAGGTTCAGTTACTCATGGGACAGCTACTGGGGTCTGCGTTGGAAGAAGTCCGCACCTGGCCAGCTGCCGAAAAGGCTACCGTAGAGCAGATTTTCGAGGGACTCTACCAAGTGTTCGAGTTTCAATCCCCATCTGAGGTACGCCTACGATTATACGAAAGACATCAGAAACCAGGTGAGACCCTTCGGGCATATGCTGTTGCATTACAAAATGCCTTAGAAACTTTGCAGAAGTTAGATGGCATTACGCCCGAGCAGGGTAATAAGGTGCTCATGGACAGATTCATAGATGGGGCACAAAATAAATGGGACAAGGCCCAACTTAGGATGCTGGCGGTGCAGAACCCTGATATATCTTTTCCTGCCTTCAAGAGGTTAGCCATAAAAGTTAGCCATAAAAGTGAGGGCCCGAGGTAGAAGAAGTTAGCGCCCCTTCAGCTGAGATATTAGGAGCCTCTGCCAGATCTTCACAGCCCTTACCCCCTGTTGTTGCACCAGCTTCGGCCCCTATGAGTCCTGGGCCCACAGATCTACAAAGTGTACGACAGGATATTGACCAACTGACTAAAGCGGTTAAAGAACTGGGAAGCAGGTCTAGTCCACCCAGCCAACAAACACTTCCACCTCATTACCCCCCTGAGAAGCCTCCAGGGACTCAAAGGCCTGTCTTCAGCCATTGCAATAAAGCCGGGCATTGGAAAAGTCAGTGCTGGGCTTTAAACGGGAATCCCCTGAGGTTGGGGACCACCCCTCAGGAGCAACAACCTTAGGTCCAGAATCAACCGGCACCAAGTCAGGATTTTCTTGGTATGTTGCCCCATGTCCTTATGTGAAAATTATTGTGGAGGGGGTACAGTTAGAGGCCCTGATTGACACGGGTTCTCAGGTATCCACTATTCCCCAAGAGGTGTTTTATAGGTATTGAGGACCTGAAATGTTGTGTGAACCCGATGACGTGGATTTTAAAGTGGTGGCAGGGAACGGGAAACCAGTACCCAGGCATGGTTAATGGGAGCCCCCATACAAATAGGGGAGTATGTCCTTTGAGGACAAGGTATCATTGTAACTAATGTAAATGATAAAGTTGCAGCAGAGTTTATCCTAGGAATGAACATCATGAGACATTGTTTTGAGGAGATTGTAGGGTCCCTGCATGCATCTTTCCCTCACATGTCACCCTCAGGCTGGCGAGCTGCGCAACACCATCTGAGGACGCTTCAAGCAGAACAGAAGCTCGTCAACCGCCGTGGGGAGATCTGCCGTGTAAGGATTCAGGACATACGGTCTGTGACCCTTCAGCCACAGACGGAATCAATTATCTGGTGCCATGCCCGACCAGGGGTGAAGAATCAAAATTATCAGGCCTTACTGGAGCCAATCCAACTGGAAGACTACCCGTTGGTCCGTGCAGCCAGGAGTCTGGTGACCGTAACTAATGGAAGAGTCCCAGTTTGAGTAGTTAACCTCTTGGATGTCACCACCAGACTGCCTAAGTATACTCCTGTCGCTCAGCTATACCATCTTGGGCCCAAGGATGTACTGACTAAGCCGCAAGTAGCCCAACAGCAGACTGCACATACCACTCACGGAGTCGATTACGGCTATCCAGAACCATGGTGGACCCAGCTGTAGAAAGAGGACAAGAATACCCCCAGAGATCAGGTGGGAGGAGTCATCCAAGTGGCCAAACAATATCATCAGGCCTTCAGCAAGCACCCCACCGATTTTGGCCGGACCACGATGATCCAGCATCGGATCCTAACAGGTGATAGTCCTCCAATCAAGGAAAGGCATCGCCCAGTGGCCCCTGGTATGTATCAGACGGTGAAGAAAATGCTGACAGAAATGAAGGAGACCGACGTCATCCGGGAGAGCCAAAGTCCTTGGGCTACTCCCTTGGTCCTTGTTAAAAAGAAACATGGGACCATTCGCTTCTGCGTGGATTACAGAAAACTGAATAATTTCACTCACAAAGATGCCTACCCTCTATCTCGAATTGAGGAATCCTTGAATGCCCTAGGATCAGCTGCCTACTTCTCGACATTAGAATTGACCAGTGGATATTGGCAAGTACCGATGGCGTGAGAGGATGGCGTTTGTGACCCCGATGGGGCTCTTTGAGTTCAAAAGTATGCCTTTTGGGCTATTCAACGCACCTGCCACCTTCCAATGCTTAATGTAACGATGCCTAGGACATCTCAACTTCCAGAGTGTACTCCTATATCTGGACGATGTCATTGTCTATTCCAAGACTTATCAAGAGCATCTGGACCATTTGAAGGAAGTGTTTCAAGTTCTGATCCAGAACTGCTAAAGATTAAACCCTCTAAGTGCCATCTGTTAAAGCCACGGGTCCACTATCTTGGCCACGTAGTCAGTGCAGAAGGTGTTCAGGCTGACCCAGAAAAAGTGAGTGTTGTCAAGGACTGGCCTACTCCACGTACGGTGTGGGACATCAGAAGCTTCCTGGGATTTGCTGGCTATTACCGGCGCTTCATCCCTCACTTCTCACAAATTGCTGGACCCCTCACAGCTCTTCTCTGGGGTACTGCGAAGGAGAACTACAACGGAAGACTCCCGATCTAGTGGGCTGAGGAACAAGAAACAGCGTTCCAAGCTTTGAAGTACTTACTCACTGAGCCACCTATCTTGGCATATCCTGATTATGGTCAGCCCTTCAGGCTGTACACAGATGCCAGCTTCGAAGGCCTGGGAGCTATCCTATCCCAGGTACAAGAAGGAAAAGAAAGGGTGATAGCCTACCCCAGCAGACACTTGCGAAGAGCAGAGAAGAACAACGCCAACTACAGTTCCTTCAAGTTGGAGCTCCTCGCCTTAGTCTGGGCAGTGACCGAGAAGTTCAAGGACTATCTAGCAGCCACCCCTTTCGTTGTGTACACAGACAACAACCCGTTGGCATACCTGAATACCGCAAAATTGGGAGTTATTGAACAGTGTTGGGCCTCCAGGCTGGCCAACTATGACTTTAACATCAAATGCAGAAGTGGTAAATACAATGTGAACGCTGATGTACTTTCCCGTATGGCTCCTGGCGAAGAACCACCCTTCGAGGATGAGTGGGAAGACGTGGCGATGCCCCCATTCTACCAGAGGTTCATGAGTCAGAATGCCTTGACCACACAAGAAGGCGGTGAACCTGGTTTTACCAAGGTTCCTGAGGACCTCTACATTTGGAAGACTCTGCAGGACAAGAGTCAAGTTATGGGGGATCTGTTGGACTATCTACTTCAGAAAAAGGTACCAACCCGTCTATGCCGGTGACAGTGTGACTTTGAATTGAAGAGGTTGGTGTGCCAAAGAAACCGACTGTTAATCCACAAAGGACTACTATACAGTACAGGAACTCACTGGATCCAGTCTTTGGTGAACGACTCCATCAGATCCTGATTCCTAAAAGAGATGCTGCCATGGTCCTGAATGCCTATCACAATCAGTCTGGACACTTTGGGATCCACAAGATTGAAGCCACCATCAGACAGCGGTTTTATTGGATAGGGATGCGAGGAGACATCGAGAAATGGTGCGGAGAATGTACTGTCTGCAATGTCACCAAGAACCTTCGCAAGGATGCAAGAGCACCCCTACATTCCATCCGGACCGAAAGGCCCAACCAGCTGGTCACCTTGGATCATGAGAAGCCGTCTTCTACCCTGTTCGGGTTATACTTACGCCAAGTGGGTGGTGGTAGTGCCCGTCAAGGAGCTCACAGTGAAGACTGCAGCACAGATGTTTTATACCCACTGGGTCCAGACCTTGGGATGTCCGGAGTCGGTTCTCACGGATCGAGGAACCGCCTTTGATGCCCAGCTGTTTTGGGAACTCTGACAGTTCCACGACTGCAAGAAGCTCCGGACTACAGCTTATCACCCCCAGGGGAATGGACTGTGTGAGAGGATCAACCAGGTCTTCATACATATGCTGAGAGTAGCGTCAGTGTCCAAGCACGGAGAGTGGCCCCGAGCTGCTAGAAATCTACAATAATACGATCCACTGCTCCACAGGGTACACTCCCTTTTTCCTCATAATGGATCGACATGGGCAACTTCCTAAAGACAGAGCCTTTGGGCTGCAAGCACCATTCAACAACTCTCCACAAGCCTCACAAAACTGGGTCTCCGAACACCAGCAGAGGATTCAAGAAGCCAAAGAGATTGTTGAGAAAAAGATGGGCGAGGCCCAGTAACGTCAGCAGAGAGATTACAACCTCCACATCAGCTAAGCTGCTACAACTGGGAGACAGAGTCTGGCTCAGGAAATTGCCCATAATGCACAAATCAGACTCCCTGCTGTGCCGTACCCCGACTCAGACGTCTATGAAATCCAGAAGACTGAATTTGAACCGCAGGTGGTCCATAGGAATCGGATCATATTGTGCCTTAGGGAGGACTTACCGGAACTGCCTCCTCCTGATCCCATAGCTGACAGACCTGTGAGGGAATACATACCAGGAGAAGGGGTCCACCCATCCATGGACATTCCTATGTTCTCCCCTCTTTAACCTGCAATGTTCTGTGGTGTACCCTGTCCAGCTCGAGCACAACCGTCATTAGTCTCCTCTCCTGCTAAAAACCTGTCTCCAGTGACAACTCCAGGAAGGTCAGAACCCCTCTCACCCATTTCAATGGCTTCTCTCAGTCCAGGATTGAATATGACTCCTGTATCCAGCCCTCAAGCTGGTCCCTGCGGGACTGAAGTTACAAGAGAACTGACAGCAGAAGATGTTCCTGAAACCCAAGAGGTGGTTATGCGTCTTTCTCAAAGTTCGACACAGGGAAACATTCCTCTCAGATACCAAGACTGACTTAATCCAATAAATTGTACACATGGTACATCTCGTAACTCTTATTAGTGTACCTTCCAATAAAGTTCAGTACACATAATTCCAAAATACAGCTCACAAAAACAACAAAAATATTTCTTAGGGACTGTAACATGCTATATTCCAGTTCCATACCACTGTTTATGCACTAACATGTGTTTTGTTGTCCTCTACGTGTTCAGGATGCTCTTCCTGGCCAGAAGATGCTCCTGTAGCTCACTTAAATGCACATATCCAGAAAGGTAACAATATGTAAGTGTTATCTAGACAGAGTTCTAGGTGTAAGAGTGTAGTACCTATAGACCCTAGTAGCTAAGGCATTGGTCAGAAAGCCTCAGGCAAACCAATCCGAAACAAGTGTATAACTCAGATAATGAATATGTGGTATAATAAATAGTTTGTATGTGTCAACAAACAAACAAATGGTGAGATCTGTTAAAGTATGTAGTAGCATTACTGTCATTCATTATACATACTTCTAGTTATATTTTAGTCTATTGGTCAGTCAAGAAAAAAAAATATCAGTCAAATGTTTTTTGGTATTACATTTTATGCATTGTCAATAGGTGTGTAATAAAGTAAAGTCAAATGGAGATATCTAAAGGATCTCTAGATAAGGTTATACTATCCTGTTCGTGATTCAATCCCAAACAATCCTGTTTATATTGATTTTAGAGCTTGTATGGACATTTCCCAATGCACAAGGATTCTTTGTTGTTATTCATCTACAATCTGATTAAGGCCATTCCTAAATATGCCCAGGGCTGTTTTGGACTTTATCATTCCGTCCCTCTGACTTTGGGGACCTTCGTCAAGGAGGACTTAGTTTAAGTAAGGGAGTTTCTGGTGTCCCGGGACAGGACATGTCCTGTGCCTTTTGTCTAGAGTCCCCTCAGCCAGAGTCCCTCCATGCTAATGGGATCTCCTGAAGGGCTAACCCCTAGTCGCCTCTTAATATGTTGATATTTAATCGGTATATTTATATATTTAATTTATATAGGATACCTATGTATAGAACCTTAGAGGCCCCATGCCTTTAATCTATGTTATGCTATGGTTTAAGGACCTTTGGATCATGTGATATACCCAGGGTTTCAGAGGTCAGGACTGACAGGTTTGGCTATCCAATGAGCTTTGTCCCACCCCCTTAATATATAAGGGGCTGCTGCCACTAAATTCTCTCTCTTGTTCCTGGCACTTAAAGAAAGCACATCTCAGCACAAATCATCAATTCAAGCTAGGCCTGAAGCCTTATCTTCTGCAGCCACTAAACCGTGAGTTATCCAGCTCAAAACTACTAAAATCCTGTGTGACTACTGCAACTCAATTATCTTCAAACCAGTAGCACAGTGGCTAGCAAATCAAAGCTCATTGTACTTAGAATTCCCAGCAAACCTGTGAGGAACCTGAACTACGGTCCTCTATACTAAAGACTGTTCTGTTTCCTGCAGTTGCATAAAATATGCAGTAAAGTTTCTTCCGGTTTTCATCACATATCTGCTGTGGGCATTCAATTATTTCTCCCTACCGTTTCTGGGACGGTTGGCAATAGGACCATTACTCTAAGGAAACCGCATACTGGCTTCACGACAACATAGGGTAAATACCAGCATTCCCTACACTATTACCTGCACCACCTAGTCACCACAGATAGATTGATAGATAGATAGATAGATATCGTAGTGTTTTCAGGATGCTGGTGCATTTTGTGCTTGTTTGTATGTTGACATATACACTTTATCCTGGATCATCCTTAATCATACCAGTTCTTGTAGGTATTCAATATCCCAGTGTATAATATACATTTTCTATTGGATTTTGTAGGTGGCTGGGAAATGCACTTTATGAAATATGCCTAATACTTGCTCTGTTAATGCATTGTTTATTTCTCTATGCACTTGAATATTAGTGCCATCTAATGGTTGCTTTGTGTTAAGAATGGAAGCAGGAAAGCTTTGCACTACTTTAACCCATAGATGTGCACTGGGGAAAACCTTAAAAATGGGGAGGTCAATTGCTCAATCCCAGTCTTCCTCATTCCCGAGAATTTCCTATCTAAATTATTTAACAGAATGTAAAGAGTATCCTAGGGAATAGTAAGAAGGTGCTTTGGGGCACCTGCTTACTATTCCCTAAAGTAGGCCTCAGAATAATGGGTAAGTTTGGCGCTACAGCCTATGAAATGTATTTGGCATATCCAGGTTATAATGTCCACTACTAATGGGATACTGAAATGAAGAAAAAAAGAAGAATGATTCATATAGCCATTGGAGATAAGCTGTGCATGAGCTCCACTGAAGTCTAGGACCCATCAGTCTTCAGGCCGGTCCTAGTTATCTGTGTCATTGAGAAAGCTACATCCCACTTTGCCTGCACTTTTAAGACTTGGCATTGCATCTACAGCTCTTTGTCTGGCATTTATATCTTCATCACAACTTGCACCACATCTGATACCATTACTAGGAAGTGCAGCGGTGGAACCTCTCCCAAGCAACCGGACCAGCCTATAAAATATTAGATAGCCTGTAGAGCCTCAGGTCTCAAGCTTGTCTGATCATAACTGGCTGTAACATTGCAAGCTCAGCAAGCCTATAGGTTTTTCTCCCTTCAAATGGAGTTCATCTGGGCTCTGATGTGTCTGCAGGTTCTCTAGTTAAACTAATCTCCACATCCTGTTCAGAAGCTTGGAGCGGTTGGCAGCGGTAGTGACGTTACGGCCACGTCCCATCATGCCATCACACCACGTCGCCTCCATTCATATCTATGGGAGGGGGTATGACGGCCCCTCCTATAGACATGAATGGAGGGGGCGTGGCAAGACATCATGAGAGGACATGGCCGTAACGTCACTACCGCTGCCAACCGCTCCAAGCTTCTGATCTGGATGTTCAGAATTCTGGGGCAATAGTAGCTATTTGGTAGGAGGAGAAGGTAGTTGAGAGGTGCAAACCTCATCAAAAATAATAATAAAGAATAGCAAATTTGGCTTAGCTGCTATAGCCAGGAGTGATGATGTTTTGTTTTTGTTTTTTATGTGTGTGTGGGGGGGGGGGGGGGGTGAAAAAATAGACAATTTATTTTAAAAATCTCAACCCCTTTAAAGATGCATACAGCTTTATAGAAAATCACAAGTCAAACATTCTGGCTCATCACAAGTAGCAACAATTGACAACCTTAGGTTTGCATGCAATTTACTAGAAGTGATAGCAGTATGCTGCAATTTTCTAACACAAGCAATTATGTTTCTGTAGCATGCCACGTCTGGACTAAAGGAATAAATACTTTATATTATTCAATTTGACAGAAATAATGAGTTACCTAATAATAGACAAACCAGATACAGAATGCAAATTGCCATAAGCACCCATTAAAATTAATAATAGAGTCAAATATATATGAGAGGGTGACTCTGTAAGTACCAAAAATAGGGCATTTTGTAAGTTTAAATATTAACTTCTTGGAAGCATAAAAGCCTTCTTACAACAGATAGATTCTGCAACTAAAATATGGCAAGAGTTATCTCCCAGATATTGTGCTGCAAATGCAAAAAAGTGTAATATTGAAAAGTAATTGTAAAACCATGCTTTAAAAGTAATTAGTGAAATATTAAAGAGAATTCTCTGGGCAATAAG
The DNA here is from genome assembly GCF_029499605.1 of Hyla sarda. NCBI lineage: Eukaryota > Metazoa > Chordata > Amphibia > Anura > Hylidae > Hyla > Hyla sarda. The sequence continues at coordinate 429,255,467 of NC_079190.1, forward strand.
CATTACTTGGGATAATGAAAACATGTAAGCAATATTTTACCATAATCAGTAATTAGTAGTCGAAACACGGCTAACTAGACCCTGGGGCCCAATGAGGACTTCATAAAGTCCCTGCTCTAACGTCCTTTACATTAAGTGCTATGACTCTCCAGTGTGAATTTTGGAATACAGTTCTTAAAGGGGTACTCCAGCCCTTATACTTCTTATCCCCTATCCCAAGGATAGGAGATAAGATGTCTGCTGGCAGGGGTCCCGCAGCTGGGGTCCCCTGCAATCTGTCATTCAGCACCCACCTTTGTGAGCTCCCCGAAGCGCTGGAGGCTCCAAATGTGTAGCGTGATGACCACGGGGCCGGAGTATTGTGATGTCACGACTCGTGTGATGTCATGCCCCGCCCCCTCAATGCAAGTCTTTGGGAGGGGGCATGACGATCGTCTCGCCCCCTCCTATAGACTTGCATTTTGGTAGGAGGGGAAGGTAGTTGAGAGGTGCAAACCTCAGCAAAAATAATAATAATAAAAGAATAGCAAATGAGGGTTAGCTGCCTTAGCCAGCAGTACTGGTGTTTTTTGGGGGGGAAAAAGACAATTTTTATTTTTATTTTTTTATCCCAACCCCTTTAAAAATGCATACAGATTTATAGAAACCACAAGTCAAAAATTATGGATCATCACAAGTAGCAACAATTGACAACCTTCGGTTTGTATGCAATTTACTAGAAGTGATAGCAGTATACTGCAATTTTCTAACACAAGCAATTATGTTTCTCTAGCTTGCCACATCTGGACTAAAGGAATACATACTTTATATTATTCAATTTGACAGTAATAATGAGTTGCCTAATAATAGACAAACCAGATACAGAATGCAAATTACCATAAGGACCCATTAAAATTAATAATAGACAAAAATATACAGTATATGAGAGGGTGAGTCTGTAGGTACCAAAAAATAGGGCATTTTGTAAGTTTAAATATTAACTTCTTGGAAGCATAAAAGCCTTCTTACAACAGATAGATTCTGCAGCTAAAATATGGCAAGAGTTATCTCCCAGAAATTGTGCTGCAAAAGGAAAAAAAAAGTGTAATATTGCGGTGTAAAGTCATTATAAAACCATGCTTTAAAAGTAATTAGTAAAATATTAAAGAGAATTCTCTGGGCAATAAGCATTACTTGGGATAATGAAAACATGTAAGGCTGGGTTCACACTACGTTTTGTCCCATACGGGAGCGCATACGGCAGGGGGGAGCTAAAATCTCGCGCTCCCGTATGTCACCGTATGCGCTCCCGTATGTCATTCATTTCAATGAGCCGACCGGAGTGAAACGTTCGGTCCGGTCGGCTCATTTTTGCGCCGTATGCGCTTTTACAACCGGACCTAAAACCGTGGTTGACCACAGTTTTAGGTCCGGTTGTAAAAGCGCATACGGCGCAAAAATGAGCCGACCGGACCGAACGTTTCACTCCGGTCGGCTCATTGAAATGCCGTATGCGCTCCCGTATGGGACAAAATGTAGTGTGAACCCACCCTAAGCAATATTTTACCATAATCAGTAATTAGTAGTCGAAACACGGCAAACTAGACCCTGGGGCCCAATGAGGACTTCATAAAGTCCCTGCTCTAACGTCCCCAACATTAAGGGCTATGACTCTCCAGTGTGAATTTTGGAATACAAAGGGGTACTCCGGCCCTAATACATCTTATCCCCCTATTCAAAGGATAGGGGATAAGATGTCTGATCATGGGGGTCCCACCACTGGGGACCACTCCAATTTGTCATTCAGCACCCACCTTTGTGAGCTCTCCGCAGCGCTGGAGACTCCAAATGTGTAGTGTGATGACCATGGGGTCGGAGTATCATTATGTCATGACTCCGCCCCCCCATGTGACATCACGCCCCACCCCCTCAATGCAAGTCTACGGGAGGGGGTGCGCAATGACAGATTGCGGGGTTCCCCAGCGGCGGGACCCCAGCGACCAGATATCTTATCCAAATGATAGGGGATAAGATGTATTGAGGCCGGAGTACCTCTTGAAGACCTAAAATTGATGTAAAATCTAATTATTGCAGGAATCTCAAATGTGAATGTTACTCAGATAAAATGGAAGCCTTATTATTTTATATAGTGGTTTATTATGCAGAAAAGAAACTTCCAACATTTTGAAAAAGGGCTATTAAAAATAGGTCTTTGGGTGGGGGGGGGGGGGCATTTATAATTTTATCATGTTTGAGTGGTTTTATGGCTTGAAGGCTTATGATTGTTCTTGCACTTTTTTTTTATTTATTTGCGCTTAAAAGGGTCTGGCTTAGTGTGCACAGAATCTTTATGGTCCTATTCTTGTAATCTGTGATAAATTTTAGTGTACAAAATTGTGCACGTGTGCTCCTCCCCCTAAATGGTGTAAGATGTGGGAAGTTCATTGTTGCATATCTTTTCCCCCATTCAGTGTCCTTTTAAAAAGTCACACAATTTATTATGTTGAGTGCGTATTTTCTTCAAGATAATCTGACAGCTGTTCACCAGCACTAAACACAGTAAAATGGGTTATAGTGCAGGTGAAGAGCTTTAAAACTAAGGGTTACTTACATTTTTATGTTATTTTCATAGTTCTCTCCATTAGAAAGTTCTTGCCATTGGAGGTGGGGAGCCGGCTCAGCCTCCCTGCCTTATCAATATTCTCCTTGGGCCCTCCCCCTTCTGTGATGTGAGATGGGGGGGGGGGGGATGAACACTCTGATCCTCGCTAGAACCATCTCTCATGACACAGAAGGGGGCGGGCTGGACCGGAATATTGATGAGGCAGGGGGGTTGCGCAAGCTGCTCCTCATTTTCAATATGTGCTGGAGCTCAATGGCAAGGACCTTGTAATGGGCAGAACTATGAAAATATCTAAGGTAAAAATTTTAATTACCCTTCATTTTAAATCTCTTCACCTGCACTATAACCCGTATGTGGGGTTTAGTGTGGGTGAACAGCTGTCAGATTCTCTTTAAATTAGGCACTGAACCTCTGCCAGACAAACTGTGCAACTGGAAAGATAAATTATGCAAATTTCCAGCCAAATGATAAATCTCCCCCTTTAAGGGTTTATTCACACATACAGTATGATTTTAAGCTGCAGATTTTCTCCTGCAGATTTCAATGTAATAGAACAAAGTTACAGTCCTCAAGTAGTCTACAAAGGAAAAAGTGGGGGGAGGGGGAGAAGAGAAAAGGTAAAATAGAGTAGTAAAGAATGAGATTTGATCAGATAATAATATGAATAAAGTAGATATTTAATGAAAAAAATGTATACAAGTGAAAGTAAGCTTATAAGGCAGGGAGTGACGCAGGGCCCTTGCGATTTCCCTCCAAAATAGCTGATAAAGACCAATGGCTGAAAGAAGAATGGGGCACAGTACTCGTAATGGTGATATTCCTGTAAAGCAAAGCAGTTCCCAAGTTTCTGATAACCAGTGCATACGAATGGTACTTGCATAGAATATGCGTCCTGTAAATGAAGAAACACTGCGTCCTGTGGGGGAAAAGCACTCTGATATGGTACAAAAATAATCACAGTCCGGTACATATAGAGTGCTTCTGTTATGTTTTTGTGTCCATATATTCCTATGGAGGAAAAACAGTTGGACTATGTCCCTCTCACCCGATCCATCTGGGCAACAGCCTGGCACGATCTCTTCTGAGCTTGCACTGCTGTCGGCACTTCTAGCTGATTGTAAGGAAGATCGTCCCCACTCAGCGACTTCACGGGAGCAGGAGCGTGTTCGCGGCAGTGAGCAGGTTCGGCGTCCTCGCTGATTTGTCTCCGATCCTGTGAACTGCTGATTGATGCTGGGCATTCCCAGGAAAAAGCGCTAAATTTGAATACTGGCCAGTAGTTAGTCTCTATAGGCAATGGGCAATAAGTATCAATCTCTGTAGGGTAGTTGGCGATCTCTGTAGGGTAGTTGGCAATCTGTAGTAGAATCCGGGGGAGTGAAAAGCAGGCTAGATGCATGTCGGGAGATTACTCCTTTCTTCAGTAATCTCATATCTACTATCTCATGTCTCTACTATAGTCGAGCTGCACATTTTTCTACATTGTTACAGATTTCAATGTAAACTAAATGACTGAACACAGCTTCAAATCTGCAGCTTCAAATCCTGTGCACCAAATCTGCGCAAGATAACGTACATTTGAATGTACTCTTAGGGTTCGTTAACACATGCACATTTTTGCTGCAGATCTGCTACAGATTTTGCTGCCCGTTAACTTTAATGGGTAGAAAAATCTACTACAGCAGATCTGCAGCAAAATTATGCATTTTGTAAGCGTACCCTAAAGGGGTATTTCTAATACTTCCTCCATTCGTTCAGTCACCAAAACATCATGTGTTCCTCAACCCTTCTGCTAACAACAGCGCTGCTGTCAGGCTCGCACGAAGAGTGACATTTCAGAAAATGTGTATCCTCCACAAAAATTATCAAATGCCCTGCGACCATTTAATAAATTTGGCGGAGTCACGCAAAAAAACACGCAAAAAAACAAAAAATTTACTACATCACCGATATCTTAGTAAATGTCCCCCCATGTTCGCTTTGGCTTAGTGAGGACTTTAACAGAGAAAAATCTAATCATACAAAAACCAGCATAGGGAAAGTAAAACATGTTAAAAAAGCCTAAACTACTAGAAGTAGCATTGTTAGAGTCATAGGGTCTGGGGAGGACTGACCGGCAAGTCCGAATGGACGTCGTCCAAGGGTTCAGCCGGGTACAGGGCCCGTCGCTCCTGAGGATCCAGGACACTTGTCCTGGATCCCCAGAAGACAGCGCTGCCTTCTCCTGTATGTGCAATACACGCACATACTAGAGAAGGTGTCCCCTCTGTGTGAGCCTCATCTGCGACTTACACAGACATGTGATCTCCGCCCCCACGCAGCTCAGGCACCGATAACGTCACTCATCAGAGCCTGCACTGTGGAGGAAGGAAGACGCGGGCTCCTGCTGCACTCCAGAGAAGAAGATCGCTGTATAGGACACATATAGGTGAGCATAATTTTGTTTTTCAATCTTGGAAGGGGGGAGGGGGGGAACTCTGCTGCCTACCCCTGCTTACACCTACTGAGGGGGGGGGACTCTAACTCTGCTTTCTACACCTACTGGGGGAGGGGAAAAAAACTCTGCAGCCGACACTTACTGGGGTGGGACTCTAACTCTGCTGTCCACACCTACTGGGGGGAACTCTAACTCTGCAACCTACAATCTGCTGCCTACACCTACTGGGGGCGGAAACTCTAACTCTGCTGCCTACACCTACAGGGGGAGTGGGGAAAACTCTGCTGCCTGCACCTACTGGGGGAGTGGGGAAAACTCTGCTGCCTGCACCTACTGGGGGGTGGACTCTAAATCTGTTGCATACACCTACTGGGGGGGAATTCTAACTCTGCTGTCTACACCTACTGGGGGAGGAGGAAAAACTCTGCTGCCTGCCCCTACTGGGGGGACTCTGACTCTGCTGCCTACACCTACTGGGGGGGAAACTCTAACTCTGCTGCCTACACCTCCTGGGGGGACTCTAACTCTGCTGCCTACACCTACTGGCGGGGACTCTAACTCTGCTGCCTATACCAACTAGGGGGGCCTCTAACTCTGCTGTCTACACCTACTGGGGAGGACTCTAACTCTGCTGCCTAAACCTACTGGGGCGTGGGGGAAAAACTCTGCTGCCTACACCTACTGTAGGGGGAACCCTAATGCCTACACCTACTGTCGGGGGATCCTACTGCCTACACCTACTGTGGGGGGACCCTGCAGCCTACATCTACTGTGGGGGGACCCTGCAGCCTACATCTACTGTGGGGGGACCCTGTTGCATATACCTACTGTGGGGGTACCCTGATGCCTACACCTACTGTGGGGGGACCCTGCTGCCTATACCTACTGTGGGGGACCCTGCTGCCTACATCTACTGTGGGGGAACCCTGCTGTGTACACCTACTGTGGGGGGGACCCTGCTGCCTACACCTACTGTGGGGGTACCCTGCTGCCTACACCTACTGTGGGGGAACCCTGCTGCCTATACCTACTGTGGGGGACCCTGCTGCCTACACCTACTGTGGGGGGACCCTGTTGCATATACCTACTGTGGGGAGACCCTGCTGCCTACACCTACTGTAGGTGGAACCCTAATGCCTACACCTACTGTGGGGATCCTGCTGCCTACACCTACTGTGGGGGGGACCCTGCATCCTACATCTACTGTGGGTGGACCCTGTTGCATATACCTACTGTGGGGAGACCCTGCTGCCTACACCTACTGTGGGGGGACCCTGCTGCCTACACCTACTGTGGGGGAACTCTGCTGCCTACACCCACTGTAGGGGAACTCTGCTGGCTACATCCACGGTGGGGGAACTCTACTGCCTACACCCTCTATGGGAGAACTCTTCTGCCTACACCTACTATGGGGGAACTCTGCTGCCTACACCTAATGTGTAGGAACTCCTAACTACATAGGGGTTTTTCTTAATGCCCCTCCTGAGACTAGACTCTGGATCTGCCACTGGGTGGAGGTGGTGCTGGCTACCTACTTGACTAATTCCCTGGCTACCTAACTTTGCACCTGGATGCCTAACTAACTACCTAAATACCTGGCTGCCTAACTGCATACAAACTGTTTATCTGGCTACATACCTACCTGCCTTTTACTGTGCAGGACATCAAGAATGGCTTTATAACAGTTAGGGGCATATAGATGGAAATATTGTGTAGAGGAGGTGGGGAGGGGGGACACTGGAAAAATGCAGAGTCTGATAGGTTCGTCCTGCAGATATTAAGATATATACATGGGGGTATAATCCGAGAAGAAAAGGAAAGAGGGCACCGCTGATCAGAAAATAAGTAATTGTGAGTTCCTTGATGTAACTGTAATTACTTATATGGTACAAATCCTGTGTATAGCTGATATCTACCCCCATATGGTCCTGTATATAATCACTTATATGGTGTACAGGTCCTTTGTACACCTGATATCTACTACTATATGGTCCTGTAGATAATCACTTATATTGCATACAAGTCTCTGTACAGCTGATATATACCACCATATGTTCCTGTATATAATCACTTATATTGTATACAGATCCTGTATAGTATACTGGTCTGTGTATAGTGGTTTTATTCAGTACAGTATGGTGGTATTATCCAGTTATTGTGTGGTGGTAAATATTTACTCCTTATATACTGGTATCATTAGTCATGGAAAATTATTTTACCTACCTTAAAATGTGCGTTATATATAAAATGTAGTTTATTTTGTGTGTAGGGCTGGTGGAGGGATTTGGGTAGAATAAGGGCAAAAGTCTGACCATCAGCAGAGCATAGCAGGGGCCCTTAGGTTTTTTTGGTCCGGGGGCTGTGGGTGTTGTCATTCCGCCCCTGCTTAGGGTACATTTACACGTGCATATTTACTGCTGCAGATTTGCTTCTACAGATTTTGCTGCCTATTAACTTCAATGGGTGACAAAATCTACTAAAGCAGATCTGCAGCTGAAAATACACATGTGAACAATCCAGCAATTCTGAGCTCCCACAGAAAACACAACCCAAAGAGTTATGTACCAAATTTTTGGGTGTACTCTGTACCTCAAGAGACTTGAGCGATACTAGCTTTAAAGGAGTACTTCAGCCCTAGACATGTTATCCCTTATACAAAGGATAGTTGACTGAGGTGCCACGTTGGAGACCGGGGGGTTCCCAGCAGCCAGACCTCACAATCAAACATGTTATTATTTAGATAGAGGATATCATGTTAAGTGGCGGAGTACCCCTTTAACTATGACCAACATACAACCCTCAATTCTTGTATTTTTGAAATTAGAGATAGATTTTTATTGAACTAGTTAATACTTTTTATACCTGTGTCATGATTTAAAGTGCATAATACCAGGAAATGGAAGTACGGAGTCCTTGAAGTCAGGTCATCTTTATGAGTTTTATAAAAATGTTTCATCAGTGGCAAAAATCTTCTATTTTTCAAATTGGCAGAGATACTGGTACAGAGCAAGGTGAAAGATATCAAAACTGACTTTAATGTTTGTCTGTGAACAAACTTTCCCAGTTATACAAAGGAGCAATGGATTGAAGCTTCCTGCTTAATTACTGATAAAAGTCCTTGGTGCTCTGCGCTGTGCATTCAGAATTTACCATTTATCATTTTCTAAAACGTTTCTGTTGTTTTATTGAGCTTTTCTAGCCTATTGAGCTTTATTATAAGTTAATAAATCTCCTTGTTGTATGTGCTGATTCTCCCAGGGAACCAAACGGGTTTGCGCTCCACTTAGGATGCTGCTGATGTGCCCACTCACAAAGGCATGGAAACCATAACGGCAGACGACATGGAAAGATTTTACAGTCATGGCTGGTGAGGAAGAAGCACACACCAATCCCTTCTGTTCTGGGTGGCAAAATTGGGCACCGTACTAAGAGATTCTTTTTGATTTCTGTAGTTTTTGTTGCTTTTTCTTCTATGTAGGGTAATGTTCACACATATAGGTCTTTTATTTTATTTAAAAATTTACAAATACTTTGTATTAATTCATAAAAATAACTGATATGATTGTCTTTTCTGTTTTCTTTCATTTATTTCATTATATGATTAAAGGTAGACATCTTATCCCCTATTCCCCCAGCGGCGGGACTCCCGCGATCTCCCTTCTGCACCCAGCGTTCGTTTAGAGCGATGGGTGCAGCACTGGAGGCTTCTGACATCACAGCCACGCCACGCTTGTGACATCATGACCACACCCCCTGGATGCAATTCTATGGGAGGGGGCGTGATCCAGCATTCATTTAGAGCGTCGGGTGCAGCACTGAAGGCTCATGACATCACAACCACACCCCGCTCGTGACATCAAGCCAGCGCCCCCTCAATGCAAGTCTATGGGAGGAGGCGTGGTGGCACTGAGGGGCATGGACGTGACATCATGAGCAGGGCTTGGCTGTTACGTTACGAGCCTCCACCCCGCATCGCCAGTAATCTGGCCAGTCTTCATGCAAAGTTTGCTCCATGCACCGGATGTCTAGGGTGTCCCGCCACGGGGGTCCCCAGTGGCGGGGTCTTTGGATAGGGATTAGATGTCTAGGGGCAGAGTACCCCTTTAACCCCTTAAGGACGCAGGACGTAAATGTACGTCCTGGTGAGGTGGTACTTAACGCACCAGGACGTACATTTACGTCCTAAGCATAACCGCGGGCATCGGAATGATGCCTGTGTCATGCGCGGCTGATCCCGGCTGCTGATCGCAGCCAGGGACCCGCCGGCAATGGCTGACGCCCGCGATCTCGCGGGCGTCCGCCATTAACCCCTCAGGTGCCGGGATCAATACAGATCCCGGCATCTGCGGCAGTTCGCGATTTAAATGAACGATCGGATCGCCCGCAGTGCTGCTGCGTGGATCCGATCATTCATAACGCCGCACGGAGGTCCCCTCTCCTTCCTCCGTGCGGCTCCCGGCGTCTCCTGCTCTGGTCTGTGATCGAGCAGACCAGAGCAGAAGATCACCGAAAACACTGATCTGTTCTATGTCCTATACATAGAACAGATCAGTATTAGCAATCATGGTATTGCTATGAATAGTCCCCTATGGGGACTATTCAAGTGTAAAAAAAAATGTAAAAAAATGTAAAAGTAAAAGTAAAAAAAAAGTGAAAAATCCCCTCCCCCAATAAAAAAGTAAAACGTCCGTTTTTTCCTATTTTACCCCCAAAAAGCGTAAAAAACATTTTTTATAGACATATTTGGTATCGCCGCGTGCATAAATGTCCGAACTATTAAAATAAAATGTTAATGATCACGTACGGTGAACGGCGTGAAGGAAAAAAAATTTAAAAAGTCCAAAATTCCTACTTTTTTAATACATTTTATTAAAAAAAATTATAAAAAATGTATTAAAAGTTTTTTATATGCAAATGTGGTATCACAAAAAAGGACAGATCATGGCGCAAAAAATGAGCCCCCATACCGCCACTTATACGGAAAAATAAAAAAGTTAAAGGTCATCAAAATAAAGGGATTATAAATGTACTAATTTGGTTAAAAAGTTTGTGATTTTTTTTAAGCGCAACAATAATATAAAAATATATAATAATGGGTATCATTTTAATTGTATTGACCCTCAGAATAAAGAACACATGTCATTTTTACCATAAATTGTACGGCGTGAAAACAAAACCTTCCAAAATTAGCAAAATTGCGTTTTTCGTTTTAATTTCCCCACAAAAATAGTGTTTTTTGGTTGCGCCATACATTTTATGATATAATGAGTTATGTCATTACAAAGGACAACTGGTCACGCAAAAAACAAGCCCTCATACTAGTCTGTGGATGAAAATATAAAAGAGTTATGATTTTTAGAAGGCGAGGAGGAAAAAATGAAAACGTAAAAATTAAATTGTCTGAGTCCTTAAGGCCAAAATGGGCTGAGTCCTTAAGGGGTTAAGGGGTCTTTAGAATATATTTTGTAAGTTTTCTGGGGAAAAGTATAGAGTTAGATGGCACCTCTTGGATTTTCTCTCATTAAACAGTAAGGCTATATCCATGCTACATGTTCAAATATAAAGCCTTTCTTGTAGTGTGTTGCTTGAAATGTTATAGTCTTACACTGTTCACTTTTCACACAGTAGCTGATCATTACTAGAGCCTTCAAAGGATCTATTCACATGTACAGTCTCCTGGGCATATTTGACATACTTGTGCAGGATTTGAAGCTGCAGTTTTGAAGCTGTGTTTAGTCATTTAGTTTACATATAATCTGCAACTTGAAATCCTGCAAAATGTGCAAGATACTGTATGTGTGAATACACCCTTAAGGAGTTGTTCCAACTGGCAAAGTTAGCCCCTATCCATCCCGTATTATCCAAAACAAGGACTCCTGTTAGAATAGTGTGGCTGGATGCGCATATTTCATCTATTCTCATTGGAAGTTGCTAGAGATAGCCAAATAGAGCATTCAGCGTGGTAACGCATATGCATGACCTACCACTCTATTCTAACAAGATGCTTGGGTCTCCAATCTTTAGATGGTGGTGGTACTCCACAATCATATAGTTATCCCCTTTCTGGTAGATAGGAGATAACTTTGCCAGGAAAACTCCTTTAGACTACTAACTAGCTGATGTGTGCCAAAAAAAAGGTGATCAGTCATGTTGGCTTTTTTCATCTGGTCATTGGCTGAGAAGATGTTTGATTGCAGGGGTCTTGCTGCTGGGGACCCCCACAATCTCGGCTGCGGCACCCAAAACAATCGGTGCACGGAGCGAACTTTGCTCCATGCTGGATGACTGGCAATGCGAGGTGGAAGCTTGTGATGTCACGGCCGTGCCCACTCTTGATATCATGGCCCCGCCCCCTCAATGCAAGTTTATGGGAGAGGTGTCACGCCTACTCCCATAGACATGCATTGACGGTGCGTGGCTGTGATGTCACGAGCCTCCGGTGCTGCACCTGATGCTCTACATGAATGCCAGGTGCAGCAGGGAGATCACGAAACCCCCGCGATCGGACATCTTATCCCCTAGCCTTTGGATAGGGGAAAAGATGTCTAGGAGCAGAGTACCCCTTTAGGCCAAAAATGTGTGCCAAAAGTGGCGCATGTAATCCACGTCCACTTTTTGCCAAGGCTGTGCATACTTCCTGCTAAGACCTCCCACCTTGTGACACAAATCTTAATTCTTTACGTCTAATTTGTTTTAAAACTTGTCTAATAAAATGTGCACATGTTTTTTGATGCACACTGTGTCAAAATTCTGACACATACTTTTATTTATCTCCCCCAATGTATATGTTGAGAATTATATTAGTCATTTATCACCGGCTGTTTGTCCCTTTTTTGCCAATTCAGTCTTGGCATCTTCACAGTGAAATCATTATAATAAAGTTTTAGCATTTTGATTTTAATGTGCCGTGCATCAGTCTCCGTTCATCCAAAAAGGGCTTGTGCATGGAACTCGCTGGGCATCGTACGGTTGCCTCAACAACTGTACTACCAAATTTTTGTTTTGTCATGCCTTACCTATCTATGCAGAATGGGCTGGAGACCAAATTGGACTTACACTTTAATCTACTGTGAATGGACACTTAAAGGGGTTATCCACCATAAGGTGATTTTAGTATGTACCTGGCAGACAGTAATGGGCATGCTTAGGAAGGATCTGCACTTGTCTTGGGGCTAAATGGCTATGTTGTGAGATTACCATATTACTGTGGCTAGCTGTTTGTGAACTAGTATTTCCTGTTTGACTTTTCTTTATTTGACTACAAATTCCACAATTCCATCTTCCTCCCTCCCACACATCAGCCACCCCACCCATTGACACATAAATAAGCTGCATCCATTCAAATCAGTGTGGTTTTCAATCAGGGTGCCTACAGCTGTTGCATTAGTTGCAGATTGATCGCTCCACCCATTGAAGCAGACAGGCTTCCTGTCATCAGATGACTAGTGAGTCAGGTCTCGGCCGCATTGCAACCTGGGAAAAATCTGAGACAACAGTCATTTTGTATGCTGTTAAAAATAAATATTGGAGTGAAAATCACATAAGAATTGTGAAAAAACCGTCACACACAGGTACAGACACTATATTAGGAACTACACTATCTTTACAGCCCCTGTAGCATAGTCAAATAAAAAAAATAATTCATTGTGTTAAAGGTAGATTTTTATGATGGCCAAAGAATGCCAGAAGCACAATTGAAGGGAGCATTGTTGTATATTATGCTCTAATTTAGTGATCCCCAACCCAGTTCTCAAGGCCCACCAAAATTCCAAGCTTTTTTAGTAGCTCCATTGAACTAGAAAAGGGGAAATGCAAATCTTGGACTGTTGGGGACTTAAGGACTGGGTGGGGACCTTTGTTCTAATATATACCTCCTTTGACAGTTGGCACCTTCCACAGTCCATGGTCCAATCAGTGGCTAAATAGATGCAACATACCCCATAATTTTTTTTACTAAGTTTTGATCGGGGTGGCTAGAGCTGTCTGTATAGCCAGCTGATGACCATGAAAATAAATATGGTAAAGTCTTTGAGGGCTAGCTATTTGGACACCGCATAAAAAATGGAATAGGTAGAGTGATTTTAAAATGAGTGATTTACAATAACTGGAAAAAGTACAGAAATAATACATCTCACAGATAATTATTAGAGGGGACATCCCTGGAATTTACTGCTCAGCCACTTAAAGGGAACTGACAGTAGTCCGCACTATCCTAAATATAGATATTGTGGTTTGTTTCTAAAGCTTGAACATCTGCACCAATTTTCACCTGATAAAAAGAATTTGAATCAGCATCACCGGCACTATCTACCTGTATATTTAGTTTAGACCCTGCAGTCAGTTTCCCTTTAAATAGCCTTGAAACATCAGCCAGACCAGAATCTTGGATTAGCTTCTGTTTTGGCTAATGAGCCCTTGTCATGTTTCATGGCTCTTTAAAGGGCTATACATTGACTTGCATAGACATTGCTGCTAATAGAAGGTATAGGGAACCAATCTCTCTTTTTACATATTTTTTCCCAATGGAGCATCATATGGTCTATGAGATTCCACACATCTCTTGGGGGGGGGGCATTTAAAAAGATCCATAAAGGGGGGGGGGGGCATTTAAAAAGATGTATTACAGATGCCCAAATGTCGCTCATTAATGCTCATAAATGGCAATTTTTAAGCAGTGTCACTCATTTATGTGGAAATGTGAGCAATAGTTGGAGTATGTACATCGTCTGTGCCATGGAGGAGTGAAAGAGGGATAAAAAAGACTGGAAGGGAGCTTGGTCTCAGATGGAGGGGGCATGCTGGGGTACACCCTATTTACATGCCACTTTTGTGCCCACTTGCAACACAAAGTCACAAAACGTCTCCCATAAGCTTCTTGCTGTTTCATGTACAAATTATTATTTCTAATTAGGAAATAATAAAATACAGGGCACAACAGAATGAAAAAATGTAGTGTGAACCTGGCCTAATATACATGATCTCTGACAATAGCAACCAATCAGATTGCTTCTTTATTTTTTAAAAGGGTCTCTGAAAAATAAAAATGCTATGGGCTACTGCTCCACTTTTCCTCTGCACAGATCTTGACACATTTCCTCCCTGCTGTTTATGTCTTAATATTCTAAAAACTAATAAGAAATAAAGTAACAACACAAAATTGGTGATGTGGGCAAAAATAAAATGATTTGACTCCTTTTTGTAAGACTTGTACAGTGAGTGGAATTCTTTTATTTTATTCTACAATACAACTAACTAGATTTTTGTCTTTTTTCTTTCGCTCAGCAGAATTCAGCCCTGTTCAATACTTCATGGCTCGCATTTTAATTGCCAGCCAGTGGTTTGGCATCAATAATTGCAGCTACAACTCTTTCCATCAAATCTTCTTTCATCATTTTTGATGGGATGCCTGTCAATGGGTATGTTTAAATTGTATTAAATCGTTAAATTATAGCTGTTAAGCCACAGAGAAAATAAATAGCTATCATTTGCTACTATTCATTATTTGAAAGGCTAAGCAAAAGATTTTTGTGCTAAATGAAATAAACAATTTTCCAGTACCCTAAATTTTAAGTTAAATGGAAAGGCCAAAGAAGAGGGTTCAGTTGTAAACTTGGATTTGTGTTTTGTTCTGAGAAATACAGCTGCAGATCAGGGGTGTGAATTTATATATAAAAAAAGTGCCAGGCCTATAACAATGAAGACAAAGCTCTCTAGTAGAAATCATTTTTGTAAGTATGATTAACATAAAATAAAATGCATAGTGACTGTGTTAATAATACATTTTATGATTTCTATTCTGCATGTTCATTTAAGAAAAAGGTTACAGAAATTGGGGTGTTGTTGCACGTTGGCTTTAGTAGATTATTAACCCAAAAAACTGTAGTACCTAAGAAACAATTTTTCAAAAGTTCGCTCAACTCTAGTCTGCAGGGGGTGTGACTATGCTGCAGTGGGTCAGTGGATAGCATTGCTTCAGTAAATCCCTTTCACCCCGCAGCATAGCCATGCCTCTGGAGACCAAGTGGCATGACATATTGTCTCTGGCTGCAGGGAATGCAGCACTACAGCACTTCCGGGTGTGGGTCCTGTGCATGAAAATGGGACAAAGTGCAGCACAGAGGTAATAGAAGTATATTACACAGTATTATAACCTGGAATCATGGGCTCAAAGGATTAAGAAAAAAAATACTGGAAAACCCCTTTAATTTTGGTGGCATGACAAACAGTATGCAGGTACACTGTCACTCACAGGAGCAGGGAGTACAGGAAGAAACAAAAGCTTACCTGCTCCTGAATGTAGATTTTATGACACACTACTCTGATAGTGTAGGGTAGAGATGAGCAAATCTTTTTAAATTAAATTCGGCCAATTCGCCGAATTAAGAAAAAAATCGATTCGATCCGAATATATTCTCGGCGAATTTTTATTAGTAATGTATTTTAATAATGTGTTTAATAAAGTGTGTGTGTGTTTCACTTTTTTTTCTCAATTTTTTTTTACAATTTTTAGGTAGTACTACTACTCCCAGCATGGAACAGACTTTTCCATGATGGGAGTAGTAGTACCTGTGCTAATAGACAGATCGCCCCAAGTCTCACTCCTAACACCCACTGCGATCGTCCTGTATAATGTATTCTCGCATCTAGATCGGACGATCGCATCAGGTGTCAGGAGTGACACCTGCTGTGATCTGTCCTCAACTGCAGGTACTACTGCTCCCAAAGTGGAGCAGATTCTGCTCCATGCTGGGAGCTGTAGTACCTGCATTAATAGACCGATCATCCTGTATAATGTATAGATGCGGGCAGCCGGCCGCTCTTCTCTGGTCCCACTGTAGAATGAGTATATGCCGTATATATACCTATTTTTCATATTTCCCACAGAGAGCTGTGATTGGCTGGAACCATCTGGCCAATCACAGCTCTCTGCGGGAAATATGAATAAGTGATGTGAATTCTATTCACATCACTGGCCGGCCAGAGTATAGTGCAGAGATGCGAGCACAGGAGAAAGCCGCTCCATCTCTGCAATAGAAAGGACAATAATTACAATGACATTGTCCTTCACAATTACATTAGATACATACATACATTATTGTCCTGGCCATCTGCCTCCGTAAATTACAATTTGAAGTATCTTTGATTTCTAATAGAAGACCTCTGTAAAGTTATGAATTTTTGGTAAATTAGTGAAACTCAGCCTTTTTTTTTGCCTACTGTATATTATTGATGTCACTGTCCTTGGCTCGTCTCTGACCCCCACAGTTATTAATGGCAACACATCTAAATGCCAAAAAAAAAAAAAAAAATTTATAAATGGGGCAAAAAAAGTCAAGTGAAAAAAAAAATATTATTTAGAACAAAAACTAGAAAAAAAATTGTGAAATGCACTTTTTTATATTGAGCACTGAATTTTCTGGTCCCTGCCTGCTCCCAAAAATTGAATGACAAAAAAAAAAAAAAATTGTTAATGTTAATTTTTAAACAGGGATCAATTTATGTGGGTGGGCAGGGACCTAAAAATCTAGCCGACAATAATGATAATGTAGAAAGGGGCCATTTAAATGTAAAAATATTTTATTTTTTCATAATTAATTTTTTTAATTAGTAATGTATTTTAATATTGTGTTTAATAAAATGTGTGTGTGTTTCACTTTTTTTTTTTTAATCTTTTTTAGGTAGTACTACTACTCCCTGTACTAATAGACAGATCCCCCCGGGTGTCACTCCTGACACCCGATGCGATCGTCCTATCTATTGCAGAGATGAAGCGGCTTTCTCCTGCACTTGCATCACTACACTATACTCCAGCCAGCCAGTAATGTGAAAAGAATTCACACCACTTATTCATATTTCCCGCAGAAAGCTGTGATTGGCCAGATGGTTCCAGCCAATCACAGGTCTCTGCAGGAAATATGAATATGAATACTACATGTGGGACCAGAGAAGAGCGGCTGGCCTCTATACATTATACAGGACAATCGCATCGGTGTCAGAAGTGACAACTGCTGTGATCTGTCTATTAATGCAGGTACTACAGCTCCCAGCATTGAGCAGAGTGTGCTCCATGTTGGGAGCAGTAGCACCTGCAGTAAAGGACATTTCTTTTTTTGCTTATGTATGGTACATTTATTATACTATCACAGGGGGTTGATACATTTGGCTCACATAAGAAAAAAACAATAAATCACTTTTGAATTCTATTTTTTTCTGTACACATAAGCAAAAACCAATAAATGACTTCAGAACACCAATTTTCAGCTTTGAAAAAAATTTGATATATATATAATCACACATTTTTATATAACTTGTGGCTAACGCCTGGGCTTAGCGTTAGCCACAAAAACAGCTAGCGCTAGCCCCCAATTATTTGAAAGAGTAGCAACAGGGCAAGAGCGGCAAAAATGGTTCTGGGCCTAGGCGGTAACAGGCTGTCGTTATTTAGGCTGGGGAGGGCCAGTAACAATGGCCCTCGCCCACCCTGGAAACATCAGGCTGTTGCTGCTTGGTTGGTCTTTGGCTGAGAATAAAAATAGGGGGAACCTTATACTTCTGCTTTTGCATAAATAAGTAAATAAAAAATAAAAAATAAAAATGCATAGGGTTCCCCCTATTTTTATTTCCAGCCAAATACCAACCAAGCAGCAACAGCCCAACATTACCAGAGTGTGCGAGGACCATTGTTTCTGGCCCTCCCCAGCCTAAATAACGCCAGCCTGTTAACCCCTAGGCCCAGGAGCACCATTTTTGACGATCCGGGCCTGTTGATACCGGCTCTTCCCGGCACCCCTGTGGCGGTGGCTACCGGGGTAATAATTGGGGGTTAGCGCTAGCTGTTTTTGTGGCTAACGCTAAGCCCAGGCTTAGCGATGGACTCTGTCTATAAGACAGTTTCCACTTCTAAGCCTGTCAGGTAAATAAATAAAAAAACACAACAACACCTTTAACCCCTTAAGGACTCAGCGTTTTTCCGTTTTTGCATTCTGATTTTTTCCTTATCACCTTCTAAAAATCATAATGCTTTCAATTTTGCACATAAAATTCCATATGATTGCTTATTTTTTGCACCACCAATTCTACTTTGCAGTGACAGTAGTCATTTTACCAAAAAGGTCATGGCGAAACAGAAAATAAATTCATTATGTGACAAAATTGAAGAAAAAATTTCATTTTGTAAATTTGGGGGGCTTCCGTTTCTACGCAGCGCATTTTTCAGTAAAAATTACACCTAATATTTATTCTGTAGGTCCATACAGTTAAAATGATACCCTACTTATATAGGTTTGATTTTGTCGTACTTCTGAAAAAAAATCATAAATACATGCAGGAAAATTCATACGTTTAAAATTGGCATCTTCTGACCCCTATAACTTTTTTATTTTTCCATGTACGGGCCGGTATGAGGGCTAATTTTTTGCGCCGTGTTCTGAAGTTTTTATTGGTACCTTTTTTGCATTGATAGTACTTTTTGATCGTTTTTTATTCATTTTTTATGATATAAAAAGCGATTAAAAAATATGCTATTTTGGACTTTGGAATTTTTTTGCACGTACTCCATTGACCGTGCAGTTTAATTAACAATATATTTTTATAGTTCGGACATTTACACACGCAGCGATACCACATATGTTTATTTTTATTTACACTGTTTTTTATGGGAAAAGGGGGGGATTCAAACTTTTATTAAGGAAGGAGTTAAATTACCTTTATTAACTTTTTTTTTGCAGTGTTATAGCTCCCATAGGAGGCTACAACACTGTACATACAGGTCTTTTACCCTGATCCCTGCAAAGCCATAGCTTTGCATGGATCAGCGTAATAGGGGGTTGATTGCTCAAGCCTGTAGCTCAGGCTTGGAGCAATCAAACGCCGATCAGAGCAAGGTAAGGGGGCCTCCGCTCGCGTCCTAGCTGATCGGGACATCGCGATTTTATCGCAATAGTCCCGATCAGCCCGACTGAGCTGCTGGGACGGGGCGATCAACTTTGATTGCCGTGTCTGAAGGGTTAATAGCGCGCGGCACAATAATCTGTGCAGCACGCTATTAGCCCAGGGTCCTGGCTATCAATAGCAGCCGGGACCGATCCGGTGTGATGCGGGGTCACGGCGTGACCCCGTTTTAAACAATAGGACCGGGCGCAGGGCGTACAGGTACGCCCTGCGTCCTTAAAGGGGTACTCCGCCCCTAGTCATCTTATCCCCTATCCAAAAGATAGGGGATAAGATGTCAGATCGCCAGGGTCCCGCTGCTGGGGACCCCGGGGATCGCCGCTGCAGCGCCCCGCTATCATTACTGCGCAGAGCGAGATCGCTCTGCACGTAATGATGGGCAATACAGGGGCCAGAGCATCGTTATGTCACGGCTCCGCCTCTCGTGACGTCACGTCCCGCCCCCGTCAATACAAGTCTATGGGAAGGGGGTGTGGTGGTCGTCACGCCCCCTGCCATAGACTTGCATTAAGGGGACGGGCCGTGATTTCATGAGGGGCGGAGCCATGACATCACGCTGCTCCGGCCCCTGTATCGCCCGTCATTACGCACAGAGCGAACTCGCTCTGTGCAGTAATGATGGCGGGGTGCCGCAGTGGCGATCCCCGGGGTCCCCAGCAGCGGGACCGCAGCGATCTAACATGTTATCCCCTATCCTTTGGATAGGGGATAAGATGCCAGGGGCAGAGTACCCCTTTAAGAGGTTAAAAAAATGTTATTCCAAAAAAACACTCCCCCATAAGCCCTTATTAACCATTTTATTAATAATTAAACAGAAAGAAAAAAAACACTAATCATCGACGTAGTCCACAGAATCCGTAGTAGTCCACAGGATACACGGATCTGAAATTAGAAGAAAATTAGGTTAATACATTTATTGTCACCCACCCGCGCATCTCCTGTGACGCAGTACCACAACTCCCAGCATGCCCTTACAGTAAGGACATGCTGGGAGGTGACAAGCTGCACAACTTCTACTCCCAGCATGCCCTTAGCAGCAGGGGGCAGGTGACAAGCTTGTCACCCGCTCCACAACTTCAACTCCCAGCATGCCCGGCCCGCCTGCAAAACGACAACTCCCAGCATGTCCTTACTCTAAGGACATCCTGGGAGTTGTAGTCGTGCAATCCAGGGAAGCGGGCGGTAATGCGCTCCGCTCCCTGGCTGGCAGTGATCAGAAAATTACTGTAATTTCATATTTGAAATGACAGTAAACTCCGCAGCGCCATAGCAAAGGGAGCCCGGGCTGACATAACACTGCAGTCACCCGGGACTCCCGCAGCATGTACCACAGCGCTGAGGGATGGCAGGGACAGCTCCTGCACATCTCCCAGCCCATCTGCAGGAGTCCCAGGCAGCTGCAGAGTAATGCCAGCCCGGGCTCTTTTTAACATAAAACGGAGCCGCTGAGTTTTAGTCCCTACTGTAAGATCAAATTTCCCGCCGGGTACCATAGTTGGCTGCTCGGTCTCCTGGCCAATCACGGGACCCAGCAGGAAATGTGAAATTACATTAGGGATTCCAAAAACTCCACTGAGCCGAGGTATGTTAAAGGAGCCCTGGCTGGCATAACTCTGCAGCTGTGCGGGCTCAATCGGATTCTATCCCTCCCTTATGACGGGGGCACTGGTTTACATCCCCCCTTGTCCCCTAACCATGCCGTACATCTCCCACCTGCTACCTGCTACAAGACTACAACTCCCAGCATGCCCGCACTTTAAGGGCATGCTGGGTGTTATAGTCTTGCAACAGGTAGCAGACAGATGGGAGATGTGTGGCACGGGCAGGTGGGAGACAAGATGGGGACGTAAATCAGTGTGATCCGTGATCAGGTAGTCAGAAAAGCAGAAACCTAAGCAAGGCTCAAGCTGGTGTAGATTGCTGGAGCTTTTTAATCATATGTGCCCTGATCTGCGACAGTCGTGGGATGTAAACAAAATGAAAGTTGTGCCAAATATACGGGAAAATAAGCTCTACAAACTTTGATAAATCTGGGCTCATATGTTACTGAATAACAATAGCATTATGCAAGGACAAATATTTAAATCCTAAAGTGACCATATAGTGGTATATACCAGTTATACACAGAAACTCTGAAGGCCAACCAGACATATTCTCCAGACTATAAAATGCATGTGGCTATGGAATGCATGAGGGATTAGACAATTGTGGGAAAAATATTCATAAAAATTAAAACTTTCCTTAAAGAAAGTGGAGGGGTTAATGACACTAAATGTGGTGGTTTTGAAGGTATATTTTTTTTTTAATAAAGAAATATGGTCTGCATATAGGCCTGTAAATGCACTAAAACAAATTGCATGATGAATATGTTAGCACTGTATCATTAGAGGTACACTGGGAAAGTCTTTTAATAGTTTGTAATGCTTTTAAAATGCCAAAGGAAAAAATATTCACTTAGCAGGAGAGGCCAATAAAATATATACACAAAAGAAGATGCATCACCCTCTTAAGACCACAAAAACAAGGACAACAAGCCATAATGGAAATGTTTTACAGGTAGTAGGGACCTTTGTGTTGCAGAGGAAAGTTGTAGACTATAAAAATCTGGGCTTTTCTTTGCTACAAAATGTTCCGTATAAGCCTCAAAATAAGGCAAGTAAATACAGTGCAGTAGAAACTTATGGGGATGTTTTCTTTGCCTTCTTTGATATAGGTTGGTAAATTTTCTTGCCATCTTCATTCCCAAGACCTCTGTGATGATTTTTCCAATTTACAGGCCTTAATTTAGCAGACTCTTTCCCATGGCCCCACATCTCACAGACAGCTCAAAGTTCCCCCTCCTGTCTCACTTACTGTTCATAGTCTCCTTTATCTTCTTTAGCAAACTACTCCCAATTTCCTACTCCTCTAACACAGGATGATACAGTGAGCCCTTTCTTTCTCCCTCACTTCTCCCCATGGCCCCCTCACTCACACTGACTGCACATTATGGCCCCTCTTTCTCACAAACTCATGTTCCCAATAGTCCCTTATATTCGTATATTGCTCTCCATGCCCTCCTTTTCTCACAGCTTGCTCTTCATGGTTCTGATCAATCACAAACTACTCCTCATGCCCCTCCTCACTACCAGAAGAATTTCTATGGCCCAGTCTTCCTTACGGTCTGCTGTCAGTTTGGCCAATATCTAGACTAATATTAGGAACCTTAAAACCGTCACTTGTAGTAGTGGAAATTCAAACATACAAGACTCATGGGTAATACGATCACAGTGTTCACCTTAAAAGTAACCTGGCAGGTCCTCTAAGTGCTATCAGCCATACCCAGTACCTTTTAGATAAAGGCCACAGCATTCTCACTCTATGGCCAGGTTCTGCAAGAGTTTAATGGACACTGTTCGCCATCAGGTAAGTAGTCCCCTAGGCGGAGCTGCAGAACATGTAGTCACACTGCCTCTGCTCTCCTCCTAGGATTTCCTGTTTGAAGGACACAGGAATGCCAGGAACGTCATGCAAAGCCCGACACTTGGAGTATCAATAAGGCTGGGAGGGGAACAGAGGCATCCTGACTACACACACAATGGGGGAGATTTATCAAAACCTGTCCAGAGGAAAAGTTGCTGAGTTGCCCAAAGCAACCAATCGGATGAAACAAAAATGAACAAAACAATGAAAAAAGCGATCTGATTGGTTGTCATGGGCAACTCACCAACTTTTCCTCTGAACAGGTTTTGATAAATTTCCTCCAATGGGTCTGCAGGACTACTCACCCAGCCTACTGGTAGCTGTGGATATTAAAGTTGTTTTTAACAACTTGCCGCACCCGAGGAAGCTTACAGGCATAGCGTTTGATTGCTAAAAGGTACTGGGGGGGCCGATATAGCACACAGGGGACCTCAAAAGCTCCTGGGAGCTTTGTGTAGTCCTTTCACGGAGGGCTGCCCTCTTTTCTCTGTATGTCCCTAACTTCATTGCATCAGACGTGATTGATATGGCCAGTTCTGATGAAAAGCAATGTTTTTTTTAAATACATCTGAGAAGCGTCAGTTAACTAATCTGTTAATTGGATTAGCGATGGATAACTCTTATGATTATAGTTTTTCATTTTGGATTTTATTTATTTTTTAATAAACGCCATCATCATTTCATATAATATTTATATAAATATATCTATTTACACTAGTTGTTTTATGCTGTTTAATAAGATTATGTTATTTATATCAAATGGTTAAAGTAACTAGAAGCCCATTTCATGATTCATTTGATTTTATGCCACAGAATGTGTGATGTTCCTGTTAGCAAATAATAAAAATTGATGCTGTCAGCTCCTATTAACCATGCAAACAGTAACAGCCTCCACATGTATAGCATGTTGATTCTTCTGGAGGATAGCAAAACAGCAACAACTGGGAGGTAGTTCCATGAGGTTCTCAAAGTCATTGTGTATTTAGCATGAATGCTTTTCAATACAATAATGGCAACTATTTTTTATAATGACAAAAGGAAGCGTTGTGGAGTTTAGGTATTATTTGTCCTCAACATTTACCTTTGTTGAAAGGTTTTGATATTGTGAAGCATTAATATTTTTGGTTTAGAATCTTATGGTACAATAGTAAAAAAAAAAACATTGATGCTATGATGAACCATGTAAAGCACAGTCGAGAATATACCAAGGTCTTGGAATATCCAGGGTACAGGCCACACATTTGCAAAGCTGCATCTAACTTATATTCAGTAATTAAATTCTATAGATCTACAATTCCCAAATAATGCTATAATTCACTATTTAAATTTGAGTACTTAAATAATACCACTTAGGCTTCTTTTACACTGCCATTAGGACACGGCAGTGTGACGGTTGGCGGGGGAGCCCAGGGGAATAACGGAAGAAAAAATACTGTTTGCGCTGTCTTTTTCTTCCACTACTACCGCTACAAAATAACTGCGCCCAAAAGATCCCATTATAGTAAATGGGATCCATCGGGACCCGTTATTGCCAGTTTAGGGATGGGGCACATGGCAGTGTGAAAGTAGCCTTACAGTCCTAAAATAAAACTGAGAGTGTTCATATACAACTACTGTACAGTGTATAAATCACACAATTATACACAGCTCAAATAATATCATATAATATTGACAGAGAGAATAAAAGTATGGCTTTCAAATATTTCAAAAGTTAATATTTTTTTACTCTGTTTTATCCCCATAAACCACTCTTACTAAGTTTTTTTTTCCAATGGTCTTTCACCTTGACTGTTCAGATTGTGATCAGGAAAATGTAAGTTAGTTTTTAGAGAACAATTTTCATCTCAACATTCAGTTACTCTCCTAAAGAGCAGCTACTGTTTGATATAATGTTGGTCAGATGTAATGGGAAGAATTGTTAGCAAGCCCTTGGATGTGTCAGGTCATGTAGGGGGTCAGTGACTGGAGGATCGGTGAGTCAGAGTTACTATGTTGTATTCTTTTAACATAGTCTAGAAAAATATATGAGATGACAAGTAGCTTTATGTCTAGTGTCAGACAGGGGCGGCCCTACCATGGGTCCCGGTGAGGCCATGGTCCCAGGCAGCACTTTTTGTGGGGCGGCACTTTGCTGGGCAAGATTTTTTCCGGGCTCCCTAGAAGAAAACATGTGAGCTGCTGCGCGGTTGTCCACCAGCCGCTGTGCTATTGTCTGCCGTCCGGTGCGCTGTACCCATGGCCTGCCCACCGAGGTTACTGTTTTAAAGCGGCTGCGGTGCAGGCCAGAATGCTGAATAATTACTAAAATATATAGGAATATACAGTGGGGATTACTGCTGCTATAGTTTAAGTATAAAATGCATAATAGTGACCATACAATAGCTAAGGAGGTCTTATAACACTTGGAGTCAATAGGGCATTTTGCCACTAGTAGTCCTTGCGTTTGAAATGGTCCTCTTTGTAAGTATAGTCTTAGAGAATGTTAGTCTTTATGCCCTTCAACGCTCTTTGTCATGCAGCAATAATGATACTCATGGTTTCTTCTCCGGCAAAATAATATTATGTAGTAATAGTGTACCCACTCCTCCGCATGTATTACAACAATACTGTATGTGAAAAGTCCAGCAGTACACTGTACCTCTTACCTATCCCACCGAAGGCTGCGCATCGGGAAATGAAGGTCCGGAGGTCCTCTTTGTAAGGCTATACTTACACAGAGGACCATTGTAAGTTGTAACGTCCTATTGACTCCAAGTGTTATAAGACCTCTCTACCTATTGTATGGTGACTGTGATGCACTTTATACTATAGCAGCAGTGAACCCCACAAGGGCCCTGTGGCTTATTGGAAAGCTATTTTATTGTGATAATGCATTTATTAAATCTACTATTTGAAATACTGAACCCATATACTGTAACTTTAAGCACTGTACCTTTTTTATTTGCTATATATATTTTTTTAACACTGAGGATATGAGTGTTTTAACAGTTTTTGCTCAGTTAAAGGTATATAGAAGTCAGGTGAGTGCCTTCCATCTTCCAATGTTTAGCTTAATAAAGGTTAAAAAAAAAATACAACCCTTTCCATATTAAAAGTTCAAATCACCCCCCTTTTCCAATTTTCCATATAAAATGAAATGAAAGCATAGCATAGCATGAAAGCATAATAAAAATAAACATATTAGTCCTTTTTAATATACAGGAGAATTTCACTCCTGGACCCAAGCAGCACAATGTCTTGGGCCGGCCCTGGTGTCAGCAGTAAAGAAAATGCAAGTAACACAATAGCATAAAAAATGTTTTATTATATATTCACAGGATGACTCTGAAATTAGATTAAGTCTTATTAGATCACCGCCTTATTTTCATCAACGTGCCAGCTAAAATCACTTGTCCCAAACTAAGAAGACAGAATTTGAAAGATCGCTAGACTAGAATATCAGCACTGTTCAACATTGTGTATCCCAGTGGTTGGTAAACCAACATTGAACTGGAATGACAGCTAGAGGAGCACAGAAGCGAACCTTTGCATAGATGGATTAACAAATTAGAAGAATGGAGCAAGGTGATCGATTCTGTACTGTGAGTTAAAATGGACGTTACATACCAAGCCTAGGGCATCAACAGTGTCTACTCACTTGCATGACATTGGGCTATCAGACATCCAGCTACAGGCGTCTCAATGACCTCATGCCATCATGGTGCAGAGCAAGACGGCAACGGATGCTAAAAAATAAGTCTATCCTCATGCTTTTGTTTTGAATGCAATGATAGATGGACATTATTCTGTAGACCATGTAAGCAATGCCTTGAAGAGTCCCAGGTACCGTCACACCAGTCCTAATCCTGGGATTATGGTTTAAGGTTTAGTCTTTGTTCCACGTACACTAACAGTTTTTACATTGATTTGGTCATAGAACAAGTGATACAAACATTTTTCTGTAGTGTCTTAGGGAGCTTTATTCGACATAACACCTGGTCACATGTTACTCAATGCGACTGTGAGCAGCCTGCATGGCCTTAACATACAAGTATGGCGTGCAGCATGTCCAGACTTTGCAATTATTATTTTCTTATTCAGAGGCCCTTGCTTGGGGTGGGCTTTTATTTAAATGAAGTATTATAACAAATTTATAAAAAGAGGAGAAAATATACTCAATAATACGTATAACAAGGCAGGAGGACATAATGCAGTATTCTCCATGCATATAGCTTCACACATTTTTTTAGTATAGTTTCACCCCTTTTTTTTGCATTTGTGATACTATACCATATGGTTAATACAGTATTTAATACTAGTACCCATATTTTTGCCTGTTTGTGTATGTGCACGCCTTTTGTTGCTAGTCGGATATTTATATTCATTAACTTGATATTTAAATGAATGAGAGATATCAGCACCTATAACTAAGATAATACATAATTATTTATAATTGCTATTAGATTGCTTTTACACAAGCATACTGCATCTTGCCTGTATCTTGTGTCTATTCATATGGACATATAGAGTATGTATGTACTTTGAAGACACAGAATAGGCTATTGTCATCTGTTTTCCAAAAGTCTATGGAGAGAGATTAAAATATAGATATGTTGCTCTATGTTCCATATGTGATCAGTTATATATCAGTATGTGATCTGCACAGTATTTCATTTGTGTTGCATAGTTCAACTTCATGCCTAGAAGGCAGCCATCTGTATTTACTGGAGAGAAATACAGATATAATACTGAAGCAACACTCATGACATACTGTCACGGTGCCGGCTGGCAGGAGGTGGATCCTCTGTGCCAGAGAGGGATTGGCGTGGACCGTGCTAGTGGACCGGTTCTAAGTCACTACTGGTGTTCACCAGAGCCCGCCGCAAAGCGGGATGGTCTTGCTGCGGCGGTAGTGACCAGGTCGTATCCACTAGCAACGGCTCAACCTCTCTGACTGCTGAAGATAGGCGCGGTACAAGGGAGTAGACAAAAGCAAGGTCGGACGTAGCAGAAGGTCGGGGCAGGCAGCAAGAATCGTAGTCAATAAGGCAATAGCAGGAGGTCAAGTACACAGTATGGACAAACACAGTAACGCTTTCACTAGGCTCTAAGGCAACAAGATCCGGCAGGGGAGAGCAGGGGCAGTGATCAGAAATAGTCTGGGAGCAGGTGGAAGCCAATTAAGCTAATTGGGCCAGGCACCAATCATTGGTGCACTGGCCCTTTAAGTCTCAGGGAGCTGGCGCGCGCGCGCCCTAGAGAGCGGAGCCGCGCACGCCAGCACATGACAGCAGGGGACCGGGACGGGTAAGTGACCTGGGATGCGATTCGCGAGCGGGCGCGTCCCGCTGTGCGAATCGCATCCCCGACGGCCATGACAGTGCAGCGCTCCCGGTCAGCGGGACCGACCGGGGCGCTGCGGAGAGAGAGACGCCGTAAGCGCTCCGGGGAGGAGCGGGGACCCGGAGCGCTAGGCGTAACACATACTTATGCCAATTCATCCTTATACATCCATATCTATGATCCACACAATGAATGTATACCAATTAATATCTGTTAACATGGGCCTTAATATGAAAGGGTAGTTGCTGCACACATAGTGATATTAAATCAAAGAACATGTGTTAGGACTAAGATTATTCTTACATTTCAAGACTAGTGGCTATCCCAGGTCACACTTCTATAAATAGTATGACTGTCAAGTCCTAAAGGGGTTATGCGGTGAGAAGGTTTTTTTCATTTTTTTTTTTTTTTTTAAATATCCATTCTACAATATATAAAAAATAAACCTCTACTTACCTTCAGCACTCATGCAGTGCCTCCGGTGTCATGCTCCGGTCCCCATCTGCAATCCTCTTCATGTCTATTTTTTTATATACGGAAGAATGGCCATTGTTCTTTTAAAGAAAACAAATAATAAAAAATTATAATAAAACTCTCCTGTTGGATAACCTCTTTAAGGGCAATGAGGCAATTATGGGAAAATCCACTAGATATGTAAATGATGAATATACTTTGAGTGATTTGGTTGGACTGCTGTTATTTCAAGCTACACCAAGCTATTATTTAAATTGTTCATTGAGTCATTAAATGTTCCAGATTTGTCAATCTGTGTGAGACAAAATCTGGATAAAATTGCCCATAACAACCAATCACTGCTCAGCTTTCAGTTTACCGTAGCTTGGTAAGATATGAAAGCTGAGCTGTGATTGGTTGATATCTGTTCCTGAAGTAACAGCGCCGATAGCAGGCTGAGCGTGGTCCTATGTGGGACTGGAGAGGGAGGTACGTAGGAGTATGGGGTTTTACTGCAATTGGTGCCCCTTTAAAAAAAATTTTTACATTGATAACCCTTTTATTGCTGCAATTGCTATTGACTGTGGCACCTAAGGAATTAAACAACTGGTGTCATTACCAATTACATATATTCGTCATCAGTACTTCCAGGTTTGAGAAGTTAGTCCGCACTATAATGTTCAATTAAGACATTACCATTCAACATTTATACGACCCTCTGTGCACATTTATTTGGGTTATTGACACAAACTTAGTCCCAAAATCTGTGTGATCTAATGTCATCTTAGAACAAGTCAGCAGATAGCTGTCTCTTTACATTCTAAACCAGTATTAATTTACATGTTCATTTCAATACACAGAAATTTTTATAGGCAATGACTCATTAGGAGTCTGATCTTGTACAATAGAAAGTGCCAAGGAGATTAAGGTAATACGAATATAATAATATTGGAAGGTTCAATTTGGTTCCAAAATGCTCCTTTTCACAGCACTTTTAAAACAGCCTAACATTAAACATTTATAGTTTCTTGGGATGTTAGATGAAAATTTAACAATGAAGGAACCTAATATGTAAAGCTGAGACACTGTTCTTTTCTAATCGGGAAATTGTGCTGCTGTGTCTTTATTTTCATCACTATGGCTGGGAATAGTCTATGAAAAATACCAGCCATTAACTCAAAATAGAGACTATAGTACTGGATAAATTAAATGTTACAATGAAATATTTTTCAGTTTTATCATTCCAAACACAATGTTAAAATAAGGTTATTTGTGCTGAGTTTGAAATAAAAATATGTCTTCACTATGGAGAGATGCACAATTTTTTAAGAATATAATACCTTTTTCCTTCATAGAAGGGAACATATGTGCAGCATGGTGACTTTGTAGTCAGCATTGATTCCTACAGTACTGTACTCTTGGTTTCAATGCTGTCTGTGGAAACCTCTACAGTATATGAAGTGCACCAACTCCAAATTTGTATTTAGGTCAATTCTACTTTCTGCACCTGTATTGTGGCTGCATATCATACCCTAACCATGGAACTGATCACCCACACTTACATCGTCATATATCCTTAACTATTAAAAGCTTGTACACATTGCTATTGGACTCTGGTACAGGGAGCTCCAATGGCTAGAAAGATAGGAATTGTGCCGAGAAAAACAAATTGTGCATGTTCTATGTTTTTCTCACTGCTCAACTTTGGTAAAATACTCGATCATTCAACTTAATGGGATCCGTGGGGCCATTATTGCTCTGACCAGTTTTAGGTTTGGCTAAAAAAAAAAAGGGGGGAAGGGGATCAAGCACAACGGCCACCGAAACTTAGCCATACTGAAAGCAACAGCAAGAAGAAAAAGAGGTAAACAGTAAAAATGGTAAATATAATTATGTTAATATGAATTATGAATGTTAGTTGTTCATTTTGTAAATGTAGCAGACTTGAGAAAAAACACCACTATGGCTACAGTCATATGATGTTGATGTTTGCAAATGGGCAATGGACCTAACTGTAGGGGCATTGCTAGGTCTCCAAAAGATCTGGAGCACTGGCCATGGGCGTGGCTGAGGGTGGAGTCACATAAGGAGGGGTAAAAGGGGGCGGGGTCACTCAGTGTTGCATAACATTAGTCTTATTGGCTCCAGCAGCATTTTGTTACATAAAATAAAATTAGTTTATATAGACCTCCATACATTTTAAAACAAAATAAATGTAATTACTCAATTTAAAAACACTACAATAGCATATAATATCAAATAGTATATGAGGCAGAAATGCTTAGTGCAAACTCATAGGAAACAAAGTGGCTACATACTATAATCTGGTGAGACACAGCATTTGCTACATAGTAATATTTTCTCTTTGTAAACCATAAGGCAACATTCATATCACTAAATCAATCCTGCCATAATAGGCTCACATGAATGTATGGACACACAGTACACAGTAGTAGATAGAGAAATTATATTATTATATCAAATAAAAAATACTTTTTGTAAAAAGACTTAGGGGTCTTAGTTAACAGTAAATTTAGCTGTAGTGACCAGTGTCGGGCAGCTGCTGCCAAGGCAAATAAAATCATGGGGAGCATCAATAGGGGCATAGATGCCCACGACAAGGAAATAACTCTACCACTGTACAAATCACTAGTCAGACCACACATAGAATACTGTGTACAGTACTGGGCACCAGTGTACAAGAAAGATATAGTGGAGCTGGAGAGGGTTCAAAGACGGGCAACCAGAGTAATACGGGGAATGGGAGGACTATAGTACCCAGAAAGATTATCAGAATTAGGGTTATTTAGTTTAGAAAAAAGAAGGCTTAGGGGCGACCTAATAACTATGTATAAATATATCAGGGGACAGTACAGAGATCTCTCCCATGATCTATTTATGCCCAGGACTGTATCTATAACAAGGCGGCATCCTCTACGTCTAGAAGAAAGAAGGTTTCTACACTAGCACAGACGGGGGTTCTTTACTGCAAGACGAGTGAGACTGTGGACTTCTCTCCCGGAGGAGGTGGTCATGGGGAACTCTGTAAAAGAGTTCAAAAGGGAGAGTAATAACTTTGCTTGTTATGTATACTAGATTTATAGGGACAGAACATTCAGGGATTTATTCTGACTTTTTTCCCCTTCATCTGGATCAACTCAGTAGGGACTCATTAGGGATATAGGTTGAACTTGATGGATTCTGGTCTTTTTTCAACCTTATGAACTATGTTACAAAATATTGCAGTTGTACATAGAACAGTCCAAACTCAATACAGCAAAGTTGGCATAGATTTGTAACGACTTGAATTTCCTTCATTTTCATACAGATGCAGATTTCAAATGTGGATATTGTGTGTGCACATACTGTATATAGATATTACGTATTTAAATATTTGTTTCTTTTTTGTGTATTCTACAATACTCATAATATCTGCCTACATTCTAAACTCAGATTATTTCCAAAAGGAATGTATTTCAGAATAGAGTACTACAGTACAAAATAAATATGTGCTGCAAGTTCTAATAGCCGGCCATAATATATTACTTTTTTGTATTGATTTTAACTTGTTTATAGACTGTTCCTAGGCAGATAAAAAAAAAGCTCTTTACAGAGGCTAGTCTACCCACAGAGGAATTCCACTGAGAATAATGAAGAAATACTGATGATTCAGATTGTCAAGTGTTTTTTATTTTATTTTTCATCTTTACTATTATAAAAATATTTGTAACAAAAACAAGAAAGACGTGGCCTCAAATGGCTGGAGGTGCTTAACCCCTAATGCAGTTATGCATATATATTGGGGGAGCAGATCCTGCACTTGCGGTCCGTTGCTAAGGGCGATCCCCAGCATAAAATGCATACAATGGAGGATTCCTGCAGCAGACCAAAAGTACCACAATGGCATCCTACACCAGATAAAAAGGTGTGGATGTATAACAATAAGAATAATACAAAACAGGAAATTTGGTGCACAACTGTGGTAGATGTAAACAATGACATTGGCTTACCCTCAAAACTGATGTTAAAATTGAGACATTAGCCAGTATATCCTTAGATGAAGGACATACCAGAGCCCGCACACCAACACCAAGGTTTCTCAAGTGGTGCGGGAACTAACACTAAACCTACCTGTGCATGATAAGCAAAACCTGGGCCAGTGGGCAATTATAGCAGCATTAAGTCCGGCTCACAGACTGCTCCCGGGTTACCTCCAGTGTGGCTAAGCACATCTACAATAGGAGGTGGGAGAAAGGCTATAAGCCCCACCCGAGTTGGCTGATATGTTGCCGGCCTCATGTTGCCGGAGGTTTAGTGTAAGGTCCCGCGCCACTTGAGAAACCTTAGCGTTGGTGTACGGGCTCAGGTATGTCCTTCATCTAAGGATATACTGGCGAATGTCTCAATTTTAACATCAGTGTTGAGGGATAGCCAATGTCATTGTTTACATCTACCACAGTAGTGCACTTAAATTCCTGTTTTGTATTATTCTAATTGTTATACATCCACACCTTTTTATCTGGTGTAGGATGCCATTGTGGTACTTGTGGTCTGCTTCAGGAATCTTCCATTGTATGCATTTTATGCTGGGGATCGCCCTTAGCAACGGACCACAAGTGTAGGATCTGCTCCCCCAATATATATGCACAACTGCATTAGGGGTTGAGCACCTCCAGCCATTTGAGGCCACATCTTTCTTGTTTTTGTTGTAAAATTTATACAAATGTGTCTGTATCATCACTGTAGATAGCATGTAGGTTGCCCCTGTGAGGCCGGCAACATATCAGCCAACTCGAGTGGGGCTTATAGCCTTTCTCCCACCTCCCATTGTACTTGTGCTTAGCCACACTGGAGGTAACCCAGGAGCAGTCTGTGAGCCGGACTTAATGCTGCCGTAATTGCCCACTGGCCCCTGGTTTTGCTTATTACGCACAGGTAGGTTTAGGGTTAGGTACCGAGCCACTTGAGAAACCTTGGCGTTGGTGTGAGGGCTCAGGTATGTCCTTCATCTAAGGATATGCTGGCTAATGTCTCAATTTTAACATCAATGTTGAGGGTTAGCCAATGTAATTGTTTACATCTACCACAGTAGTGCACCTAAATTCCTGTTTTGTAAAAATATTACTGGGTAATATTGCTTATAGAGGAGCCAGAAAATTAGTTGATTGACTTTTTAATGAATTCTCAATTGTTCAGCACATCAAGGGTTCCACTCTACATAAGAACAATGTAGCAAAGACATTGGGGGAGATTTATCAAAACCTGTCCAGAGGAAAAGTTGCCCAGTTGCCCATAGCAACTAATCAGATTGCTTCTTTCATTTTTAACAAGGCCTCTGCAAAATGAAAGAAACTAGCTGATTGGTTGCTATGGACAACTGGGAAACTTTTCCTCTGGACAGGTTTTAAGGAATCTCCCCCAGGTTTATTTCAACTAAATCCCCAAATAGTGAAATAAAAACTATAGTATTTGTATAAACAACATATGGTACCTACGTCCTGCCACACAATGCCATGGTGGTTGATTCACATAACAAGTTCATGAGGGCCTACATTTCTTTCTTGAAAATTATAATATTACAAGATATGGTTATTAGTGTTTCGGTTGGACAATGATCCAGGGCTTTATTCTGATGGCCATGTTTGTCATTTTTGGCATCGGCCTCATAAGGGTTGTTTGCCTTCCTCAAGATCAACACAGTTTCTATAAGACTAAAGTCACTAAGTATATGACAAAGTTAAAGGGGTACTCCACCACAATAGGGGATAAAATGTCTGATTGTGGGGGTCCAGCACGGTCTCCCTGCTGCACCAGGCATTTGGTTACAGCGTCAGGTACAGCGCTGGTGGCTCGTGACGTCACGGCCACACCCGCTTGTGACGTCACGGCCACACTCCCTCAATGCAAGTCTGTGGAAAGGAGCGTGACGGCCTTCATGCCCCCTCCCATAGACATGCATTGAGGGGGCGTGGCTGTGATGCCACGAGCGGCCGTATCCGTAACGTCAAGAGCCTCTGCCCCACATCGCCAATCATCCGGCACAGAGCGAAGTTCACTCCATGCATCGGATGTCTGGGGTGCCAAGATCACGGGACCCCCACGATCAGATCCCCCATGCTTTTGATAGGGGATAAAATGTCTGGGGCAGAGTAATAATTTAACCCCTTAACGACAATTGACCTAAATGTACCTTAAATGTACCGTGGTACTTAACTTAACCCCTTAAGGACTCAGGGTTTTTCAGTTTTTGCACTTTCGTTTTTTCCTCCTTACCTTTTAAAAATCATAACCCTTTCAATTTTCCACCTAAAAATCCATATTATGGCTTATTTTTTGCGTCGCCAATTCTACTTTGCAGTGACATTAGTCATTTTACCCAAAAATGCACGGCGAAACGGAAAAAAAAATCATTGTGCGACAAAATCGAAGAAAAAAATGCTATTTTGTAACTTTTGGGGGCTTCCGTTTCTACGCAGTGCATATTTCGGTAAAAATTACACCTTATCATTATTCTGTAGGTCCATACGGTTAAAATGATATCCTACTTATATAGGTTTAATTTTGTCGCACTTCTGGAAAAAATCATAACTACATGCAGGAAAATTTATATGTTTAAAAATGTCATCTTCTGACCCCTATAACTTTTTTATTTTTCCACGTACAGGGTGGTATGAGGACTAATTTTTTGCGCCCTGATCTGAAGTTTTTATCGGTATGATTTTTGTTTTGATCGAACTTTGTGATAACTTTTTATTCATTTTTTAATGGTATAAAAAGTGACCAAAAATGCGCTTTTTTTGACTTTGGAATTTTTTTGCGCGTACGCCATTGACCGTACGGTTTAATTAATGATATATTTTTATAGTTCGGACATTTACGCACGTGGCGATACCACATATGTTTATTCTTATTTTTTTTTACACTGTTTTATTTTTTTTTATGGGAAAAGGGGGGTGATTCAAACTTTTATTAGGGAAGGGGTTAAATGACCTTTACTAACACTTTTTATTACATTTTTTTTGCAGTGTTATAGGTCCCAGAGGGATCTATAACACTGCACACACTGATCTTTTACACAGATCACAGGCGTGTATTAACACGCCTGTGATCAGTGTTATCGGCGCTTGACTGCTCCTGCCTGGATCTCAGGCACGGAGCAGTCATTCGCCGATCAGACACCGAGGAGGCAGGTAAGGGCCCTCCGGTGTCCTGCCAGCTGTTCGGGATGCCGCGATTTCACCGCGGCGGTCCCAAACAGCCCGACTGGGCAGCCGGGTCACTTTCACTTTCGCTTTAGAAGCGGCCGTCAGCTTTGATCGCTGCTTCTAAAGGGTTAATACCGCACATTGCCGCGATCGGCGATGTGTGATATTAGCCGCGGGTCCCGGCTGTTGATGAGCACCGGGACCGACGCGATATGATGCGGGATCGCGGTGCGATCCCGCTTCATATGGCGGAAGCCGGCGCAGGACGTAAATATACGTCCTGCATCGTTAAGGGGTTAAATGACGTACATTTACGCTCCGCCATGACCGCGAGCACCGGACCGGTGTTCACGTCATGCACGGCAGGTCCGGGCTGCTGTCATCAGACAGGGACCGGCCGGTAATGGCGGACATCCACGATCGCGCGGATGTTTTCCATTAACCCCTCAGATGCCGTGATCAATACAGATCATGGCATCTGCGGCAGTGTAGTACTTGAAATGGATGACTGGATCGCCCGCAGTGCTGCCGCGGGCATCCGATCATCCATAGTGGCAAACGGAGCAGAAGATGACCGATAACACTGATCAGTGCTATGCTCTATGCATAGCACTGAACACTATTAGCAATCAAATGACTGCTATATAATAGTCCTATGGGGACTATTAAAGTGTAAAAAAAAAAAAGGAAAAAAAAAAGGAGAAAAAAGTACAAAAAAAGTAAAAAATCCGCTCGCCCAATAAAAATGTAAATCATCCCTATTTCCCATTTTTCATAAAAAAAAAAAATTAATAAACATTATTATCACGTACAGTGAAGGGCATAAAAATAAAATAAATAAAAAGGTTAAAAATTGCTGCTTTTTTGTCACATTTTATTCAATTAAAAATTCATAAGACATTAATAAAAAGTAAAACCTAGGCAAATTTGGTACCAATAAAAACTACAGATCACAGCAAAAAAAACGAGCCCTCATAACGTCGCGTATACGGAAAAATTAGAAAGTTATGTGTGGTAAAAATAGGGCACATTCAAACATACTAATTTTGTTTAAATAGTTTGAGATTTTTTTTTAAAGCAGTACAATTATAGAAAAGCATATAACATGGGTATCATTTCAATCATATTGACCCATAGAATAAATAAAACATGTCATTTTTACCGTAAAGTGTACGGCGTGCAAACAAAACCTTCCAAAATTTGCTAAATTGCGGTTTTCTTTTCAATATTCCCACATAAATAATATTTTTTTGGTTGCGCCATACATTTTATGGAAAAATAAGTGATGTCATTACAAAGTAAAATTGGTGATGCAAAAAACAAGCCTGCATATGGGTCGGTGGATGGAAATGTAAAAGAGTTATGATTTTTAGAAGGTGAGGAAGAAAAAATGAAAATGCAAAAATAAAATTGGCCTGGTCCTTAAAGGGGTTGTGCGCTGCCCTGCAGTTCGGAGCTCCGCTCACAGCGTCCGGAAGTTGATTACTCCGAACGCTGTGTGCGGGCTTCCGTGTTCGCGGCCGCCGGGCGTGACGTCATGCCCGGCCCCTTCGTGATGTCTTGCCCGCCCCCTCGTGATGTCACGCCCGCCCCCTCTACCAAAGTCTATGGGAAGGGGGCGTGACAGCGGTCGCGGAAGCCCGCACACAGCGTTCGGAGTAATGAACTTCCGGACGCTGTGAGCAGAGCTCCGAACTGCAGGGCAGCGCACAACCCGTTTAAAGGGGTACTCCGGTGCTTACACATCTTATCCCCTATCCAAAGGATAGGGGATAAGATGCCTGATCGCGGGAGTCCCGCAGCTGGGGATGCCCGGGATCATGCACGGGGCACCCAGTATGTAATCAGTCCCTGGAGCGTGTTCGCTCCGGGGACTGATTACAAATAGGGTGCCACGTGCATGATCCCGGGCGTCCCCAGCTGCGGGACTCCTGCGATCAGGCATCTTATCCTCTATCCTTTGGATAGGGGATAAGATGTGTAAGCACCGGAGTACCCCTTTAAGGCCAATATGGGCCTGATCTTTAAGGGGTCATGTAACTTGTCACTTATTTCTATTTTAGGGTTGATTTTGTAATTTCCCGTTGAAATAAATGGGTGCAGGAAACAGCCCTTCTTTTGGAGCTATTTTTGTCCTGCATTTGTAGCACTGTTTCTGAACATTCCCCAGCAAAGTCAATTGGAGCTAGGCTTCTTTTGGAGATTTTTTTTTACACTCTGTAAACATACTTTTAGTTTCAAACAGATCAAGTTAATGAAACAAAACATTGTGTCAGTTACAGCGTTTCATCTGGGGCATGACCCAGAGCATACAATGAAAAAAAAAAAAACATATGGGTAGATAACAAGAACTGAAACAGGCATACAGCATGGGCAATTAAATGATAGCCAATGGCAGGGCAAACAACCACAAAGAGCAAATGGTAAGTTGATAAGTCATCATCAGTACAAGGAGAGGGAAAATCTAATGTCAGGGCAATGGGAGGAGGACATCCAAAGGGGCCCAAATCCTCTTAAAGCGATCTACCACATCGTCTCTCATGACATTACATTTTTCAGAGAACTCAATTAGATTAACTCTAGTGATAACTTTATCTAGGGAGATGGATAGTATACGGGCAGCCAGTAAATTGTATACTAGTACCACTCTATAGGACCTACTTGGCACTGCTATGCTCGTTAAAAACACCGGGTCTGGTGTTCTGTCCAGACTTGGATACTCCCACTGCTGCTTCCAGTGGTATTCACTGTTATAGCTAGAGATGAGCGAATTTTAGAAAAAATAGATTCGGCCGATTCGCCGAATTTTCCAAAAACATTTGGTTCGGTCCGAATTTATTCATGGTGAATCTGTATTAAAAACAGCTATTTCTGGACTACAGAGAGCCTCAATAGGGGTTTAGAACACTTTGCCTTGCTATAACACACTTAGGGTGTGTGCTGGGTTAGTAAAATGATACTGTTATTCAGTATGACATGCAGATTAGAGGCATCGCTATTAGAATAACTGTCGCAGAGCGGCACAATGACAGAGCCTGGAGGTGGCATCAGTATGAGGAGACCATATAGTGGCTGAATGACACAGCGTGGAGGTGGCGGCACTTTTGGCCGGCCTTTCACAGTATCTAGGCCCTTAAGACTTTAACAGGAACAAAATAGTACACCACTTAGATGTACGTATGTGGTGTGCACTTATGTGGGGAGTATAATGCGCTTCACTACGCTTATTTAAACAGTATTTGTCTACAACACCAGCGGGTGTGTAGCTGACGAACCCAAATTCATTACGAATTTCATGAAAATTTCGATTCGCAAGGAATGCAGCTTTTCTATCTATTGCGCGAATTGCTTCTTTAAACTCCATTTAGTGCATTCCAGGCTCCAGGGCATCTAAAATGGTGGATCCACATGTCAGGACATGGGGCAAGGAATGCTGGCAAGGCGGGAAGGCAAGGTGGATGGGCAGGATGACCTTGAATCACACGCAGGATGCAGCCTATCAGCAGCCAGTCACCCCTGTGATGTCACAGCCCTATATATACAGCATCCATATTCCGGCTCATCATTTCATTCATTACACTGAAGATAGATAGGACGGATATCACTGTGTGTGTTACACAGAAAAGCTTTTTGCAGCAGTGTTTCTCCTCCTAGTCACCTCAGCCTTCTGTTGGACACATGGCACAGCATTTTTGCACAGAAATGAATTCTTACTGCAGCAATTACCCCCTCAGTCACTGTGAACATCATTGTATTACACAGAGGGGCAGGGAGCTGTGTGTTGCCTCAGCTGCAGAAATGTTTTCAGAGGAGGGAGAAATAATGTTTAGGGCCAATTTGTGTCTTTGTTCCACAACAACTGGTTATACTAGTCTGTAGACGGTATAATCCATACCCAGCAGTCCATTCCTAATAGTATTTGAGAGAGAGCATTTTTTCAATTTTGGGTTTAGTACACAGTGACTGTGTGCTGCAGCACTGTTGTGTACTTCTGGTGTGGTGGCCAAATTCTATATTTTTTTTAGCATACTGAAGCGCATTTTTCTGTCCTCATAAGTGCATACCACTTACCTACATCTAAGTGGTGTACTATTTTGTACCTGGTAATCTGTCAAGGGCCTAGATACTGTGAAAGTCCAGTCAAAAGTAATCACCGGCTGATGTTTTACTCCAATACGTTTTTTAAGAGTACTGTAGCGCATTTTTCTGCCCTCATATGTACATACTTACATCTAAGCAGTGTACTATTTTGTAGCTGTTAATCTGTCAACGGCCTAGATACTGTGAAAGGACAGCAAAAGTATACACCTGCTGCTGTTCTAGACAAATACAGTTTTAAGCGTAGTGAAGCGTATTGTACTCCCCTCATATACGCACTAAGTATGTTAGGCAGAGAAGTGCCAGGATGTGTACAGAGGAGTGACAGAGGTCACAGCAGACTAAGGGAGAGTGGCAGCAGAAGTCGCAGCGAGAGGCCTGATCTCCCGGTATCAGCTAGCGGTCATGTCTCGATCAGCAACCCATCTTTTATTTTATGGTAGTACTAGCTACCATAAATCTTCAATTTCCATTTTAAAATTCATCTTTTAATTTTAGGGATTGTGAAGCCCTATTGTCTACTCATGCTGACGCCAGCTCCAGGCTGTGTCATTGTGCCACCATATGGCCTCCTTATGCTGTTAGCACCTTAAATTATACTTTTCAAATTTAAATATATCTTAAATCTTCAATTTAAAATGTCAAAAATATCTTTAATCTTCTCTATTGTGAGGCCCTATGGTCTTGTCAGGCTGTTGCCACCTCTAGGCTGTGTCGTTCTGCCACTATATGGACTCCTAAAATTGGAGTGAGTGACATGTCACATCTCCCCTTACACCATGTTTTTGATTTTAATGGTATGAAGTAAACGTTAATTTTCATTGCACCTGCACCTGCGGAGGCTGGATTTTCCTTTTGTCTGCATGCTACAGGGACAGGTGGGTCCCTGCATCCGTGCTTCCGCACCATTGCCTAATCGTGTCTGGAGCCTATGCATTTGAGCGGTGAGCTGGTCTATTTTTCTATTTATCTCTACTGCCAATAACCACCATAGACAGAGAAATTTGGGGGAAAGTCACCTCTTTTACTACTTCCTCAACCCGCCTCCAGTACAGGGTGATGATGGGACAGTCCCACCTTATGTGCGAAAGAGAGCCCACTTGGGTCCTACACCTCCAGCACAAATATGAGGCAGAAAGCTTGTAGGAAAAGAGCAATTTGGGGGTTTTAAACCATCATGATAGCAATTTATAGTGGTTCTCTTGTAGATGTACACATCTGGAAAAACCGTGTGCATGACGGAGAGGGTAAAAACAATCCCTGTTCCAAGGAACGGATGTATGCCGGTGTAGACGTCATCCATGGGCTAGTAATCATCTGGTAGAGCAACAATATGGTGCGCTTCAGGGCGAGCAAGGGAGACAGAAGTGTTGGAGGTGGGAGATTTGCAGGAAGGTAAGTGAGAGGGGTGCAAGGATATTTCTCAGTGTTTGTGTATCTGGCGTCTTCCCATCTTTCACTATTATATATATTCTGATAGCCCTGCACTCAATTACCGATCTCATTTACCTGTGGTGAGTGCAGTAGCCTTTTAAGAATATTTGCGATCCATTATGTAATGTATTCATTCTTATTCAATATAAGCCACTTATATGCTTACCTCCTAAGGATCTCAATAGGAGTCTATAGAAATACTGAGTGAAATAAAATGTAGAGGCAAAACCATAATGTCTGTGGTATTAAACTAGATATGGAATATCTTTATTGATATCCTAACTGAATATCACTAACCTAGCTGCAGTCTATTTAATGTGGTTAGAAATAGGCTGTACATGAAGAAGATTATCCCTTAGATTGATTTCTATTCTATTTGTATATGTGCTATGGAATATCTAGCACTTTTCCCAAGAACTGTGGCAGATGAGGGCAATTTTATTTTTCTGTGATAGAGAAAGCTAATCCGGAAGAGTATGTGTCACATCTGGAGCAAAAATGTAAAGTTAAGTGACAAGTGGCAATGAACATCTATGCTGCCAGAAAATTGATGGTAAGGAATGTATTCCTAAGCCATTCATAGTTTTGGTGCTGAAATAACAAATTTCATACCCGGCAGATTATAATTTATCAAAGTTTCATTCTGCAAGACCAGAGAAAGTATCAATACTAGTATTTTTAGGTTATTTTTATCCAGGAAATGTTGATGAAAGCATGAAGTGTATGGACTTTAGACTTCAAAGTGACTTTGGGATGTGTCTTTTTGATGAAAGGAAGACATAAAAGGCTTATATATCAATGGAACAATTCTCTTCGTAGACATTTTCATTGAACACTTACATTGAGGGCAGCTGCTTAAAGGGGCTCTCAATGTGTAATTTGGATAGACCCAACCTCCAAAACCCTTATGATCAGCAGCATATACAGTAGAATCTACAGTGTGCTCCAATATGTTGTTCCCCCATTATGTTTATCTGGCACATTCATACATGCAATTGAACAATACAGGTATATAAGGTTAAGTGGAGACTAGTATGTGAGATCTAATGGAAGCTCAAGAAGAAAGGGAGCTGAGGGGTGCACACCAGTGCATGGTGAGTAACCATAATATGGACTGTGTCCATAATATGGACTGTTGTCCATATTACGGTCCATATTACGATTAATCGCCTCAAGCCAATGAGTGCCATTCAGCTCCTGTTCTTCTTGAACTCCCATTGGAACTCACATACTAGTCTACCATACATGTAATTAGGCCTGGTACTATAGCTCAGCCCCATTGTTCTACTGATCTGTGGGGATCATGATGTTGGCTCCCACTAACCACTAGTGTTGGGCACGAATATATTCGCTATATACTCGAAATTGTGAATATTTTTTTCCACATATGTGAATATTTGTATATGCGTATATTCGCATGTGTGAATATTTGCATATTCCTTCTTTTCACTTGTGGGCCAATTAGAATGATGCAAATACACTTGTCAGAGGTTATCAACAACATCCCTAGCAACCAATAGTAAAGTTGCCCACCCCCTCACTGCTTTCTTCCTTGAATATGCGAATATGTGAATATAACGAATACGCAAAATTCGCTAATATAGGACGAATATTCGTCTATATATTTGCGAAATATCGCGAATTCGAATATGGGCAATGCCGCTCATCACTACTAACCACACATTTTATGGCCTATTGAAGGGGAAAATACACTAAAACTGACTCATGGTTACTCTTTTATAAGAGGCCATTATCTGGGGAACATGTATGACTT
Source organism: Hyla sarda (assembly GCF_029499605.1). Lineage (NCBI taxonomy): Eukaryota > Metazoa > Chordata > Amphibia > Anura > Hylidae > Hyla > Hyla sarda. Next base: position 429,298,204 of record NC_079190.1, read on the forward strand.
TTAAAGGGTGGATTTCCAAGAAGTAGTATGCAAAACAGTGATGTCATAATACTTTTGCTTATTACTTACATTTTCTTCTTTTACTACTTTGAAGCCTGCAATTGCTACTAAATGGAGAATGCCACGAGGTTAGTGGCAACCCTTCCCGATGGAAAGTGTACTAGGAAGCCTCCCCTAAATTTGTCCGTGATCATGGTGTACAAATAAGGCTACATCTATTACATAGATCAGTGGTCTCCAAACTGTGAACCTCTAGGCATTGCAAAACTACAACTCTGAGCATGCTTGGAATTGTAGTTTTGCAACATCTTGGGGTCTACAGTTTGGACATAACAGATAAAAGATTCACCCATAGGAATGCCATAAAGTGCTCTGACTGGTTAAAGGGGTACTCCACTGGGAAACCTTTTTTGTTTTTTAATCAGCTGGTGGCAGAAAGTTAACAGATTTGTAAATTACTTCATTGAAAAAAAATCTTAATCCTTCCAGTACTTATCAGCTGCTGTATGCTCCGCAGGAAGTTATTTTCTATTTGTATTTCCTTTCTGTCTGACCACAGTGCTCTCTGCTGACACCTCTGTCCATTTTAGGAACCATCCAGAGTAGGAGCAAATCCCCATAGCTAACCTACAGTATCCTGCTCTGAACAATTCCTAAAATGGACCGAGGTGTCATCAGAGAGCACTGTGGTCAGACAGAAAGGAAATTTAAAAAGAAAAGAACATCCTGTGGAGCATACAGAAGCTGATAAATACTTTAAGGATTAAGATTTTTTAATAGAAGTAATTTACAAATCTGTTTAACTTTCTGGCACCAGTTGATTTAAAAAATGTTTTGCCAGTGGAGTACCCCTTTAATGGTTCTATGCAGATCAAACAAAACTTGTTTATTACATGAAATAATAATCTTCCAAATTTCCAAGCATTACTTACAGCTCATATGAGAGATGAGCCAACAGCGTTCTAATGCTTTCTCATCTGCAAGTTTCTGTTCAGTGACTTTTTTATCTATTAAACAGCATCGCAAATGCACATTCCATGTAATCTGATTAAAACAAACAATTTTTTTTTGCTAAAGTTACACTTAATTCGCTCCTGTCTTTAGCAGATGGATACGCCCAATTTTTTATTTTTTTTTAGCTACCAAATAGATAATCTTGAAATTGTACAAATACACAACTGCATCATTCTGCTCGTGATGTATCGATATTCCACAAGGGATTGGAGTCAATTCAGAAAATAAAATGGAGCGCAGACAATAAAATACAGTCAGATAATTCACCAATACACAGGAGACGGTGCACAGAGAGGGTCATAACCTGACAAAATAATGAGACTGTTAAAAACACTCAGCATAATTATCAAGCTGGAACGGCACTAGTTAGGACTTTCTTTCTTATAGCAAGTAAATGTCATGTTGTTGTGGCTTTTGTTTTTCCTTTTATTTAGTCTAATTTAGTAGGAGTCTTTGAAATACTCAACCCAGTCTCAGATTGCTATGACATACATTTTTATAATTAAAGGTTATTGCCGACCGACAATAAAATTTAGATTTTAGGAAGTTCTGTAAACAGAAGTAAATATAACTTGCATTCACTTTCCAGTTTATAGTCTCTGATGGATCTCCTTCTAGGCAGCTTTTGAATGGGCACTGTCACTTGAAAAAAAAACATTTGACGTGTCCTAGAGACATGTCCAAAATTTTGATCTGCCGGGGTCTGAGTGTTCAGACCACCACTGATCAGAAGAATCAGCCAGGTAAATCCACAAGAAAGAAAAATACATTGCTAGAGTTTATGTTCACACAAATTTTCTTAAAGGGGTATTCCAGGATTTTTTTAATTTGACTATGCTACAGGGGCTGTAAAGTTAGTGTAGTTCATAATATAGTGTCTGTACCGGTGTGTGACGGTTTTCTCACAATTCTTACGTGATTATCGCCCCAATATTTATTTTTAACAGCATACAAAATTACTTAGGTGGCAGGTTTTCCCAGGTTGCAGTGCATCAAGACCTGACATCACTAGTCAGGTGATCAGACAGAGCCCGTCTTGCTTCAATAGGTGGAGCTGGGTGGGAGAGAAATCCTTTTACAATAGCTGTAGGCACCCTGATTAGAAAACAATGATGTACTGTATTTAAGGGATTATAGGTGTGTTTCAATGGGTGGAGTAGCTGATGTTTGGGAGGGAGGAAAGTGACCTCATACTTACAAACTATGGAACTATGGTATGTGTAGTTTAGAGAACAAAATTCAACAGGAAATACCCAGTTCTGGCAGGAGGTACTACTAAAATCACCTCATGTTGGATAACTCCTTTAACTCAATGGTAAAAAGGCTGTTGGTTTACACATGTTCGAATATATGGCCAAAATGCAGCCACATCAAACATTTTGCTTGGTCATGGTTTCAGTGCTGAGACCCTCACTGATCTCTAGATATAGCCAAATAAGGTCTTCAATCTATCGCTTTGCAAATGATGGGTTTCATGTACTGTAAGGGAGATCATCTACTGCAGTCAGCACCAGGCCAAGCAGCGAAGCATTATGTCCTGTGCTTCACCTGGTTATAGTTAGAGATTGTGGGGTCTCACCACTGAGAACCCGACTAATCAAAACATTTGACATGTCTTTATGACAGTAACATGTGAAGGGCCACATGAGTGATGCAGCAATCATTCCTGCAACCCTGGCCGCACAATCATATGGCAGTATAAAAGGCTTAATAAACGAGCACCAATCTGCTAGATCAGCACATCTAAAAGAAACCTTGACCTTGCTTTTTTGTTGTGGGCCCTACGGGCCACGATAGACCCTCATCATTATATTCTGACTCCACTTTGATAACCAAGGCAGTAGAGGATGGTAACTCAAATGTTGCCTACTGCCATCTGCAGAATATTATTTTTAAATGATTCAGAAGCAAGTGAAAAATACAGACAGTAGCAGCGTCCAAGAGAGGTGTGCAATTGATAAAGCTCTGTGCTCCATTTTGATAAAGCTCTGTGCCGACCCACGCAGGAGTCTTTTTCAAGCAATCCTGTATCAGAATAGAGGAAATAATTGGATGCTGTTACAGTCTGCATTTGGTACTATATTTTGAACCAGTGGATTTCTGGATCTGACAGGTTTGCATCCTTTTAGAATGGTTAGCCAATTACATTAAAGGGGTACTCTGTCCTTAGACATCTTATCCCCTAAGGATGGGGGATAAAATTTCCCAGCGGCTGGAACCCATGCGGTCTCTGCGCAGCACCCGGCGTTCATTTAGAATACTGGGTGCGGGCAGCAGGGTCGTGAAATCACTGCCACGCCCCTCATGATGTCACACCATGCCCCCTCAATGCAAGTCAATGGGAGGGGGCGTGATGGCTGTCTCGCCCCCTCCAATATACTTGCATTGAGGGGACGTGGCATGATGTCAAAAGGGCCTGGCTGTGACATGACAACCCCACCTCCCGCTCCAAGTGCTCGGAACAAAATGTTCCGAATGCTAGGGAAGCGAAGTACCCCTTTTAGTATGCTTTGGGTTACTTTCCAAGCTTGTTACAAGTAAGTGGCATCATTTTTGGATCACGATCCAAAGAACGACATATGGAACAATAACAAAACCCCAGTTTTGGTTGTTTCTCAAATCATGGACCCTACAGGAGGGACCCTAAAGAAGGCAGGGCATGTGCCAACTTTATTGTTGTTTATTATCTGTAATTGAGGAATAATAATTACGTTTTAAAATGGTAAAAAAGGAACCCTGGAGCGTTGGTAGAAATGTTACTTTGTAGATAAAGCAACAAGAAGATGCCACAAATGAAAAATTAACTACGTCCTTATTATTTCTACATCAGTTCAGCTAAATGAAGCCACTTGCTGCTTAGAAAGTACATTTAATCATCGGGATACGTTACCATGTCTGAATACGAGCAGGAAAGTTGGCAGTTCAGCCTCCAGCAGTCAAATTTCTGTCAGCGCCATGCCAAAGACTAAAGAAATCTCCACTGATGAAAAAAACAAGTGACGATGCGTCCTTAAATGTTTATTTAGCCTGGAATTAAAAGGAAGGAAATAACCTCCAATAAATTCTTCATTTATTCTCCCAATGTGTTTACATATCAGGCAATATTCCTGCTGGAAGCACTTTACGGAGCTTTCTTCATCCTTGCTTGATAAGTAAACACTTTGGCTTAATAAAATAAGAATTTATTGAATGTCCTTGCTTTTCCTTTCATTTGCTAGAATTTGACTTTACTTAAGAGGTGACTTTGCATCTCGCTTCGTATTGGGATAAACAAGAATTTGCTGTTCAGTGCACTTTCGTGATATTTGCTTAGTTACTTCTACATCCTTGCGCAGTGTTTGAAGTTACAGTCTCCGGTTTCTTCAAGGCTAACGGAACATAGTACATAGCTGGAACGAGCCGAGTAAAGACGCAATTCTGTGCAATTATGGATAACATGAACATGAAGGGCATATAATTTACAGCATCAATGAGAATGTAAAGCATGTTCAGATTTTTCATTAAATTTTCTTAGCCTATTCTCTTCTGTCCTACCTCATAATCACCATCATTATAGAAGCCATACACATGAAATAGCTCTTGGACAACATCTATTTTTAGTGTGCATATTTATTTCATTGAGGAGAGTGGAATTAGTTTTTTGTCACACTTCTGACTGAAATTTTACCCATGGGAACAAAGCATCCAATGTGTCCAATCCCTCTATCTTTCAACACATCCACCCCTTTTAAAGGTCCGGGGAGCCCCTATAAATGATCCACAACTCTTTCACAATTTGTGACTACCTCTGTATGTCCTTGCAGTGACTATATACTGTACTTTAATCAAAATCCATAAGACTGAGCAATAATAGTTATCACTGGGATTGCTGTATTATATGCCAGGCTAGAGTTAATCTTGGGGGAAGTGTTTCTCTTTGTTTAGACAGCCAACTGGTCTTATAGATTAATAAAACAAGCTTTACTTGACCAAACAGCAGGATTGAAGTGGTGCTGACCGTACCAGAAGACAAAACTGTAACAGTGAAAAGAGGATTGTAAATTAACCCCTCTCACTGGACTTATCAAGAGACGCACACCAGCTTGGTGGTGGCCTAGATTTCCATTACAATTTAATTGCAGTAGATGCTGTCCAGGCCGACCACCCTCCATTGTAGAAAGTTATGCTCATTGTGCTAAACCCCACTTACTTGGCAAGAGCAGGACAGAGTGGCAAAAGTCACAAAATATGTAAATGATACCCACCTAGTCATTTCAGGTGACTAATCAGGTGTGATTGACAGAACAGACATGGCCTAACATCTCCACTCTGCTCACTGAAGTCTCGTACAGGTCCAGGGGTGGCTTTTGGGCTATCAAGAAACTTCAGGGTGCAGAGTGGTGGCATTTGGGCCTGCCTAGGCTGGCAATCACTTCTTAGTGGGCAGGATTTAAAGGGGTACTCCGGTGGAATTTTTTTTTTTAAATTAACTAGTGCCAGAAAGTTAAACAGATTTGTAAATTTCTTCTATTTAAAAATTTTAATCCTTCCAGTACTTATCAGCTGCGGTGTAATACAGAGGAAGTTCTTTTCTTTTTTAATTTATTTTCTGTCTGTCCACAATGCTCTCTGCTGACACCTCTGTCCATGTCCGGAACTGTCCAGAGCAGGATAGGTTTGCTATGGGGAATTTTTTTCCACTTTCACAAACGAGCAGTAGGACATCCAAGCACATCCAAGCAAATCTTCACGTTCATAAAATGTTGTCACAGCTTGTATTGAGTTTAACCTGGTGACAGGTTTCCTTGAAAGAATACCTCCTATAAATTTTAAAATAAATTGAGAATAGAATAAAGAACATATTTTTTTTTTAAATGCTGAAAAAAGGGACAAATATAATAATTATAGTTACACTCTATAAGAAAATCTATCCTATTTTTAAAAAAAACTATAAACTATAAGATTAAAGTATAACAGAAAGCAAAAACAATTGTTATTTTTTTTTATTTAAGTCTGGGCCTAGTAGGGAAAGGTGTGAACAGATGGCACCGCTATAAATGTGTCTACAAATACAACTTAAAATTTGTCTTGAATCTTGTATAAAAGATCTGCACATTTTATTAAGACTTCAGGAACATGCTTGTAAAACCACTAACATAAACTGTTATCGCGGAAAGTATCAGAAGGTTTGTAAACATAAACACCTCTACTGAGGAAGGGGACTGCCCCAAAACGCGTTTGAGATTGTTGTATACTGCAATACTATTAGACCACCTGCATATGAACTTATGTATTCACCAACAGAATAAAAAAAAAATTTCATGTGCAACTGCTGGAACCTCACTACTTAGGTACCATGCGTGCAATCCTCAGCACAAGGACATCACCACTCCCCGCTGCACCCACCACCAACCACTGCTACCAACTACAGCCACTTCCATCATGGCCAGACGCACGTCCGTGCCATTCTGCAGCAAGATCAGATCGCGACAAGCAGAGCCGTGGACATTTCGGGCCGGGCGCATGTCCGTGCCAGTCTGCAAGCATTAGGAAGTATGGCTCTTCACATCGATGTACTGCTACCCAGATCCCATATCTCCTCCGAAAGCTGAGGGAATCTTACCTATTTGATTACATCATAGACTATATCCAATGAGTTACTATTGTAAGGATTCCTCCTTGGGGATAGCTCTGGGATCGTCCTGGACACTGCCACGGGACACGTTTCCTCTCAATAAATTGTCAGACAACGGTTATACATGCAAGTCTGGCAACTTGCCAGCTTTATTTAGACAGGTTGCAGGAAAAAACAAACATAACGCAAGAACAAAAAAAATATCCTAGACCGTCTGGTCACTGACTACACATATCCGCATGTCCTGACTACTAACTGGTGAGCTACCTTCAGCCAGTTAAACATGTGGTGTCCCGGTACCGTGTTGCATACCATACCTAGTGTAGAGGTCCCCAATGTCAGAGTAACTGTCACGATGCCGGCTGGCAGGTAGTGGATCCTCTGTGCCAGAGAGGGATTGGCGTGGACCGTGCTAGTGGACCGGTTCTAAGCCACTACTGGTTTTCACCAGAGCCCGCCGCAAAGCGGGATGGTCTTGCTGCGGCGGTAGTGACCAGGTCGTATCCACTAGCAACGGCTCACCTCTCTGGCTGCTGAAGATAGGCGCGGTACAAGGGAGTAGGCAAAAGCAAGGTCGGACGTAGCAGAAGGTCGGGGCAGGCAGCAAGGATCGTAGTCAGGGGCAACGGCAGAAGGTCTGGAATCACAGGCAAGGAACACACAAGGAACGCTTTCACTGGCACTAAGGCAACAAGATCCGGCGAGGGAGTGAAGGGGAAGTGAGGTGATATAGGGGAGTGCACAGGTGTAAAGACTAATTGGAACCACTGCGCCAATCAGCGGCGCAGTGGCCCTTTAAATCGCAGAGACCCGGTGCGCGCGCGCCCTAGGGAGCGGGGCCGCGCGCGCCGGGACAGAACAGACGGAGAGCGAGTCAGGTAGGGGAGCCGGGGTGCGCATCGCGAGCGGGCGCTACCCGCATCGCGAATCGCATCCCGGCTGGCAGCGGAATCGCAGCGCCCCGGGTCAGAGGACGTGACCGGAGCGCTGCCGCGGGGAGAGTGAAGCGAGCGCTCCGGGGAGGAGCGGGGACCCGGAGCGCTCGGCGTAACAGTACCCCCCCCTTGGGTCTCCCCCTCTTCTTAGAGCCTGAGAACCTGAGGAGCAGACTTTTGTCTAGGATGTTGTCCTCAGGTTCCCAGGATCTCTCTTCAGGACCACAACCCTCCCAGTCCACTAAAAAAAAATTTTTCCCTCTGACCTTTTTGGCAGCTAAAATTTCTTTGACCGAGAAGATGTCCGAGGAGCCGGAAACAGGAGTGGGAGGAACAGATTTGGGAGAAAAACGGTTGAGGATGAGTGGTTTGAGAAGAGAGACGTGAAAGGCATTAGGGATACGAAGAGAGGGAGGAAGAAGAAGTTTATAAGAGACAGGATTAATTTGACACAAAATTTTGAAAGGACCAAGATAGCGTGGTCCCAACTTGTAGCTAGGGACACGGAAGCGGACATATTTAGCGGAGAGCCATACCTTGTCTCCAGGGGAAAAAACGGGGGGAGCTCTTCTTTTCTTATCCGCGAACTTCTTCATGCGTGATGAAGCCTGTAAGAGAGAATTTTGGGTCTCTCTCCATATGATGGAAAGGTCACGAGAAATTTCATCCACAGCGGGCAGACCAGAGGGCAAGGGAGTAGGGAGGGGGGGAAGAGGGTGACGGCCGTACACCACGAAAAATGGGGATTTGGAGGAAGACTCAGAGACCCTGAAGTTATACGAGAATTCGGCCCATGGGAGGAGATCTGCCCAGTCATCCTGGCGGGAGGAAACAAAATGTCGCAAATAATCACCCAAGATCTGGTTAATCCTTTCTACTTGTCCATTGGACTGGGGATGATATGCAGAAGAAAAATTTTATTTAATCTTGAGTTGTTTACAGAGAGCCCTCCAGAATTTAGACACGAATTGGACGCCTCTATCCGAGACAATCTGCGTAGGCAATCCGTGAAGACGAAAAATGTGTACAAAAAATTGTTTAGCCAACTGAGGCGCAGAAGGAAGACCAGGAAGAGGGATGAAATGTGCCATTTTGGAGAATCGATCAACGACCACCCAAATAACAGTGTTGCCACGGGAAGGGGGTAAATCAGTAATAAAATCCATACCAATCAGAGACCAAGGCTGTTCGGGGACAGGCAGAGGATGAAGAAAACCAGCGGGCTTCTGGCGAGGAGTCTTATCCCGGGCACAGATAGTGCAGGCTCGCACAAAGTCCACAACATCCGTCTCCAGAGTCGGCCACCAATAGAAGCGGGAGATGAGTTGCACAGATTTCTTGATACCCGCATGACCTGCGAGATGGGAGGAGTGACCCCATTTGAGGATTCCGAGGCGTTGGCGAGGAGAAACAAAGGTCTTTCCTGGAGGAGTCTGCCTGATGGAGGCAGGAGAAGTGGAGATCAGGCAGTCAGGTGGAATGATGTGTTGCGGAGAGAGTTCAACTTCTGAGGCATCCGAGGAACGAGAGAGAGCATCGGCCCTAATGTTCTTATCGGCAGGACGAAAGTGAATCTCAAAATTAAACCGGGCAAAGAACAGAGACCACCGGGCCTGGCGAGGATTCAGCCGTTGGGCAGACTGGAGGTAGGAGAGGTTCTTGTGGTCGGTGTAGATAATAACAGGAGAACTTGATCCCTCCAGCAGATGCCTCCATTCCTCAAGTGCTAATTTAATGGCTAGAAGCTCTCGATCCCCGATGGAGTAGTTCCTCTCCGCTGGAGAGAAGGTCCTAGAGAAAAAACCACAAGTGACAGCATGCCCGGAAGAATTTTTTTGTAGAAGAACAGCTCCAGCTCCCACTGAGGAGGCATCAACCTCCAATAGGAAGGGTTTGGAAGGGTCAGGTCTGGAGAGGACGGGAGCCGAAGAAAAGGCAGACTTGAGTCGTTTAAAGGCGTCTTCTGCTTGAGGAGGCCAGGACTTGGGATCAGCATTTTTTTTGGTTAAAGCCACGATAGGAGCCACAATGGTAGAAAAATGTGGAATAAATTGCCTGTAATAATTGGCGAACCCCAAAAAGCGTTGGATAGCACGGAGTCCGGAGGGGCGTGGCCAATCTAAGACGGCAGAGAGTTTGTCTGGATCCATCTGTAGTCCCTGGCCAGAGACCAAATATCCTAGAAAAGGAAGAGATTGGCATTCAAACAGACATTTCTCAATTTTGGCATAGAGTTGGTTGTCACGAAGTCTCTGAAGAACCATACGGACATGCTGGCGGTGTTCTTCTAGATTGGCAGAAAAAATTAGGATATCGTCCAGATATACAACAACACAGGAGTATAACAGATCACGAAAAATTTCATTGACAAAGTCTTGGAAGACGGCAGGGGCGTTGCACAGTCCAAAGGGCATGACCAGATACTCAAAGTGTCCATCTCTGGTGTTAAATGCCGTTTTCCACTCGTCCCCCTCTCTGATGCGGATGAGGTTATAGGCGCCTCTTAAGTCCAATTTAGTGAAGATGTGGGCACCTTGGAGGCGATCAAAGAGTTCAGAGATGAGGGGTAAGGGGTAGCGGTTCTTAACCGTGATTTTATTAAGACCGCGGTAGTCAATGCAAGGACGAAGGGAGCCATCCTTTTTGGACACAAAGAAAAATCCGGCTCCGGCAGGAGAGGAGGATTTACGGATAAAGCCCTTTTTTAGATTCTCCTGGACGTATTCGGACATGGCAAGAGTCTCTGGGGCAGAGAGAGGATAAATTCTGCCCCGGGGTGGAGTAGTGCCCGGGAGGAGGTCGATAGGGCAATCATAAGGCCTGTGAGGAGGTAGAGTCTCAGCTTGTTTTTTGCAGAAAACATCCGCGAAGTCCATATAGGCTTTAGGGAGACCGGTTACTGGAGGAACCACAGAGTTACGGCAAGGGTTACTGGGAACCGGTTTTAGACAGTTCTTGGAACAAGAGGACCCCCAACTCTTGATCTCCCCAGTGGACCAATCCAGGGTAGGGGAATGAAGTTGAAGCCAGGGAAGTCCAAGGAGAATTTCCGAGGTGCAATTGGGGAGGACCAAAAGTTCAATCCTCTCATGATGAGATCCGATGCTCATAAGAAGGGGCTCCGTGCGGAAACGTATGGTACAGTCCAATCTTTCATTATTTACACAATTGATGTAGAGGGGTCTGGCGAGACTGGTCACCGGGATGTTGAACCTGTTGACGAGAGAGGCCAAAATAAAATTTCCTGCAGATCCAGAGTCCAAGAAGGCCACTGTAGAGAAGGAGAAGGCAGAGGCAGACATCCGCACAGGCACAGTAAGACGTGGAGAAGCAGAGTAGACATCAAGGACTGTCTCACTTTTGTGCGGAGTCAGCGTACGTCTTTCCAGGCGGGGAGGACGGATAGGACAATCTCTCAGGAAGTGTTCGGTACTAGCACAGTACAGGCAGAGGTTCTCCATACGGCGTCGTGTCCTCTCTTGAGGTGTCAGGCGAGACCGGTCGACCTGCATAGCCTCCACGGCGGGAGGCACAGGAACAGATTGCAGGGGACCAGAGGAGAGAGGAGCCGAGGAGGAGAAACGCCTCGTGCGAACAGAGTCCATATCTTGGCGGAGTTCCTGACGCCTTTCGGAAAAACGCATGTCAATGCGAGTGGCTAGGTGAATAAGTTCATGTAGATTAGCAGGAATTTCTCGTGCGGCCAGAACATCTTTAATGTTGCTGGATAGGCCTTTTTTGAAGGTCGCGCAGAGGGCCTCATTATTCCAGGACAATTCTGAAGCAAGAGTACGGAATTGTACGGCATACTCGCCAACGGAAGAATTACCCTGGACCAGGTTCAACAGGGCAGTCTCAGCAGAAGAGGCTCGGGCAGGTTCCTCAAAGACACTTCGGATTTCCGAGAAGAAGGAGTGTACAGAGGCAGTGACGGGGTCATTGCGGTCCCAGAGCGGTGTGGCCCATGACAGGGCTTTTCCGGACAGAAGGCTGACTACGAAAGCCACCTTAGACCTTTCAGTGGGAAACAGGTCCGACATCATCTCCAGATGCAGGGAACATTGGGAAAGAAAGCCACGGCAAAACTTAGAGTCCCCATCAAATTTATCCGGCAAGGATAAGCGTATCCCAGGAGCGGCCACTCGCTGCGGAGGAGGTGCAGGAGCTGGCGGAGGAGATGACTGCTGAAGCTGTGGTAGTAACTGTTGTAGCATAACGGTCAGTTGAGACAGCTGTTGGCCTTGTTGCGCTATCTGTTGTGACTGCTGGGCGACCACCGTGGTGAGGTCAGCGACAACTGGCAGAGGAACTTCAGCGGGATCCATGGCCGGATCTACTGTCACGATGCCGGCTGGCAGGTAGTGGATCCTCTGTGCCAGAGAGGGATTGGCGTGGACCGTGCTAGTGGACCGGTTCTAAGCCACTACTGGTTTTCACCAGAGCCCGCCGCAAAGCGGGATGGTCTTGCTGCGGCGGTAGTGACCAGGTCGTATCCACTAGCAACGGCTCACCTCTCTGGCTGCTGAAGATAGGCGCGGTACAAGGGAGTAGGCAAAAGCAAGGTCGGACGTAGCAGAAGGTCGGGGCAGGCAGCAAGGATCGTAGTCAGGGGCAACGGCAGAAGGTCTGGAATCACAGGCAAGGAACACACAAGGAACGCTTTCACTGGCACTAAGGCAACAAGATCCGGCGAGGGAGTGAAGGGGAAGTGAGGTGATATAGGGGAGTGCACAGGTGTAAAGACTAATTGGAACCACTGCGCCAATCAGCGGCGCAGTGGCCCTTTAAATCGCAGAGACCCGGCGCGCGCGCGCCCTAGGGAGCGGGGCCGCGCGCGCCGGGACAGAACAGACGGAGAGCGAGTCAGGTAGGGGAGCCGGGGTGCGCATCGCGAGCGGGCGCTACCCGCATCGCGAATCGCATCCCGGCTGGCAGCGGAATCGCAGCGCCCCGGGTCAGAGGACGTGACCGGAGCGCTGCCGCGGGGAGAGTGAAGCGAGCGCTCCGGGGAGGAGCGGGGACCCGGAGCGCTCGGCGTAACAGTAACTATGTTCAGGTAGGGTTCCTCAGGTGGGACAGCCCCTAGTCGCCTCTCCTCAAGTCTAGTTCTCTGATAATATATGTATATATTTAATAATAGTATATATTTTATGATAATGTATAGTGCTTACCTTGTTTGGCGTTGCAGGACCTTCGGTCATGTGACCATGCTAATAGCCTCTTTGGTATGTTGGAGGACCTTTGTAGGTCCTTGGGTCATGTGTTACCCACAAGTCTTTGTAATGGTGATTGACATCAGTATGGACCAGTTAGAGTTAGTCCAGCCCCTGCCCATATAAGGGAGCTGAGTCCAATTATCGCTCTCTTGGGTTGCTGCTCTTGCGGATGCCGGACTAACAGGACGGTTCTGCGCAACTTTCAAAGACACGCTAGGCCCAACACAACCTGCTGGCCTCAGCTGAACCAAAACGTGAGTTCAAACCTAAATCCTGGCTAATGCTAGTGTGACTACTGGACCGCAACTAAACCCCTAAATCCAAGGGAACAGCGCACAATACTAAAAGACTAAATGCTAAAGTCCCAACCTTTGTCAATCTCCAAGGAAAGCAGTTGTAATGCTTAGAGACTGTTCTGTTATTGAAGCTTGCAGAAATTCTTCAGTTAAAGTTCATCCTGTTACAGAAAACTCTCTGGTTGTGGACAATCTATTATTTTATACCTCCCTATCGCTCTTGGGAAGGGTGGCGGTAGGACAAGAGTTACTGAGGAGCTCTCACCCTGGCATCACGAATAGCAAGGGTTAATAAACACCCTTTAATTACTACGCTCCCCATACCCAACATCCCCCAGGCGATCACAAACATGTGCCTCCTGCAGCCTGCTACTCACAGTTCACACCATTTCTTGGACCACTCACAGCTCCGGCTGTGTTTTCCCTCAACAGGGCCCGTATCTCCCCCTTACAGCCAGCCTGCTGTTTCCTAGGGAGAGCCAAGATTACACTGAATCTCTTCCTTATAAACACCTGCCTTCTCTGCTGCCTCATTCATTAGGCCACAGGTGGAGGTTTCTCCAGGCTGAGCCAAGGAAATACACCCTTTCCTTGCTACAGTATCACACTATATATATACATTTTTATGCAGGCGGTCTTTCATTGGACTTAAAACTGATTGTTATCATCTTTTTACTCTCATCATTTATTGCTAATTCATATGTATGTATCTCGTCTGTGGCAAGGGCCCTGCTATAGACGAGACTTTCCATTAATAGCTTAATAAATATTTTAAGTAAAACTTGCCATATAAGTTATTTATTTATTTTTATTTTAGTAGTACATTAGTATAAATATACCAATTACACAGATAACAAACCCCCACTGTAGGAGAGGGGATCTAATCACCCCTATGTACTCCCAGGGCATAAATAAGTGGACCATATAACGTCTACATAAATAGCAGGAAACTACAAATACCAATACCAAAAAGCAGACATAGTTATGCAAAACTATGACAATCTTTATTGTTTAAAAACAAAAACTCAAATATAAAATACATATGTAAAATGAAAGGAATGGCAACTGACAAAATAGGACGTTTCCTGGATAGTAAATGTATGTAAAACAGTATTATAAGACCCATCTGTAAAGGCACATGCATTAAAATGCAAATACAGGTAGACAGTGGAGCAGGTATCCACAGATTACACACAGCATTGTAAGTGTTTGGTTTGGCAAGTGCATAAAAAGACTAAAACAGGCTATACAAAGCCTTGCTGAAGTGCAGACAAACAGATACCCACATGTACAGAGCACACATGCAGCCAGGAGATGGTCGTAGGGGTATCTGTTTGTCTGCACTTCAGCAAGGCTTTGTATAGCCTGTTTTAGTATTTTTATGCACTTGCCATGCACTTACAATGCTGTGTGTAATCTATGGATACCTGCTCCACTGTCTACCTGTATTTTCATTTTAATGCATCTGCCCTTACAGATGGGACTTGTAATAATGCTTTACATACATTTACTATCCAGGAGATGTCCTATTTTGTCAGTTGCCATTCCTTTCATTTTACATATGTATTTTATATATGATTTTTTGTTTTTAAACAATAAAGATTGTCACTGTTTTGCATACCTGTGTCTGCTGCAGCCCCCTTTTTAGTATTGGTATTTGTAGTACATTTAGTAGTATATGCATACTTAGAGGGCTGTATCCAGTCGTGTAAATTCTTCATTTGTTTTTGGGCACAAAAGGGTATAGTGCAACACAGCGACCTCAGTATACATTGTATTTTCTAGTGTGACCCACCCACAACCCTTTGTATTATTTACCGGTTTGTAAACACAGTAAAACATTTTTGTAACCATGGAGATTGTTAATTGTATAAAAATAGATCATATTCATTGACATAAGAAATACTACTTTAAACATATTCATAAATACCTCTTAATTCAATACCTAGACAGCTTTTCTAAAGTCATTTATTTTTTTCCCCAATATTAAGCATTAAAAATTATTGTGAGACTTGTTCTAGCCCATTGCAAGCTATCCCAGCTGCTACAATGAACTTTGCCGTGTGGCTGAGATATTAAAATGTTTGTTTTTTCTACATTGCATATGTGTGTGCACCCCCATAGCCTGGTAGAAGAGGTGGATCTTGTTCTCTCTAGTTCAGTTCAGCCCTGGTTTCAGTCAGGAGCACATGACAATTCTTCAGCCCCTGTCACACTATACATGTCTAAGGAGATTGAGTATCATGAGCCTTGGTATATCTAATATTAGGCATACAAACACACCACATAGTCACTCAAGGACGTACACAGACATTTTGGGGAGCAGGGGCTGAACTGAAGAAATAAAGGGCACTTCCCATAATTATATAAATAGCACTGCCCAGGGCACTTTTAGGAGTAACATCAAAAGGGCAGGGGCTAAAGCCCCCTTTCTAGTCAATCTGTGCACGTCTCTGTTGTCCCTAGTCCTGTCTACGAGCAAATTCAAGCCTGTGCCTAGCAAGTTTCACAGCAAGGATTGTTCTTCAGCATCATTTTGAAGGAGTTTTGGAAAGTTAAGTTGTACAAGGACTTTGTTTTCATGCTGGATCTTGTTTTACTGTACCAGTGCCCACCTATTAAGTCTTGAAGACTTCTCCAAATACGCTTCTCCAAATATTGTGTCATAGTGTCATGTCTGTCCTGGTCTGTGTTCACACACAGCTATTGGACTTGCTGTGTGTGAATGGTTTTATGTTCCCTGGTCAGGGAATAGTTAATGTCTGTTTTTCTCAGTCTCAGCCTCTGTTGTCCAATAGCCTTTAGAGTGTGTCCGCTGGCCACTAGCCTATTTGGATTTGTTTTTTAATGGCCACTTCATTAGTGGAGTGTCCAGTTTGTGTGTCCAGTGTGAACAGTGTCCTATATTTATATCCTGTTTGGTTGATCTGGTCTTTGTCCTTAATGCTTGTACCTGTTTGTGAACGGTGTTCTATTTTACCAGTTTAGTTTGGTGTTTTGCTCTCAGCTCTTCTGTTTATCCCCTTCATCTCCTGGATTCTGCTGTATACTCTTATCATGCCTAGTCTTGTTCATTTTATCATGTCTGCCGTTTATCTGATATTCGGTTTATGAACTGTTTGTTAGTTCACTATATTCTGCTCTGTTTGGGAGTTTATATTCTGCCTTGTTAGGATTTGTATTCTGTCTGGTAAATCTGATTGTCTGGTAGTTTTCCGTTTCTGGCCTAAGACCGACTATGTGTATTATGTGTTTTTAAACCACTGTACTTTAGTGCAGAAAGGGACTGGTGCCCAGTTGTTGATCCATCGTTTAGGGTGGAGTGGCAAGTAGGCAGCGAGAGATGTTTTAGGGTCAGTTTAGTGCTCACTCTCCCTGTCCCCCCAGGCGGTCATGACACATAGTTTGCCACAAAAGTAAGTGGAGTGGAGATCTACAGTCTCCATACCATGGTTCACTCCCTCGAGAAGTTCAGTTAGCTCAAGAAATTAGGATTGAGGAGGCGTGGCCATGACATCGCGAACAGGGCGCGAGGTCACAAGCCTCTGCATCGCTAGTCATTCGGCATGGAGCGAAATTCGCTCCATGCACCGGATGTCTGGGGTGCAGCAGCCAAGATTGCGGGGGTCCCCAGCGGCAAGACCCCTGCAATCAGACATCTTATCCCCTATCCTTTGCATAGGGGATAAGATGTCTAGGGGTGGAGTACCCCTTTAATCTGCACTTTTTCAAGTGACATTCAAATATATGTTCTGTACTGAGCTGTATCAAAAGTTAAGTAAAGTTACAGCAGTTTACCGAAACCCTGGCTATCAGAAGTCTCATTCCTAGGCTTTGTATAAGGAAGCAGCTTCATTTGTAAAAGGATATTGTGAAGTTCACCAATGAACTCTGGGTTGCATCTCTGGGTTGCCTCATGGCATATTAGAAACTACTACCCTCATCATTGCAATCCACACATCACTCCCGTAGCCACCACAGACTTATTTTCAAACTAGAGACAAGCTTTAAAATGGTTGTCTGGTTCTTCTAATGTGCCCAGACTGCCCAATAAAACATTTAACTCACCTTCCTTCGGTCCCTAGTAGCCTTCGATATCAAGGAGCTCCATCTGTGGCAGGTGACACTGCTTTCCCCAGACTAGTACGTCATGAGTCCACTCCCGTTCTATAACGGCGTGGCCCCGCGTCATAGGGGGTCAGGCCCGGCCTCTAACAACGGCCGGGACCCGTGGCTAATAGCGCGCAGCACTGATCGCGGTGCCGCACGATATTAACTCCTTAAATGCGGCGTTTAAAGTTGAACGCCGCATCTAAAGTGAAAGTAAATCATTGCCGGTTTGCTCAGGGGGCTGTTCGCGATGTCCGTGGCGAAATCACGGCATCCGGAACAGCTGTGAGACAGCAGGAGGGTCCCTTACCTTCCTCCTGGTGTCTGATCGCCGAATGACTGCTCAGTGCCTGAGATCCAGGCATGAGCAGTCAAGCAGCAGAATCATTGATCAATGGTTTCCTATGAGAAACCATTGATCAATGTAAAAGATCTGTGTGTGCAGTGTTATAGCCCCCTATGGGAGCTATAACATTGCAAAAAAAAAAAAAGTGAATAAAGATCATTTAACCCCTTCCCAATAAAAGTTAGAATCACCACCCTCTTCCCATAAAAAAAAACTGTATATATATAAAATAAAAATAAATATATGTGGTATCACTGCATGTGGAAATGTCCGAATTAAAAAAATATATATAATTAAACCGCATGGTCAATGGTGTATGCGCAAACAATTTCAAAGTCCAAAATAGTGTATTTTTGGTCACTTTTTGTATCATGAAAAAATGAATAAAAAGCGATCAATAAGTACTATCAATACAAAAATGGTTCCGCTTAAAACTTCAGATCACGGCGCAAAAAATGGGCCCCCATACCGCCCCATATGCGGAAAAATAAAAACGTTATAGGGATCAGAAGATGACAATTTTAAACGTATAAATTTTCCTGCATGTAGTTATGATTTTTTCCAGAAGTGCGACAAAATCAAACCTACATAAGTAGGGTATCATTTTAATTGTATGGACCTACAAAATAAAGGGAATGTGTCATTTTTACCGAAAAATGTACTGTGTAGAAACGGAAGCCCCCAAAAGTTACAAAATGGCGTTTTTTTTTTTCAATTTTGTCTCTCAATGATTTTTTTTCCATTTTCGCTGTAGATTTTTGGGTAAAATGACTGATGCCATAACAATGTAGAATTGGTGGCTCAAAAAATAAGCCATCAGATGGATTTTTAGGTGCAAAATTGAAAGAGTTATGATTTTTTAAAAGTAAGGAGGAAAAAACAAAAAAATGCAAAAATGGAAAAACCCTGGGTCCTAAAGTTGTTAAAAGTCTTAATCCTTCCAGTAATTATCAGCTGCTGTATACTACAAAGGAAGTTGTGTAGTTTCTTCCAGTTTTACCACAGTGCTCTCTGCTGACACCTCTGTCTGTATAAGGAACTGTCCACAGCAGGAGAGGTTTGCTATCGGTATTTGCTTCTACTCTGGACAGTTCCTAACACGGACAGAGGTGTCAGCAGAGAGCACTGTGGTCAGACTGGAAAGAACTACACAACTTCCTCTGGAGCATACAGCAGCTGATAAGTACTGGAAGGGTTTTAATTAGAGGTAATTTACAAATTTGTTTAACTTTCTGGCACCTGTTGATTTGAAAATATTTTTTTCCACCAGAGTACCCCTTTAATATTGAATGATTATGAATGATATCATTTGTATGATACATTTACCTTCAACTATATATTTTGTGTGTGAAAGGATCTCTATTTCTATCAGTGTTATTCATGTAATGTCTCTGCAGTGGGGATGCCATGATTATCCCCTATGCGCCGATGTATACATCATCTGAAATGTTTTAGTGTTATAACAGGTTATAACAGGTTTGGGTGCGCATATTTATATGTACTGTGCTCTTCTCCATTCTAATACTAAACAACTTCACTATAGAAATGTAAAGCTGTGTTATTCTTTAAACTAAAACTTCCCTAATAATAGGGTAGTCATCAGCCACACGGATACCGAATAGGTTTACAAAAAATCTTACATATAACATAGCTTTCTCAAGTGATTAAAAAAAAAAAGAAACCCAACAGGAAGTATATTTTACCAATGGGTCAGTAAAAAAAAAAAAAATATTACAAATAAGCTCTTGCTTGTATCACAATGAGATGCAAGGGGGCATACAACTCCTGAGCATGAAATTACAGAATGTCTAGTAATAGGAGTAATATGATAATACTCAGCCTATCAAAAGTTGAAAAACAAAGCTTGCCGCATCAGCTAAAACAGCTTATAGGATATCCCCCTCAAAATGCATTTTTGTTTTTTATTTGCCACTTTGGAATAAAACTTTATTTATTGCCACATATTAGAAGTGCGCTGGGACATAATAATTTACAAGAGTCTTCCTACTCTTTACTGATCCACCACAGGTGCTTTGGGTTTTCCCTACCGGTGACTCTGGGCTTAGCAACACACTCTAGAGCAGTGGTCCCTAAACTGTGGACCTCCAGACGTTGCAAAACTACAACTCCCAGCATGTCCGAATGTACATAGTGGAAGTTGTAGTTTTGCAACATCTATAGGTTGACAGTTTGGAGACCACTTATCTAAAAGCTCCTACCCCAAGAGCAGGGGGATACACATGTACAATACACACTTAGGTGAGCAGCCATAAATTAAAGTGTCTTTTGGGAACCTCTTAAATTGGTACTGGTGCTTAAAGGGTTACTCTGGCGGAAATGTTTTTTAAAACTTTTTTTCAACTGGTGGCAGAAAGTTATATAGATTTGTAAATTACTTTTATTTAAAAATCTTAACCCTTCCAGTACTTATCAGCCACTGTAATCTACAGCGAAACCCCCCCCAAAAAAATCATTGTGCGACAAAATTGGGAAAAAAATGCCATTTTGTAACTTTTGGGGACCTCCGTTTCTACACAGTGCATTTTTCAGTAAAAATTACACCTTCCCTTTATTCTGTAGGTCCATACGATTAAAATTATACCCTACTTAGGCTAAGTTTCGACTTGGTTTTTTTTCTGGCAGTTTTTGGATATCTGCCACTGCAGTTTTTGTGCCAAAGCCAGAAGTGTATTGAAAAGTAATAAGACATATAAAGGAAGGACTTATACTTCCCTTATGGATCCACTTCTGAGTGTGGCTCAAAAACTGCAGTGGCAGGACTCCAAAAACTGCCAGAAAAAAAACCAAGTGGAAACTTAGCCTTATATAGGTTTGATTTTGTCTTACTTCTGGAAAAAAAATCATAACGAAAATTTATGTTTAAAAATGTCCTGTTCTGACCCCTATAACTTTTTTATTTTTCCACTTATGAGGATTTATGAAGGCTCATTTTTTGCGTTGTGATCTCAAGTTTTTATTAGTAAAATTTTTTTTTTGATCAGACTTTTTGATCGCTTTTTATTCATTTTTTTATGGTTTAAAAAGTGAACCAAAAATTCGCTATTTTGGAATTTGGATTTTTTTTTTACGTGTACGCCATTGACCGTGCAGTTTAATTAACAATATATTTTTATAGTTCGGACATTTATGCATGCAGTGATACCACATATGTTTATTTTTATTTTTATATACACAGTTTTTTTTTTTTAAATGGGAAAAGGCGGTGGTTCAAACTTTTATTATGGAAGGGGTTAAATCATCTGTATTACCTTTTTTTTCCACTTTTTTTTAGCAATGTTATAGCCCCATAGGGGACTATAACATGCATTTCACTGATTGCCCACACTGATCAATGCTATGCGTCAGCCGCCGGGACCGGCCCGATATGATGCAGGGTCACCACGGGACCCCGCGCTATATCACGGGAGCGGGCACAGAACGTAAATATATGTCCTGCGCCATTAAGGGGTTAAGGTAATACTCAAGGTGTTGTCCTTTCATCTTTTCTTTTCTCAATACTTATATTATCTAAAGCTAAAGCACCCTAAACTTCTTACAAATCCTGGAGCCGCCCCTCTACTGCTTGTAAGACTCCATACATCAGCTTGGCAGTCTCCTAAAGAAGGCCCACTACTCCATTAGTTCCTTCACTATTAGGGTACGTTCACATGAGTGGATCCCCAGCGCATATTACACTGTGGATCCGCCGCTGAAGGACAGCTGTATGTTGCCTTTAAAGGTGCCTGCTCGGAGCGGCAATAAGCCGCTACGAGCAGACACATTGCGATGTGCGAGTTACCGTGTGCATGCACAGTATACTCGCACATCACAACAGCTCTTGGCTTAGCTCATAGAACAGGGCCGCAATGTGTGTGAGTACACTGCGCATGCATCGCTTCAGTGTGCCTGCTTGTAGCAGCGCATTGCCGCTCCGAGCAGGCAAAGGCAGCACACAGCGGTATTTCAGTGGCGGATCCGCAGCACAATACGCGCTGGGGATCCGCTCGTGTGAACGTACCCTAACAAAGCATAGCAAACTGTGCTTCCCTACACCATGGTCTACCGCCAATAAGGTGTACTGTGCAGGTTGTTTCCCCTTACATTTCATTAGAGGGGTGTTGCAGAGTCCCCTCATGGTCAGACCAACTGTATTATCAAATATAATTGTCATCTGTACTGGGCACCTAAGTCTGAGATCATGTGACACTTTGACCGGTTGCCCATAGCAGCCAATCAGATTGCTTCTTTTATTTTAAACAAGGCCTCTGAAACATGAAAGAAGCAATCTAATTGGTTGCTATGGACAACTGATCAACTTCACAGGTTTTGATAAATCTCCCTCTTTGTACTTGCTTTCAGCATCCTTGCCTTTTAAGCCACACCCCTTTCTGGCATCATGTTGGTAAGCCAGACCCCCTTTCTAGCTTCACCTAACCAAGTCCCTCCCTCTCTGTGGTATCTCATCAAGCCACACCCACTTCTAATATAATAACAGCAAGCCACTCCCCCTAACAGTCTTGGCAGGACTGCTGGGAATTGTAGTTTTAATAGTGTGCAAGAAGAAGGAGCAACGAGAAAATGGAGCAGTGGGCAGAGCAGGACGGTGCATTGGAGAGCGGTTATTGGTGCCAGAAATAGGCCAGGGGGACTATGTAACTACATCCCACACCATGTGGAGTTTTTCTTTTTTTAGGTCCCCAGTAAACCCCTTCAATGAAAGTGTATAAACTCAAAGGGGTTTTGCAGTGCAAACTTTATTATCCCCTATACACAGAATGTGTATCTCACCACTGGGACCCCCCTGTGCAATCTCTGGAAAGGGACCCCGGCTCTCAGTGAGTCACACATGCGGTAGATGTTCCATTAATTTCTATGCGAGCCCCAGGCAATCCTGAGTTCTGTACTTGGGTCTCTTTGGCGATCCCATAAAGATGAATGCACCGCATGCTGTCTAATGCACGCCCTTCTCACTGAGAGCTGAAGTCTGTAGATCACGCAGGGGAAGGGGGGTCCCAGCCATTGGAACCTACATGATCAGCTATTTATCTCCTATCCTGTGAATAGGGGATAATATAGTTTTCACTGCACAACCCCTTAAAGAACACAATAAAAACATACACACAACATGGCATTGAAATAAAGTACCTCACATTCCAATGGGTTTCGCTGAGCTTCTTCTGGGAGCAGTGAGTTTGAAGGAAAAAGAGGACCTTTTATAACCATATGAAAAACCCTCTGGCCTAAAGCAAAAAAAAATTATGGGGCCAGTCTTACCAGGCGCTCCCTTCCACACTGACACTAAAACGTCAGTATAAAAGAAAAGAATACGATTTCTCTTTTCAACAATTGAAAAGACAATACAGCACCAGTCACGAGGTCCGGTTTAGTTGCAAGCTGAAAACTTTATTGCACCAAAGCACACAATGGCCCTGATTTACTAAGAGTGCAGTGTAGGTTTCTTTGTGGGTTTTAATTCCCAACAATGTTTTTTCCATGGTATTTACTAAGGTTTTCCTACATTTTCCACTTTTCCTACATTTTGCTTTTTTTTTTTCACATGTTCTGATCTGTAGAGTTTTCCTCAGCTGAAATCCACCACATTTTCTGTGGAAGCCTTGGAAAATATGTTTTTTTTTTTTTTTTTGTTTGTTTTTTAAATGTCAGAAACAAGCCCCTTTTCGGTCACCACTCCTCCTTTTCCCGACAATCACTCCCCTTTTTGGGGTTTCTTAGTAAAATGGAGAGTTAGTCGGGTTTTTTCTATTCTGGCGCAAATTCTGGCATAGACAGAATTTCTGGCGCACAACACGACAAAACATGTCGAGTTTGCAATAGTAAATATGGGCCAATATGCAACATTTCGGCTAACAAGCCTTTCTCAAGCATTTCTCAATTCATGTTTTATCCGTATCTGTGTGCTGCTGTATTCTCCTGCTTGTGTATATTTAGCCTAGCAGCATGCATCTGTATGCCGATTCCATGCAATAGTTTGGGATCAGTATGTGCTGGCTAACTTATCCTTTTTTTTGTGTTATACATTTGGGGGAGTGGCTACCTTCATGTTGGTTCCTGCACCCCACCCATCTTATAAGGTGCTGGATGTCTCAGACCTTACAAGCTTGGTAACTGACTGCACAGAGGCACATTCATAGTGTAGGGTCCGTCCCAATGAGGTCACCTTACTGTGGTGGGATGGTCCAAACTATTTGGCCAAATGGTGAGCGAAGCACCTCCATTTTTCATTTTTCTTTGTAGCAATATAGCATTTAATGTTTTATCTAAATATATGTATATATATATATATATATATATATACTAGAGCAGTATATATCTTTCACAGAAGAATGGAGAATTACTTCAGCAAACTTAGCCTCGTGTATAAATAGTGTATAGTGTATGACTCTACTATATATGTTGACCAAAGCAGAAAACACATAGGGGGAGATTTATCAAAACCTATGTAAAGGAAAAGTTGCCCAGTTGCCCATTGCAACCAATCAGATTGCTTCTTCTATTTTGCAGAAGCCTTGTTAAAAATGAAAGAAGCTAGCTGATTGGTTGCTATGGGCAACTTTTTTTCTGGACAGGTTTTGATAAATCTCCCCCTATATATTGTGTTATTTTTATAGCTTAATCCAACCTCACTACTGTATGTGAGAGACTTGAGACTAAAGATAAATAAAGAGTAAATCCGGCTGACTATCTCTAATATCAGAGGATAAGCTTTCTATGATTGCTACAAAAAGCTTACGCATAAATCTCGATAAAATTGCCTATGGGATGGTGTTGGCCATAGAAGCTCATGGTATAATTTAAAAGAGAAATATGCCTATTAACATTCAGAGATAAGAAGACGATTACACAAACATACATAACATTTTGTTGAGAATACAAAGCACACAACTAGCGGAAAACCAAAATCATAATGTATCCATAATGTATCCAATCAGAAAGACATTATCATTATAGGCATGAAATGGAATCTACTTTGTGACTTCATAGTGTAAAAATAATTGTCAGTGGTTGTCACAATAGCAAAACTTTCTGTTGCTAGAAAACAATACACTGTATGTGCTCTGTAGACTACAATGTGCATGTGTTTGATTCAAGTTACAGGCTTGGTGGGAATGATGTAACTGCTTTCAAAATAAATAAAACATACCTTTCTCTTGCTTGGATATACAGGATTTTGTCTGGAATTATTTAAAAGGAGACACTCCTAAAGAAAATAGAAGTAACAACGTTCATTGACACCTACATGCATTAATGCACTTTATGGTCTGTAAATATCCATTTCCACAGTACAGTTTGTAAACACATTTTCTTCTTTCTTATGAGCTTGGCTATAATGTGTACACTACATGGTGCAGTATTAATATTAAAGGACATCTCAAACATTTATGTAACCAGCATTCATATATGGTATTTCCTAAATAGCTGGCTTAGCTCCTTAGTCAAGGTCTAAGGCACTTGAAGAAGTCAAACACCATCTTGCAGGCATGCTACCTCTAAAAGGTGACTCCAGAGAGCAAGCTTTTTGTCATTCTGGGAAAAAACTACTATGTTTATTATTTTTCCCTAACTTCCCAGTGAAGCATGGATGGCCAGTAAGGCTAAAAATACCTTTTGACGCAATCCTCAAGAATAGACCAGTACAACAACAGGGGCCTTTTTGCTAGCCAGCTAATATCCTGCTCTGTAATGGGGAGGGGCGACAATACCAAAACAGCTGTCTACAGGCGGGTAACTTTCCCTTTGGGAGAGATTCTGGCTTGACTATTACGGTATAATCCCCTGTCATATCCTATGGCTCTGTAAGTAGTCAAAAAACTGACTTGCACGCTCCTTCAGGGAGACAGCTACTTTGCATATCTCTATTTTCTGAGTAGCTATCATCATAGAAAAATCACACAGTAGGCCGCTGTCGATATATGGCATGTATAGTTTGTTTTTGTAAAACATTTCTGCCTGCATGCTTTGCTATGTGTTCTGATACAGTTTTACAAAAACAATGTTGTGAGAATCTGTAGCTGCATCCCCCTATTCCCTATATTATGATGTGGAGGAAGGTGTAGACTGTAGGTTGCTGGATGGTCAGAAAGATACTACTTAATAAAATATAGGTTAATGTTTTATGCATTTACAAGTACAGTTGATAACCTCTTAGTGCCATGATTAGGGATGAGCGAATCGAATCTGACGAATTCAAATTTGTTAAGAATTTCAGGAAAAATTTGATTTGCAATGAATGAGAATATCGCCACGATTCGATCATGCAAATTGCTTCATCAAACTCCATTTAGTACGGTCCAGGCTCCAGGGCATCTAAAATTGCAAATCCACATGTGAGGACATGGGGCAAGGAATCCTGGGAAGGCCGGAACAAGGGTAGGCGGGATAACCATCAATCACATGCAGGATGCAGCCTATCAGCAGCCAGCAACCCCTGTGGTGTCACAGCCCTATATAATCGGCAGCCATCTTGCGGCCAGTCACTTCAGCCTTTTATTGCAGAGAGGGCCAGACAGTGCTGTGTGTTGCACAGAAAAGCATTTTTTCTAGCAGCGATTGACCTCCCAGTCACTACAGCGTTCTACTACAGAGAGGGACAGAGAGCAGTGTGTTGCACAGTGTGTTAAACAGAACAGCAGTGATTCACCTCAAGCCCAAATCCTGCCTAGAAGCACTGATAGGGAAAGTGAGATTGAGAGGGAAAGCGCAATTTTGGGTGTAGTACACAGCGACTGTGTGCTGCAGAACTGGTGTGTACTGCTGGTGTTGTACACAAATACTTTTTTAAGCATACTGGAGCGCATTGTCCTCCCCTCATAAGTGCATACTACATATGTACATCTAAGTGGTGCACTATTTTGTTACTGTTAAAGTCTTAGGGCCTAGATATTGTGAAAGTGATTACCACATACGCACATCTAAGTGGTATACTATTTTGTTCCTGTTAAAGTCTCAAGGGCCTAGATACTGTGAAAGGCCAGCCAAAAGTACACACCGGCTGATGTTGTACACAAATACTGTTTTAAGCGTAGTGGAGCGTATTGTACTCCCCTCATATATGCAGTATGTAAGGCAGAGAAGTGCCAGGACGTGCACAGAGAAGTGGCAGAGGCCTAAGTTAATTAGACCGAGGTCTCAGCAGACTAAGGGCGAGTGGCAGCAGGAGTTGCAGCGAAAGGTCTGAGCTCTCGGTGTCAGCTAGCGGTCATATCACGACCAGCAACCCATCTACCGTCATCGATTGGTTAACACGGTCATCCACTTCATCACAAGTGACATCTGAAACCCCCAGTCAATAGTCGATGGGTTCCTCAGACACAACCCTTAGTTGGCATGGCCCGGGAGCAGTCCCTGTCCTCCCATTGTCTATGTCCTGTGCTGTTCCCTCCCCCACAGAAATATCTTATGCTGTGGGTTCAGCTCCACTAATTAGTGAGGACAATCTAATAGAGGGCAGTCAGCAGTGACTGCTCAGCCAAGAAGTGGAGGAGACATTCCGCTGCTTCCTCCGCTAGGAGAGCAAGTAGTAATGAGGAGAGTAGCATGGGAAGTGGTGTTGCGAGCATTCAGGCTCCTGAAGCAGACAATGTTGAGGAACCTGAGGAGGACATCAGTGACGTGCGGACACAATTCGATGTTGATGAAGCCGATTGCACTTGAGGGGCTTCATCATTATCAGGAGATGAGGGTTGCAGGTTGCCCGTGAGGCACCAGCTGAGCCAGCAAGGTAGAAGTATGGTTGGCAGTTAGCATGTGTTACGCCGAGCGCTCCGGGTCCCTGCTCCTCCCTGGAGCGCTCACTGCGTCTCTCTCTTTGCAGCGCCCCGGTCAGACCCGCTGACCGGGAGCGCTGCACTGACATTGCCGGCGGGGATGCAATTCGCATAGCGGGACGCGCCCGCTCGCGAATCGCATCCCAAGTCACTTACCCATCCCGGTCCCCGGCTGTCATGTGCTGGCGCGCGCGGCTCCGCTCTCTAGGGCGCGCGCGTGCGCGCCAGCTCTCTGAGACTTAAAGGGCCAGTGCACCAATGATTGGTGCCTGGCCCAATTAGCCTAATTAGCTTCCACCTGCTCCCTGGCTATATGACCTCACTTCCCCTGCACTTCCTGGCCGGATCTTGTTGCCTTGTGCCAGTGAAAGCGTTTAGTGTTGTCCAAAGCCTGTGTTTCCAGATCTCCCGCTATCCTTATTGACTACGAATCTTGCCGCCTGCCCCGACCTTCTGCTACGTCTGACCTTGCCTCTGTCTAGTCCTTCTGTCCCACGCCTTCTCAGCAGTCAGCGAGGTTGAGCCGTTGCCAGTGGATACGACCTGGTTGCTACCGCCGCAGCAAGACCATCCCGCTTTGCGGCGGGCTCTGGTGAATACCAGTAGAATCTTAGAACCGGTCCACCGGCACGGTCCACGCCAATCCCTCGCTGACACAGAGGATCCACAACCAGCTAGCCGAATCGTGACAGTAGATCCGGCCATGGATCCCGCTGAGGTGCCGCTGCCAAGTCTCGCTGACCTACCCACGGTGGTCGCCCAGCAATCGCAGCAAATTGCCCAACAAGGACAGCAGCTGTCGCAGCTGACCGCCACGTTACAGCAACTTCTGCCACTGCTACAGCAGCAACCATCTCCTCCGCCAGCTCCTGCATCTCCTCCGCAGCGAGTGGCCGCTCCTAGCCTCCGCTTGTCCCTGCCGGACAAATTTGATGGGGACTCTAGACTCTGCCGTGGCTTCTTGTCTCAATGTTCCCTGCATATGGAGATGTTGTCGGACCAATTTCCTTCAGAACGGTCTAAGGTGGCGTTCGTAGTGAGTCTTCTATCTGGAAAGGCCTTGTCTTGGGCCACACCGCTCTGGGACCGCAATGATCCTGCCACAGCCACAGTCCAGTCCTTCTTCGCTGAAGTCCGTAGTGTCTTCGAGGAACCAGCCCGAGCTTCTTCTGCCGAGACTGCCCTGCTGAACCTGGTCCAGGGTAATTCTTCAGTAGGCGAGTACGCCATCCAATTTCGTACTCTCGCTTCCGAATTATCTTGGAATAATGAGGCTCTCTGCGCGACCTTTAAAAAAGGCCTATCCAGTAACATCAAGGATGTGCTGGCCGCACGAGAGATTCCTGCCAACCTGCAAGAACTTATCCATTTGGCCACCCGCAGTGACATGCGTTTTTCTGAGAGACACTAGGAGCTCCGCCAGGAAAAAGACCTAGATCTCTGGGCACCTCTCCCATGGTATCCTTTGCAATCTACGCCTGTGCCTCCCGCCGAGGAGGCCATGCAAGTGGATCGGTCTCGTCTGACCCAGGAAGAGAGGACTCGCCGTAGGGAAGAAAATCTTTGTCTGTACTGTGCCAGTACCGAACATTTCTTGGTGGATTGCCCTATTCGTCCTCCACGTCTAGGAAACGCACGCACGCACCCAGCTCACGTGGGTGTGGTGTCTCTTGGTACGAAGTCTGCTTCTCCACGTCTCACGGTGCCCGTGCGGATTTCTCCTTCTGCCAACTCCTCCCTCTCAGCCGTGTCCTGCTTGGACTCTGGTGCCTCTGGGAATTTTATTCTGGATTCTTTGGTGAATAAGTTCTGCATCCCGGTGACCCGTCTCGTCAAGCCGCTCTACATTTCCGCGGTCAACGGAGTTAACTTGGATTGCACCGTGCGTTACCGCACAAAACCCCTCTTAATGTGCATTGGACCCCATCACGAAAAGATTGAATTTTTCATCCTTCCCAATTGCACCTCTGAAGTCCTCCTCGGTCTGCCATGGCTCCAGCTTCATTCTCCCACCCTTGACTGGACCACCGGGGAGATCAAGAATTGGGGCTCTGCTTGCCACAAGAAATGCCTCTCCTCTGCTTCCAGTCCCGTCTGTCGGGCCTCAGTGTCTCCTCCTGTGCCTGGTCTCCCCAAGGCCTATCGGGACTGTGCCGTGCCTCCTCATTACCCCCGTCCTGGTGACACCCTGCCCCGTGCCAAACTTCACCCTCTGCCCTCCCTCCCCATTCCCACTCCTGCTGTACTGCCTGCCTTTGAGGAAACCCTACAATCACTCCCGGTGTCCTCGTCCCATGTGAAGCAGTTGCCGGACAAAAAAAGGGGGAGACCTAAGGGGGGGGTACTGTTACGCCGAACGCTCCGGGTCCCTGCTCCTCCCCGGAGCGCTCACGGCGTCTCTCTCTCTGCAGCGCCCCGGTCAGACCCGCTGACCGGGAGCGCTGCACTGACATTGCCGGCGGGGATGCGATTCGCATAGCGGGACGCGCCCGCTCGCGAATCGCATCCCAAGTCACTTACCCATCCCGGTCCCCGGCTGTCATGTGCTGGCGCGCGCGGCTCCGCTCTCTAGGGCGCGCGCATGCGCCAGCTCTCTGAGACTTAAAGGGCCAGTGCACCAATGATTGGTGCCTGGCCCAATTAGCCTAATTAGCTTCCACCTGCTCCCTGGCTATATGACCTCACTTCCCCTGCACTTCCTGGCCGGATCTTGTTGCCTTGTGCCAGTGAAAGCGTTTAGTGTTGTCCAAAGCCTGTGTTTCCAGATCTCCTGCTATCCTTATTGACTACGAACCTTGCCGCCTTCCCCGACCTTCTGCTATGTCTGACCTTGCCTCTGCCTAGTCCTTCTGTCCCACGCCTTCTCAGCAGTCAGCGAGGTTGAGCCGTTGCCAGTGGATACGACCTGGTTGCTACCGCCGCAGCAAGACCATCCCGCTTTGCGGCGGGCTCTGGTGAATACCAGTAGCATCTTAGAACCGGTCCACCGGCACGGTCCACGCCAATCCCTCGCTGACACAGAGGATCCACAACCAGCTAGCCGAATCGTGACAGCATGGTGGCAGAAGTGGAAAGTCTGGAGCCAAATGTGCCCGGGATAGACCACCTGCTTCACAGCAGCCTACATTGCTGGGAGGTAGTGAAACAGGGGTTCCTGGAGTCAGCGTCAGTAGCAGTCAATCAGTGTGGACTGCTGTTGGGAAAATCAGCTAATCGGCGGTGTGGCAGTTTTTCATCAAGCATCCGGAGGAGGTTAAACTGGCTACATGCAAGATGTGGCACCATGGCCCTGTGTCAACATATGCAGCGTCACCTTAAAGCGGCCTGGGAGAACCGTGGCTACGATGTGGTGGTCCAGCCTGCTGCATCATCCAGTGGCATGCCGCTACCTGTTTAAGCCAGTCAAGGCTCCACCACCTCAGCCGAAGGGAGCTGTGTGTCATACCCATCTTCTGTCGCTCCAGGTAGAGATAAGCGAACTTTTCAAAAATTTGATTCGGCCGATTCGCCAAATTTTCCCGAAAAGTTTGTTTCGATCCGAATTTGTTCGCGGCGAATCAATATTAAAAAAGGCTATTTCTAGCCTACATACAGCCTCTATAGGGGTATAGAACACTTTGCTGTGTCCTAAAACGCATATGGAGTGTGCTGGGGTAGTGAAATAATACTGTTATTCAGAATAGCATGCAGATTACCGGCATCGCTCTTAGAATCACTGCCGCACAGCAGCACAATGACAGAGCCTGGTTGTGGCATCAGTGTCAGGAGACCATATAGTGACTGAATGACATAGCGTGGAGGTGTTGGCAGCATGAGGAGACCATATAGTGGCTGAATGACACAGCGTGGACATGTTGGCAGCAAGAGGAGACCATTTAGTGGCTGAATGGCACAGTGTGGAGTTGGCTGATGCACTAGTACACTACACACCAGGGCTTCACAATCCCCCCCCCCCCCCCAAAAAATAAAAAATAACACAATATATGAAATTTTTGACAAGGATTTCTCATAGGTTGCACCCGCTATCCAAAAATTAGAACTTTCCAGACCCAGTCCCCACATCTGCGGCATCAGGAACCCATATATTGCCTGAAGGACACAGCCTGGAGTTGGCTGATGCACCAGTACACACCCGGGCTTCACAATCCCCTCCCAAAAAATACAAAATTTTTGAAAATCTTTTAAGAAATACCTTTGTGTAAGAACAAGCGCATATCCAACAGTTCACAAGACTCTATAATGCAGGATGGTGGACCACCCAAAGACATTCTTCTCAAAAGTAATAAACCACACAATGTTTGACATTTTTTTACAAAAACTAATTCAATATGTGTGTAAGCGCATCTGTCTCCAAAAGATCAGATCAACAAAGGACTTTTTTCGTCCAAAATGATGAAGTAGAGTTAATCCCTGTCCGTATTTATTTATTTTTTTTCATTAAAAAATGAAAAAATTGAAGTATTAACATGGCAGACTAGGTGACCATGAAAACTCAGGAGAAGATTACAGATTGGTAGGGATGGTAGGGGGATTGGTTGAAAGAGGGTGGCATAAATGCCTTGTCCACTATTTTCAGCAGCATCTAAAGGGTTAAACAGCTGGGATCAGATTTATTTTTGCTCCCAACCATTAGCCAGCATTGCAGTAGCCCAGTAGTATAATGAATCTTTAAGGATGTAGAAGCCCTTGAACCTGCACCATCATAGCATTATAGATGTAATGACAGACTTTAACTGGGTACTCCCCTGGAAAAAAAATGTAAATCAACTGGTGACAGAAGGTAAACCGATTTGTAAATTACTTCTATTTAAAAATCTTAATCCTTCTAGTACTTATTAGCTGCTATATGCTCCACAGGAAGTTCTTTTCTTTTTGAATTTCCTTTCTGTCTAACCACAGTCCATGACACCTTTGTCCATTTTATGAACTGTCAGGTGCAGGATAAGTTTGCTATGGGAATTTTCTCCTGCTCTGGACAGTTCCTGAAATGGACAGAGGTGTCAGCAGAGAGCACTGTGGGCAGACAGAAATTAAATTAAAAAAGAAAAGAACTTCCTCTGGAACATACAGCAGCTGATAAGTACTGGAAGGATTAAGATTTTTTTTTTAATAGAAGTAATTTACAAATCTGTTTAACTTTCTGGCTCCAGTTGATATAAAAAAAAGTTTTTTCCAGTGGAGTACCCCTTTAACCCCTTAAGGACGCAGGACGTACTCAAACGGCCCCTTTTCCGAGTCCTTAAGGACTCAGGATGTTTGAGTACGTCCTGTCCATTTCCGGCCCTCCGCCGCTAGCTGGAGGGGAGCCGGTGCCCGATGCCTGCTGAAATCGTTCAGCAGGCATCGCGGCATATCGCCCAGGGGGGTCATGATGACCCCCCATGTCGGCGATGGCCGCAGATCGCTGGACAATTCAGGCCAGCGATCTGCGGCAGATTCCGGGTCAATCGGGTCTCCAGTGACCCGGTGACCCGGAATTACAGGCTGTTCGGGGGTGTTCGGGGCCATAGTCATCAGGGGTGAGGTGGCACTGGTGCCACCTCACGATCGCCCTGATTTGTCGGCCGACCAATCAGGGCGCCTGCTGCGGGTGTCACTCCCGCAACCCGCTCCGCCCCTCTTCCGGAGGACGTGAGCGGGTGCGGGACGTGCACCCCGGGAGCAGGGGACCCCAATCCCCGGCGTGAATGTTGGGATCGGGGCCCCAGGAGCAGCGACGACGACGAGGGACTGACCTGATGTGGCGTGGATCGTTGGAGGTGAGTGACAGCCTCCTGCTGTTGCTTAGCAACAGCTCCCTGCATGCAAAAAGGGCATGCTGGGAGCTGTAGGTATGCAACAGCAAGAGGCAGACCACCACAACTCCCAGCATTCCCTTATGGGCATGCTGGGACTTATAGTTTTGCAACAGCTGGAGGCACATTTTTTCTATGGAAAAGTAACTACAACTCCCAGCTTGCACAAACAGCTAAAGTGCATGCTGGGAGTTGTAGTGGTGCATCTGCTGGTTGCATAACTACAATTCCCAGCATGCCCGTTGGCTGTTGGTGACTGCTGAGAGTTGTAGTTTTGCAACAGCTGAAGGCACACTGAGTTAAGTAGCAAACCAGTGTGTCTCCAGCTGTTGCATAACTACAATCCCCAGCATCCCCAGCCAAAGTAGTATGCCTCCAGCTGTTGCATAACTACAAGACCCAGCATGCCCTTCCGCTGTCCGTACATGCTGGGGGTTGTAGCTTTTGCAACAGCTGAAGGCACACTGGTTGCAAAACACTGAGTTTGTTACCAAACTCAGTGTTTCACAACCAGTGTGCCTCCAGCTGTTGCAAAACTACAACTCCCAGAATGCACTGATAGACCGTACATGCTGGGAGTTGTAGTTTTTCAACCGCTGGATGTTTCCCCCCCCCCCCCCCCCCAATGTGAATGTACAGGATACACTCACATGGGCGGAGGTTTACAGTAAGTATCCGGCTGCAAGTTTGAGCTGCGGCAAATTTTCTGCCACAGCTCAAACTGCCAGCGAGAAACTACTGTGAACCCCCTTCCGTACAAAAAAACACTACACTACACTAACACACAATAAAATAAAAAGTAAGAAACACTACATATACACATACCCCTACACAGCCCCTCTCCCCAATAAAAATGAAAAACGTCTGGTACGCCACTGTTTCCAAAACGGAGCCTCCAGCTGTTGCAAAACAACTACTCCCAGTATTAACAGACAGCCACTGACTGTCCAGGCATGCTGGGAGTTTTACAACAGCTGGAGGCCCCCTGTTTGGGAATCACTGGTGTAGAATACCCCTATGTCCACCCCTATGCAATCCCTAATTTAGGCCTCAAATGCCAAGGCGCTCTCACTTTGGAGCCCTGTCGTATTTCAAGGCAACAGTTTAGGGTCACATATGGGGTATCGCCGTACAAATTTTGGGGGGGTATTTTCTGCTTTTACCCTTTTTAAAAATGTAAAATTTTTGGTAAAAGAAGCATTTTAGGTAAAAAAAATTTTTTTTTACATATGCAAAAGTCGTGAAACACCTGTGGGGTATTAAGGTTCACTTAACCCCTTGTTACGTTCCCCGAGGGGTCTAGTTTCCAAAATAGTATGCCATGTGTTCTTTTTTTTTTTTTTTTTTTTGCTGTTCTGGCACCATAGGGGCTTCCTAAATGCGGCATGCCCCCAGAGCAAAATTTCTTTCAAAAATCCAAATGTGACTCCTTCTATTCTAAGACCTGTAGTGCGCCAGCAGTGCACTTTTCACCCCCATATGGGGTGTTTTCTGAATCGGGAGAAATTGGGCTTCAAATTTTGGGGGGTATTTTCTGCTTTACTTCTTTATAAAAATGTAAATTTTTTGGGAAACCAAGCATTTTAGGTAAAAAAATGTTTTTCATATATGCAAAAGTTGTGAAACCCCTGTGGGGTATTAAGGTTCACTTTACCCCTTGTTACGTTCCCCAAGGGGTCTAGTTTCCAAAATGGTATGCCATGTGTTTTTTTTTTTTTTGCTGTCCTGGCACCATAGAGGCTTCCTAAATGCGGCATGCCCCCAGAGCAAAATTTCCTTCAAAAAAGCCAAATGTGACTCCTTCTCTTCTGAGACCTGTAGTGCGCCAGCAGAGCACTTTTCACCCACATATGGGGTGTTTTCTGAATCGGGAGAAATTGGGCTTCAAATTTTGGGGGTATTTTCTGCTATTACCCTTTTTAAAAATGTAAAACTTTTGGGAAGCCAAGCATTTAAGGGAAAATTTATTTTTTATTTTTTTACATATGCAAAAGTCGTGAATCACCTGTGGGGTATTAAGGTTTACTTTACCCCTTGTTATGTTCCCCGAGGGGTCTAGTTTCCAAAATGGTATGCCATGTGTTTTTTTTTGCAGTTCTGGTACCATAGGGGCTTCCTAAAGGTGACATGCCCCCCAAAAAACATTTGTCGCTCCTTCCCTTCTGAGCCCTCTACTACGCCCGCCGAACAATTAACATAGACATATGAGGTATGTCCTTACTCGAGAAAATTTGGGTTTCAAATACAAGTAAAAATTTTCTCCTTTTTACCCCTTGCAAAAATTCTAAAATTGGGTCTACAAGAACATGCGAGTGTAAAAAATTAAGATTGTGAATTTTCTCCTTCACTTTGCTATTATTCCTGTGAAACACCTAAAGGGTAAAAATGATGAATGAATGTCATTTTGAATACTTTGGTGGTGCAGTTTTTATAATGGGGTAATTTATGGGTATTTATAATATGAAGACCCTTCAAATCCACTTCAAACCTGAACTGGTCCCTGAAAAAAAGCGAGTTTCAAAATTTTGTGAAAAATTGGAAAATTGCTGCTGAACTTTGAAGCCCTCTGGTGTCTTCCAAAAGTAAAAACACGTCAATTTTATGATGCAAACATAAAGTAGACATATTGTATATGTGAATAAAAAAAAATAATTTGCAATATCCATTTTCCTTACAAGCAGAGAGCTTCAAATTTAGAAAAATGCTAAATTTTCAAATTTGTCATCAAATTTTGGGATTTTTCACCAAGAAAGGATGCAAGTTACCACAAAATTTTACCACTATGTTAAAGTAGAATATGTCATGAAAAAACTATCTCGGAATCAGAATGATAACTAAAAGCATTCCAGAGTTATTAATGTTTAAAGTGACAGTGGTCAGAATTGCAAAAAATGGCCGAGTCCTTAAGGTGAAAAAGGGCTCAGTCCTTAAGGGGTTAAAACCCTGGTTCTAGTGCCATAAAGGTATGGATGGTGGAGAAACATACAATAAGGCAGGGAGAGTGAGGGGGGGGGTGATAGGTATAAAGGGAGATAATAGAGGGATAGAAAGAATGTTATACAAAAGGGGTGGGGGTGAGAAAGGAAGGAATGAGAGATGTAGATATTGGATTTTCAATTGTCATTTACCTCTTTTTCCTTTTGCACAGTTATAACTCAAGTTAAGGCAATGCCGCAGGTTTACCTGCTGTCTTATGTAAATGTCACGATGCCGGCTGGCAGGTGGTGGATCCTCTGTGCCAGAGAGGGATTGGCGTGGACCGTGCTAGAGGATCGGTTCTAAGTCACTACTGGTTTTCACCAGAGCCCGCCGCAAAGCGGGATGGTCTTGCTGCGGCGGTAGTGACCAGGTCGTATCCCCTAGCAACGGCTCAACCTCTCTGGCTGCTGAAGATAGGCGCGGTACAAGGGAGTAGACAGAAGCAAGGTCGGACGTAGCAGAAGGTCGGGGCAGGCAGCAAGGATCGTAGTCAGGGGCAACGGCAGAAGGTCTGGAATCACAGGCAAGGAACACACAAGGAACGCTTTCACTGGCACTAGGGCAACAAGATCCGGCGAGGGAGTGAAGGGGAAGTGAGGTGATATAGGGAAGTGCACAGGTGTAAACACTAATTGGAACCACTGCACCAATCAGCGGTGCAGTGGCCCTTTAAATCGCAAAGACCCGGCGCGCGCGCGCCCTAGGGAGCGGGGCCGCGCGCGCCGGGACAGAACTGACGGGGAGCGAGTCAGGTACGGGAGCCGGGGTGCGCATCGCGAGCGGGCGCTACCCGCATCGCGAATCGCATCCCGGCCGGAGGTGGTAACGCAGCGCCCCGGGTCCGTGGAACCGACCGGGGCGCTGCAGTGAGGGAAGTGTAGCGAGCGCTCCGGGGAGGAGCGGGGACCCGGAGCGCTCGGCGTAACAGTACCCCCCCCCTTGGGTCTCCCCCTCTTCTTGGGGCCTGAGAACCTGAGGATCAGACTTTTGTCCAGGATATTGTCCTCAGGTTCCCAGGACCTCTCTTCTGGACCACAACCCTCCCAATCCACTAAAAAAAAAATTTTTCCTCTGACTTTTTTAGAAGCCAAGATCTCTTTGACAGAGAAGATGTCCGAGGAGCCGGAAACAGGAGTGGGAGGAACAGATTTAGGAGAAAAACGGTTGAGGATGAGAGGTTTAAGAAGAGAGACGTGAAAGGCATTAGGGATACGAAGAGAAGGAGGAAGAAGAAGTTTGTAAGAGACAGGATTAATTTGAGACAAAACTTTAAAAGGACCAAGATAGCGTGGTCCCAACTTATAGCTCGGGACACGGAAACGGACATATTTAGCGGAGAGCCATACCTTGTCTCCAGGGGAAAAAATGGGAGGAGCTCTTCTTTTCTTATCTGCGAATCTCTTCATGCGAGAAGAAGCCTGTAAGAGAGAATTTTGGGTCTCTTTCCATATGGTGGAAAGATCACGAGAAATTTCATCCACAGCGGGCAGACCAGAGGGCAAGGGGGTAGGGAGGGGGGGAAGAGGGTGACGGCCGTACACCACGAAAAACGGAGATTTGGAGGAAGATTCAGAGATTCTGAAATTATACGAGAATTCGGCCCAAGGTAGAAGATCTGCCCAGTCATCCTGGCGGGAGGAAACAAAATGTCGTAAATAGTCACCCAAGATCTGGTTAATTCTCTCTACTTGTCCATTGGATTGAGGATGGTATGCAGAAGAAAAATTTAATTTAATCTTGAGTTGTTTACAGAGAGCCCTCCAGAATTTAGACACAAATTGGACGCCTCTATCCGAGACGATCTGTGTAGGCAACCCGTGAAGACGAAAAATGTGTACAAAAAATTGTTTAGCCAACTGAGGCGCTGAAGGAAGACCAGGAAGAGGGATGAAATGTGCCATTTTGGAGAATCGATCAACGACCACCCAAATAACAGTGTTGCCATGGGATGGGGGTAAGTCAGTAATAAAATCCATACCAATCAGAGACCAAGGTTGTTCGGGGACAGGTAGAGGATGAAGAAAACCAGCGGGCTTCTGGCGAGGAGTCTTATCCCGGGCACAGATAGTGCAGGCTCGCACAAAGTCCACCACATCAGTCTCTAGAGTCGGCCACCAATAGAAGCGAGAGATGAGTTGCACAGATTTCTTAATGCCCGCATGACCTGCGAGATGGGAGGAGTGACCCCATTTGAGGATCCCAAGGCGTTGGCGTGGAGAAACAAAGGTCTTTCCTGGAGGAGTTTGCCTGATGGAGGCTGGAGAGGTGGAAATCAGGCAGTCAGGAGGAATGATGTGTTGAGGAGGGAGTTCAATTTCAGAGGCATCTGAGGAACGAGAGAGAGCATCGGCCCT
The DNA here is from genome assembly GCF_029499605.1 of Hyla sarda. Taxonomy (NCBI): domain Eukaryota; kingdom Metazoa; phylum Chordata; class Amphibia; order Anura; family Hylidae; genus Hyla; species Hyla sarda. Next base: position 429,336,648 of record NC_079190.1, read on the forward strand.
AATGTTCTTATCAGCAGGCCGAAAGTGAATTTCAAAATTAAATCGGGCAAAGAACAGAGACCACCTGGCCTGACGAGGATTCAGCCGTTGGGCAGACTGGAGGTAGGAGAGGTTCTTGTGATCGGTGTAAATAATAACTGGAAATCTTGATCCCTCCAGCAGATGCCTCCATTCCTCAAGTGCTAATTTAATGGCTAGAAGCTCTCGATCCCCGATGGAGTAGTTCCTCTCCGCCGGAGAGAAGGTCCTGGAAAAAAAACCACAAGTAACAGCATGCCCGGAAGAGTTTTTTTGTAGAAGGACAGCTCCAGCTCCCACTGAGGAGGCATCAACCTCCAATAGGAAGGGTTTAGATGGGTCAGGTCTGGAGAGCACGGGAGCCGAAGAAAAGGCAGACTTGAGTCGTTTAAAGGCGTCTTCCGCTTGAGGAGGCCAAGACTTGGGATCGGCATTTTTTTTTGTTAAAGCCACAATAGGAGCCACAATGGTAGAAAAATGTGGAATAAATTGCCTGTAATAATTGGCGAACCCCAAAAAACGTTGGATGGCACGGAGTCCGGAGGGGCGTGGCCAATCTAAGACGGCAGAGAGTTTATCTGGGTCCATTTGTAGTCCCTGGCCAGAGACCAAGTATCCTAGAAAAGGAAGAGATTGGCATTCAAACAGACATTTCTCTATTTTGGCATAGAGTTGATTATCACGAAGTCTCTGAAGAACCATACGGACATGCTGGCGGTGTTCTTCAAGATTGGCAGAAAAAATCAGGATATCGTCCAGATATACAACAACACAGGAGTATAGGAGATCACGAAAAATTTCATTAACAAAGTCTTGGAAGACGGCAGGGGCGTTGCATAGACCAAAGGGCATGACCAGATACTCAAAGTGTCCATCTCTGGTGTTAAATGCCGTTTTCCATTCATCCCCCTCTCTGATGCGGATGAGATTATAAGCACCTCTTAAGTCCAGTTTGGTAAAAATATGGGCACCTTGGAGACGATCAAAGAGTTCAGAGATGAGGGGTAGGGGGTAGCGGTTCTTAACCGTGATTTTATTAAGACCGCGGTAGTCAATGCAAGGACGTAGAGAGCCATCTTTTTTGGACACAAAGAAAAATCCGGCTCCGGCAGGAGAGGAGGATTTACGGATAAAGCCCTTTTTTAAATTTTCTTGGACGTATTCAGACATGGCAAGAGTCTCTGGGACGGACAGAGGATAGATTCTGCCCCGGGGTGGAGTAGTGCCCGGGAGGAGGTCAATGGGACAATCATAAGGCCTGTGAGGAGGTAGAGTCTCAGCTTGTTTTTTGCAAAAAACGTCCGCAAAGTCCATATAGGCCTTAGGGAGACCGGTTACATGAGGAAGCACAGGGACACGGCAAGGTTTACTGGGAACCGGTTTTAAGCAGTCCTTGGAACAAGAGGGCCCCCAACTCTTGATCTCCCCAGTGGACCAATCCAGGATTGGGGAATGGAGTTGAAGCCAGGGAAGTCCAAGAAGGATTTCAGAAGTGCAATTGGGGAGGACCAACAGTTCAATCCTCTCGTGATGGGATCCGATGCGCATTAGAAGGGGCTCCGTGCGGAAACGTATAGTACAGTCTAATCTTTCATTGTTTACACAATTGATGTAGAGGGGTCTGGCGAGACTGGTCACCGGGATGTTGAACCTGTTGACGAGAGAGGCCAAGATAAAATTTCCTGCAGATCCAGAGTCCAAGAAGGCCACAGCAGAGAAGGAGAAGGCAGAGGCAGACATCCGCACAGGCACAGTAAGACGTGGAGAAGCAGAGTAGACATCAAGGACTGTCTCACCTTTGTGCGGAGTCAGCGGACGTCTTTCCAGGCGGGGAGGACGGATAGGACAATCCTTCAGGAAGTGTTCGGTACTAGCACAGTACAGGCAGAGATTCTCCATGCGGCGTCGTGTCCTCTCTTGGGGTGTCAGGCGAGACCGGTCGACCTGCATAGCCTCCACGGCGGGAGGCACAGGAACAGGTTGCAGGGGACCAGAGGAGAGAGGAGCCGGGGAGAAGAAACGCCTCGTGCGAACAGAGTCCATATCCTGGCGGAGCTCCTGACGCCGTTCGGAAAAACGCATGTCAATGCGAGTGGCAAGATGGATGAGTTCATGTAGGTTAGCAGGGATTTCTCGTGCGGCCAGAACATCTTTAATGTTGCTGGATAGGCCTTTTTTAAAGGTCGCGCAGAGTGCCTCATTATTCCAGGATAATTCTGAAGCAAGGGTACGGAACTGTACGGCATACTCGCCAACGGAAGAATTACCCTGGACCAGGTTCAACAGGGCAGTCTCAGCAGAAGAGGCTCGGGCAGGTTCCTCAAAGACACTTCGAATTTCCGAGAAGAAGGAGTGTACAGAGGCAGTGACGGGGTCATTGCGGTCCCAGAGCGGTGTGGCCCAAGCCAGGGCTTTTCCAGACAGCAGGCTGACTACGAAAGCCACCTTAGACCTTTCAGTGGGGAACTGGTCCGACATCATCTCCAAGTGTAATGAACATTGGGAAAGAAAGCCACGGCAAAACTTAGAGTCCCCATCAAATTTATCCGGCAAGGATAGTCGTATTCCAGAAGCGGCCACTCGCTGCGGAGGAGGTACAGGAGCTGGCGGAGGAGATGATTGCTGGAGCTGTGGTAGTAACTGTTGTAGCATAACAGTCAGTTGAGACAGCTGTTGGCCTTGTTGCGCAATCTGTTGTGACTGCTGGGCGACCACCGTGGTGAGGTCAGCGACAACTGGCAGAGGAACTTCAGCGGGATCCATGGCCGGATCTACTGTCACGATGCCGGCTGGCAGGTGGTGGATCCTCTGTGCCAGAGAGGGATTGGCGTGGACCGTGCTAGAGGATCGGTTCTAAGTCACTACTGGTTTTCACCAGAGCCCGCCGCAAAGCGGGATGGTCTTGCTGCGGCGGTAGTGACCAGGTCGTATCCCCTAGCAACGGCTCAACCTCTCTGGCTGCTGAAGATAGGCGCGGTACAAGGGAGTAGACAGAAGCAAGGTCGGACGTAGCAGAAGGTCGGGGCAGGCAGCAAGGATCGTAGTCAGGGGCAACGGCAGAAGGTCTGGAATCACAGGCAAGGAACACACAAGGAACGCTTTCACTGGCACTAGGGCAACAAGATCCGGCGAGGGAGTGAAGGGGAAGTGAGGTGATATAGGGAAGTGCACAGGTGTAAACACTAATTGGAACCACTGCACCAATCAGCGGTGCAGTGGCCCTTTAAATCGCAAAGACCCGGCGCGCGCGCGCCCTAGGGAGCGGGGCCGCGCGCGCCGGGACAGAACTGACGGGGAGCGAGTCAGGTACGGGAGCCGGGGTGCGCATCGCGAGCGGGCGCTACCCGCATCGCGAATCGCATCCCGGCCGGAGGTGGTAACGCAGCGCCCCGGGTCCGTGGAACCGACCGGGGCGCTGCAGTGAGGGAAGTGTAGCGAGCGCTCCGGGGAGGAGCGGGGACCCGGAGCGCTCGGCGTAACAGTAAAAGAGAATAATAAAATAAAAATAGACATAGAGGACCTGTTCTGGGTGACATCTTCAATGCTGTTGCAGTTATGAGCACTTTAGTATGACAAGTGCTGCTTGCTCTAACAGGTCTATTTTATAGGGGATTTATTTGTTGTTATTAAGGAAATAGTCATTGGGTTCTAGGGTACCTCCTTTTCCAACAGCAATGGTACATTGATGTACAGCACAATTCAGGTCTCAGTAAGAAATTCCTTTTTCCAGTAGATTCAGAATGCTTACTTACACATGAAATGGAATAAACAGCAGCCAGAGTCTTTTTTACCAGTTTTATTGCCTGGACTGTCACGGGGTGATGTAATGCAGCCAGCACTTTGGTTTTTTATAGAATGTATGAATTCTTCAATTAAATAACTAATAAAACAAATGCAATTATTTCAATGGATGCTTCTGACACATTTATGGCCCCACTGTAACAACCATCTCGATCAGATCGAGCGAGCCTAAACGGCTGTCCCGTACCTTCAGAGGATCCGCCATCATAACATATAGACGACGTTCTTCTATTTTATTCGCAGAGACTAGACGAGGGAGAGATTATTTGGTTAAATAACACTGCCACCAGCTTTTTACTATCATATAATGATAATTAAGCTTTTTTTTTTTTTTTTTTCAGAGCACAGTTTGGTGCTGATGCAGCTGCCTGAAGCCTTGGCATTTATTGAGTGCAAAGTAGTCATTTATTGTCCTTTGTACGCTCAAAAGCCATCTTCATTATCCTGTGAATCTGAAATACAGAACAAATATATCAACCACTGAGTTGTTGTACACTCAAGCAGCCTTAGAAGTGAGAACGCCCTGGGTTCCGTATGAAAATAGACACACAAAGCTATTTTTCCCCTCTAGTAGTCTTACTATCCTATTACTATTCTATTGACTAAGTAGCTTTTATATTAATGTGCTCATTGTCATTTCATTGACTTACAACTGGTGTACAGAAATTCTGTCTGTCTTTATTGGATATTTCTGTTGATGTTCCTTGTCATATCAATTAACACGATGCAGTTATTTTAATTAAACTGAGTAGCCTTCGAAAATCCCCTGAGCGTTACGGAGGGGGAGGGAAGGACGCGCGTACCAGGAAACCTTGAATCTCATAAAAGGTTTGTAAGAAGTATGATGAGTGTTTCAATGGAGAGGAATTAACTTGGCTCAGAAAGGCATCAATATGCATAAACACACATTAGATAGACTTTCACATCCGTCCTGCAGAGCTCAGTCTTCACCATGGAAATCCTAAAAAAAAATAGAGAGATACCAGTGGCACCACAGTTTAGTAATAACCCTCATTTCTAAATCTTTCATATTCTATCTAGATTATAAAAGCCATGATATGTTACCTTGTAGAACTGGAGCTCTCAAGGCTTCAAGGACCACTAGCAATCTAAGAAGATGCACATCGTGATTTATATAAGAGAAGCTTCTCGGGTCTTTTATCTGGATATATGACGTATTGAGACTCATATGTCTATGACAAAAAAGTGGCATGAATCAGTCTGGAAATATGGCATAGGAAGTAAGCACCAGATTCATCAAACTGCAGGGCTATATTTCTCTGAAATACCAAGAGCTTTGTCAATTAAAATGTGACTCTATATATATATATATATATATATATATATATATATATATATCATATTTATTAAGGGGATATGGCAAATGGCGATTACATGTCATGCCCAATCATTTAATAAAAATGTGACCATACACAAAAGAGTTATTGCAAATGCTGATGACCGTCTAAGTCGGTGTTCCCCAACCTGTGTCTCTCTAGTTGTTGCAAACTAGTGTTGTGCGCGAATATTCGCATTTCGATTTTTTATCACGAATATCGCAAATTCGCAAATCCACGAATATTGCAAATATATTCGCTATATACTCAAAATTGCGAATATTCGTTTTTTTTCCGCATATGCGCATATGTGAATATTTGCATATTCCTTCTTTTCACTTGTGGGCCAATTAAAATGATGCAAATACACGTGTCAGAGGTTATCAACAACATCCCTAGCAACCAATTGTAAAGTTGCCCACCCCCTCACTGTTTTCTTCCTCGAATACACAAATATGCAAATATTCACATATGCGAATATTCACATATGCAAATATAATGAATAAGCAAAATTTGCGTATACAGGACGAATATTCGTCTATATATTCGCAAAATATCACAAATTCGAATATGGGCAATGCCGCTCATCACTATTGCTAACCAACAACTCCTATAATGCCCTATCCTGTGGCTCTTCCGCTGTTCCCAATTGTTTAAAGGAGTTCTGTAGTAAAAAAAATTACGTATCCCCTATCCAAAGGATAGAGAATAAGGTTTAGATTGCAGGGGGTTCCGAACGCTGGGAACCCCGCAATCTCCTGAACGGGGCCCCAGCAGTCTGCTGGAAGGGGGTGTGCCACCCCCCGTACTGAGCAGCGGCCGACATGGTCCCCTCCATGTATGTCCTAGAGATTCATGGAGGGGGTGTGTCTGCCGCGGCTTCCTGCGGGGATTGGAATGGCTGTTTCCGGCAGACTGCAGGCGCCCGTTCCGGAGATCGTGGGGGGTCTCAGCGGTCAGACCCCCTGCGATCTATTACTTCTCCCCTATCCTTTCGATAGGGGATACGTTATTTTTCGCAGCACTACTACTATAATTAAAATATCACTCTACATACACAAATGATATAAGGCAAATGGATCTCATCTTCTACATCAATGTTACCCTACCTGTGGTTCTCCAGTTATTGCACAACTACAATTCCCATCATTCCCTGATCTTCTTTGAATTATGGCAAATGAAGCTGATTAAGCATGATGGAAGTTGTAGTTTTGCAGCAGCTGGAAAGCCACCAATTGGGAAGCACCACTTTAAGTGTAAGTAAAGACAATTGACTTTATTACACTCTCAACTGCTTGACCTATGACCTAGAAGAATCCATTTTACTAACATAATATTGAGGTTGCCTGATCTAAGGGCAGACATATTTATGAATGTACTGTCAGTCATCCATATTAGAAGTAACACTACCACCAGTCTCTATCTATCCAGGGATGGCTGATAACAGGGAGCAATAGGATTCATGCTCTAGCAGAGCAAAAGTAGATAGAGGTGGGTTCACACTGTGTTTTTGTGTCCTTGCTTTCATTACAGTACATTTGATTTTGTTGTATACAAAAACATAGTCAACTCTGCCCTTGTGTACAGTAAACGTATACGTTACATTCCTTTTTTTTTTAATAACAAATCAATGAGAGTCTATTTTTTTTTTTAAAGAAAATCTTTACTTTTACACTATGTAAACATATGAAATATGGAAAATATTAAAATATGAAGAAAAAAATAAGGGAAAACAATGTTAACCCTGAGGGTATGTTCACGTGGCGGAATTCCGCAGAAAAATTGTGCTAGAAATTCTGCTGTAATTTATTTTGATTTCAATAGGATTCTGCAGTCCCATTCAGACAGTGGAATTTCGCTTTCTGTATTCAGCAAAAAACATGATATCAGTGTTATATCTTGCGTAATTCCGCGTCGGAATCCCATTGAAGTCATTGGGGCTTGAATTTCGGCAGAATTCTGTGTTCTGAGAACAAAAAATTCCACCACAATTCTACTGCAATCCCATTCAGCAATCCTTGCGAAATTGTGTAAATTATACCATGTGAACATACCCTTAGGATGCATGAACACCATGTTTTGTGCATCTGGCAGCCGTATCTGTGCCATACCCATTCCATACAATGAGCCGTACTGGGTCAGCTAGTGACTCCAGTCAGAAAATTATCCGACCATATACAGCTTTTTACCTGGAGTGAAAACCACAGCAGACAATGTTTTTCACCCCAAATCAAAAGCCAGATCCAGTCGGAAAAAGAGCCGACCACAGTCACTACCTGATCCAGTTCGACCCATGTGAATGAATGGGGTACGGCACACATCTGGCACGGATCCGGCACCAGGCGGTTTTGAAATTCTCCCACCAGATACAGCTGCTGGATGATTAAAATGGGATGTGCATGCACCCTAAGATAGACTTCAGGGCTTAGTTTATTTTAAAGCAATAGGCATTTATAAATATGTATTTCTTAAAACTACTGGATAATATAAATATTATGTATAACTGGATAATATAAATATTTGTGTATTTATTTTAAAACTACTCTGTGTTTTGTAAAACGTAATTTCTATATAGAATATGAAAACAAAAAATGGCAATAGTGATGATGATGATGATCTACAAATAATAGTAACTGGGAACATTTCAAGAATGTACAAAGGCTGTTATACTCTATTAATGGTTTCAAAACTGCTGACCTCCAGCTGTTGCCCGGAAAACTGTTGGTGTAACTGGAATCATCTCAAGAATGTACAAAGGTTGAGTCTCTGTATCAGTGGTCTCCAAACTGTGGACCTCCAGCTGTTGCAATACTACAACTCTCAGCATGCCCGGACAGCTGTTGAAGTAACTGGAATCATCTAAAAAATGTACATAGGTTGAGACTCTTTATCAATGGTTTCCAAACTGAGGACCTCCAGCTGTTGCAGAACTACGACTCCCAGCATGCCCAGACAGCCAATTAAGTAACTGGAATCATCTAAAAAATGTACAAAGGTTGTTACTCTCTATCAATGGTTTCCAAATTGTGGACCTCCAGCTGTTGCAGTACTACAACTCTCAGCATGCCCAAACAGCAGTAGGAGTAACTGTAATCATCTCTAGAAAGTACACAGGCTGTTACTCTCTATCAGTGGTTTCATAACTGTGGACCTCCAGTTGTTGCAGAACTACAAATCCCAGCATGCATAGACAGCGTTGGAGTAACTGGAATAATTTCAAGAATGTACAAAGGTTGAGCCTTTATATGAGTGGTTTCTAAACTGCGTACCCCCAGCTGTTGCAAAACTACAACTTCCAGCATGCCCGGACAGACATTGAATTAACTGGGATCATCTAAAAAATGTACAAAGGCTGTCACTCTCTATCAATGGTTTCCAAACTGTGGACCTCCAGCTGTTGCAAAACTACAACTCCCTGCGTGCCTAGACAGCCATTGGAGTAACTGGAATCATCTCTAGAATGTACAAAGGTTGAGACTTTTTATCAGTGGTTTCCAAACTGCGACCCTCCAGCTTTTGCAGACTACAACTCCCAGCATGTCTGGACAGCTGTTGGATTAACTGGAATCATCTCTAAGATGTGCAAAGGTTGAGACTTTATATTAGTGGTTTCTAAACTGCGACCCTCCAGCTGTTGCAAAACTACAACTCCCTGCGTGCCTAGACAGCCATTGGAGTAACTGGAATCATCTCTAAAATGTACAAAGATTGAGACTTTATATCAGTGCTTTCCAAACTGCAGACCCCCAGCTGTTGCAGACTACAACTCCCAGCATGCCTGGACAGCCATTGGATTAACTGGAATTATCTCTAGAATGTACAAAGATTGAGACTTTATATTAGTGGTTTCCAAACTGCAGACCCCCAGCTGTTGCAGACTACAACTCCCAGCATGCCTAGACAGCCATTGGAGTAACTGGAATCATCTCTAAAATGTACAAAGGTTGAGACTTTATATCAGTGGTTCCCAAACTGCGACCCTCCAGCTGTTGCAGACTACAACTCCCAGCATGCCTGGACAGCCATTGGAGTAACTGGAATCATCTCTAGAATGTACAAAGATTGAGACTTTATATCAGTGGTTTCCAAACTGCGACCCTCCAGCTGTTGCAGACTACAACTCCCAGCATGCCTGGACAGCCATTGGATTAACTGGAATCATCTCTAGAAAGTACAAAGACTGAGTCTCTATATCAGTGGTTTCCAAATCTGCCACCCTCTAGCTGTTGCAAAACTACAACTATCAGCATGCCCGGACAGCCAACGGCTGTCCGGGCATGCTGATAGTTGTAGTTTTGCAAATGCTGGAGGTCCATAGTTTAATGACCACCATTCTATATGATAATGCATATGTAACATGCATGGTCGTAATATATATATGAATTAAATAATAAGAGCATGTGTGCTTCCATTTTGCAATGATCTATGATTGATAGCAAGCACAGGCAACAGCAGCTGTAGTCTGTAGATATTGCTGGTGTAATCGTAGTCGCTGTCCGTTCCAGCCTCTCGCTAGTTAAAGTTATTCCTACTGCTGACGCTAGGCGCTGTCCGCGGTGCTGAAGGCTCTTGGAGGTGCTGAGAAATCGAGAGGCAAGCGAAGCAATCGTCTCCCAGTAAGCAGTGAAATGTAAGCTTCTCCTCCATACAGCTGATAGCAATTACACCAACAAACAACCGCCAGCCTCCGCCACCAGAGCCACAACAAGCTATATCTTCTCGTCCTCTTTTGTTTTTGGGTAATTGCTCTTTCCCTCCCCTCTTCAGCCAGCACTTCCAGCCCAGGGTGCTTCTTCTTCTCCCAGTGCTGCCGGTTTCCTACAGCTCGAACAGTATACGTGTCGGCTTCCAAAGTATTAGGGAAATCACATATACACACACACGGAAGGTAGAAGAGAAGAGGCTGTGTAAAGAGAGTAATAAGGAGATTATTCAAAGACGATGTACGCTCTGTGCTTTACCTTAACAGCCATGCTGCACATCCACTCTCAAGGTAAGAAGTCAGTCGTTTCATTTATATTTTTAATGCCTGTCAATGTGTCATTGTTCGAATACCGTGCATGTGCTAGAGGTCAGTCCATTACGGAAGACGTACCGTAGTCCCCCCTTCTCCGAAGCGCAGGGGTTTCCTTGTCGTCTGGAGGTTGGGTGAAGTCGTCTGAAGTTTGTTGACGCCGGGGCGTCTTAATTATTGCCATACTTCTCCAAACAATACTTGACTAATGTCTTTTCTTACCTGCACCTTTAGATTAAAATAAAAATTGGATTTTAGTAGATGCCTATGTCCTTGACAGATATGTCTAATCCTGCCCGGGGTAGATCCTAATTACTTCTTTTTTTGATAATCTCATTTTGTTGGAAATGAAATGCCATTTCATAATTTGCCTTGAAATAATAGAATTTTGACGCCGCCATTCGTTTCCACGGTGAACCCTGCTCTCCAATTAATTACGTTTATTGGCGAATGAGTTACCTCATTTGGGGAAATATGAAATTCTAGTTCTATTATTTTTTTTATTTTTATTTTTCTATTATTATTCTTTTTTGTAGGGTTTTCCAAGAGAACATGTAGGTCATGGCAAAAAAAAACAGATGGAAATAATGAAAAGTATCTGCAAAGTTTCAGAGTTTCCAACTTTTGTGTTGATCTCGGGAGCAGGGACATGCACAGACATTTTGGGGAGCAGGGGCTGAACTGAAAAAAAAAGGGCACTTCTTATAATTATTTATATAAATGTACGCATAATAATGCCAGACTGCCGAGGGCACTTTTAGGAGTAACATCAAAAGGGTAGGGGCTCAAGCCCCCTTTCTAGTCAACCTGTGCACGTCCCAGGTCGGGAGCATGGGGGACTTGACCTATTTAGAATGATAGGTAGCATGCGCTACTGTTTCAATAAACTTTCGTCTTGCGTCGCGTGCCAATGAAATGAATGGAATTAATGCCTTAAATGTCAATTTAAAGTTCGTTACATCTGTATGCCCTTGTTCTTGAGTTCACCTTCCTGTAGGAACTGCTTCTTAAATTTTAATCCTTACCCTATGGAAAGGTCTTATCTACATAAGGGTATAGCTATCGAACTGCTCAAAACTTTCTCGATAAGCTTCTTAAATCTTTCATCATTCTTGCCATGTGTCTTTGCATTGCCTGTAACTTAGCGAAGGATTTCACAGCAGGGGCGCTGAAACTTTTTGCACACAAATGGGTCGTATTGACACGTTCAGGTGTAACACACGTCGTCAATACATTTAACACATTACAGACCTTGATGTTGTCAACTTTATCTCAACAGTTTCAATGGCATGCGGTGTATTCAAGTTTGTCGCGTCGTGGTCTGCAATCCCTTACGTGTTGTTGAGTTACAGTTTTCTACACCTGTACTTTATTTGTAAATATCTAAGCAGAATTCACTCTCTAGCAATAAAATTGGCAATTGAATTGAAAGAGTTTACTTTAATGCATATTTTTGGATGCTGGAAACCTTGCTATCTACTCTGTGACCCTCTAGCTAAGTGGTCTCCAAATTGCGGACCTCCAGCTGTTGCAAAACTACAACTCCCAGCATGCCCAGACAGCTGTTGGCTTTTAAATTCTTATTTTTTAAAGGATGCTTAAGTCTTACTATCTACTCTGAGACCCTCTAGCTCAGTGGTATCCAAAGTGTGGCCCTCCAGCTGTTGCAAAACTACAACTCCCAGCATGGCTGGACAGCCAACGGCTGTCCGGCCATGCTGGGTGTTGTAGTTTTGCAACGTCTGTGGGTCCACAGTTTGGAGACTACTGCTTAAACTGTTGGAAAACTACTACTCCCAGTATGCTCAGCAGGCATGGAGTTGTCATTGCCAGGAGTGCTGGCTTTTGTACTTTTGGCTACCGTGGGCAGCCACAGGTTGGTTGGTTACAACCGTGTCACTTAATGTTCGGGACATTAAAGTAACCTTAAATATGTATACAGTAGCAAATGAACAAGTGGATGAAATGGACATGTATGATAAGTAATATTATATATATATATATATATATATATATATATATATATATATATATAAAGATGCAATAATATTATAATAATAATTTATATATATATATATATATATATATATATATATATATGATGCAGTATTAATATAATAAATATAATTATATATATATATATATATATATATATATATATAAGTAAGAGGCCGCTTCATATCTTCATTTAACGTGACATCCCCCCCCCCCCCCCCCCAATTGAATAGTATAAATCATGATTTGTGACTGCTGCTATAGCCTGCCCCATGTGGTTAGTCTCACTTTGCTGTGGATGTTTCTTCTATCTTGTAAAAAATGTGAGTTGACAGAAGGCCAGCAACTTTAGCTGTAACTGGAATAACTGGGTAATGCAATGTATTTCAGCTGTACCATCCCTGCACCAGGCAAAGTTTGCTTTAAAAAAAAAAAAAAAAAAAAAAAAAAGGTCTCTGGAGCATATTTTTGGGTGTGCTCCCACATGTTAATATTCCCACGGAGTCGATTTTTATTTAAAAATAAGTGCTTTTTGCTTTTTCATGTACGCCACCTAATTTAAAAAAAAAATACATTCTTCAAAGCAAATATGGAATTAGTGTCCTCCTAAAAAAATGTAATAACCCAAGAAAATAGTTGTCAGTCAGAGTACCAGGCGTATGTCATTTATTAGCCGCTCTGCCAACGGAGCCCGGAAAAGCTGATTATATGAACACACAGCAAAACAATTTTCAGAAAGAATGCTGGGCATATTTATTAGACCAATAAACAGGAAGCTGGCATAATAGAATTGCCCGAAACATGATTGCATCTTAAAGTCACTTTGGAAAGAATGTATATAAATCGGGTCTGCGGTGGTGGCCCTCGCTGGTAAACGCAATTGGCAGAGGCATCTGCGCAACGAATGTCCTTGTTTACGGTACATTACAATGTTTATCGCCATAAAGCAGGATATAGTCAATGGGGGAGATTTATCATTCTTGTCTTAGGAAAGTGTATTTACAAGTTTTTTTTGCTTTGGTTTTGCTACATATGTGCACAATATTTATCATACCATCAAGGGGGGAGGGGTTGATACATTTGGAGCGCATAGACAAAATAAACAATAAATCATTTCAGAACACCATTTTTTAGGTCTCCTCCTCTAAGACTTTATGAAAGAGCTCCCCCAAGGGCAGTTTTGCGACTTTTTTATGCCTATGTGCAACATTCGCACTTCATAAATTTGTGACCACTGCAAAGTGAAAACTGAAAGTTGCGTAGGTAAGCTTGTTTTGTACATTATAAGAGACATTTATCATTGTTGAGGTAAGGTAGTAAATATTTTACCCCTGTTTGCTTGGTGTATTGTTTGCACAGTTGCTCAAAATTTACCAAAAAGGTGCACGGGACTTGATAAATTTTACTCAATTATAGAAACCAGTGGGCGGCAGAGATTGGTTTAAACTTTGTGCTCTGGCATCTGACACTTTTGTACGTGTCCTATTGGGGGGTGTAGGTTTGCGCAAAAAAAGAAGTTCTAACTTGAATTTGCGCAAACAATAAATACAGCTCCACTGCATAAATTGGTGTACAATGTACCAAACAGTAGACAACTTTGAAAGATGTTCTACCGAAAACTGCGCTTAAAAAAATTGCGCTAATAATTAAATTGTGCAAAATTTTAAGTGATGTACACACAAAAGTTGCAAAAAAGTGCTTAGGCGCATGTACTTGTATACAATATATTCATTTATTAAACACACACAACGCGTTTCAAAGCCGAGATGGCTTTTTCATCAGGCATGCCTGATGAAAAAGCCATCTCAGCTTTGAAACGCGTTGTGTGTCTTTAATAAATGAATATATTATATACAAGAACTCTCACCTTTCTGGAGGTTTGGCAGCGCGGGATTACTTCCCTTAAATCCTATTGTGATCTATCCTGAATCGTTACACGCCATTGCGGTGTGGGGAACCTGCAGCAGCCCTGAAGCAATCCATGCGATCTCCATTATCTGTTCTTTGAGCGTTGTGCCTCGTTATTGCACAACTGTGAAAGGTGAGCTTAATATTCCCCTTCTTTATTCATTCATTTGCTGGTGGTCCCGCACATGGAAGCGCTCCTGTCTTCTTTTATTTTTTTAGGCGCAAGTACGACATTTTATGTGCCTGACATAAGCACAAAAAAAGCTCTAAAGGCAATGATAAATCTCCCCCAATGTGATAATACGTATATACGCAGGACATGAATCAGAGACTTGTGCCTCGTATAGTTCCATTTCATGTAATTGTTCTTCCTAAAAAACATCAGTAACAGATCACTACTACGGCTTGTGGGGATGTATTTGTTTCCAAGTTTCCTTTCTCTAATTTAATTAACTTCATTTTGCCTCTTTATAGACTTTAGCCAGGCATGCAGTCTTATAAAATAGACAATAGATCTCCCAAGATTTACATCGAAAACTTGAAAATGGCAAATTTACATCGCAAAATGCCCCTTAGCGAATCAACTGTGAATGATGTCGCTTGTACCTTTATGACCGAGAGAATGGGGGCAGATTTGTGGAGCTTAAAGGGGTGATCCGGTGGAAAAAACATTTTTAAAATCAACTTGTGCCAAAAAGTTAAACAGACATGTACATTACTTCTATTTAAAAATGTTCATCCTTCCAGTACTTATCAGCTGCTGTACGTTCCAGAGAAAGTTGTGTAGATCTTTCCAGCCTGACCAGAGTGCTCCCTGCTTGCACCCCTGTCTGTCTCAGGAACTGTCCAGAGCAGGATAGATTTGCTATGGGGATTTGCTCCTGCTCTGGACAGTTCCTGACACCGACAGAGGTGTCAGCAGAGAGCACTGTGGTCAGACAGAAAAGAACTAAACAACTTCCTCTGGAGCATACAGCAGCATACTGGAAGCATTAAAGGAGTAGTCCAGTGGTGACTCAGTGGTGAGCAACTTATCCCCTATCCTAAGGATAGGGGATAAGTTGCAGATCGCGGGGGGTCCGACCGCTGGGGCCCCCTGCGATCTCCTGTACGGAGCCCCGACAGCCCGCGGGAAGGGGGCATGTCGACCTCCGCATGAGGCGGCGGCCGACACGCCCCCTCAATACAACTCTATGGCAGAGCCGAAGCGCTGCCTTCGGCAATCTCCGGCTCTGCCATAGAGATGTATTGAGGGGGCGTGTCGGCCGCCGCTTCGTGCGTGGGTCGACACCCGCTATCTGGGCTGGGAGCTGGGGCCCCGTACAGAGAGATCGCAGGGGGCCCCAGCGGTCGGACCCCCCGCGATCTCAAACTTATCCCCTATCCTTAGGATAGGGGATAAGTTTTTCACCACTGGACTACCCCTTTAAGATTTTTAAATAGAAATAATTTACAAATCTGTTTAACTTTCTGGCACCAGTTGATTTAAAAAAATATATATTCCACCGGAGTACCCCTTTAACATTTATTTTACATTCTTAGTTTAAGTATTATATGAAACAATAGACTACTTTATCTTGTTAAACTTCCCTTCCGAAACTTTATTTTTTGTGCCACGGATGCAAATGAGTTGCCATCATAAAGATACCGCCATCCTTACAACAAGCACAGCAGATGTAGCCTTCAGCGTGCTAGCGTAAAAGCTATGGGAAAAATTGCGTTGATGCCGTCATTTGCTTTTACGTTGATGCCGTCATTTGCCTGCTTTATGACATCTCATAAGACGTGAAAGGGGGTTAGCTACACTCTCTGGACACCGGCACAAATAACTGTAGGACAAGATAAGACACTGTGAAACTAAAGTGTGTTTATTCCAATGAATACTGTTTCATTACATATCAAATGATCCATAAGACATGTGTTATTGTCAGGTATAAAGTAGAGCATTGGTCTCCAACCTGCGGACCTGCCGTTGGCTGTCCGGGCATGCTGGGAGTTGTAGTTTTGCAACATCTGGAGGTCCGCAAGTTGAAGACCACTGAGGCTGGGATCACATCAAGTTTTGTCCCATACGGGAACGCATACAGCAGGGGAGCTGAAAACTTGCGCTCCCGTATGCGGTCCCGTATGTAATTCATTTCAATGAGCCGACCGGAGTGAAACGCTGACTCCGGCCGGCTCATTTTTCCCCCGTATGCGGTTTTCCACCGCACCTAAAATTGTAGTCGACCACGATTTTAGGTGCGGTGGGAAAACCGCATACGGGGCAAACGTGATGTGAATCCAGCCTGAAGTAGAGCATTGTTAAGTGACATCACACCTACATACTATTGTGTAACCATACACAAAATAAAGTTACGCCAAAAATAGGATAACATTATTGTTTTTGACAAAGAATGTCTGGAGCTAAAAGCTCAGGGTGTCATCTAAACTACAATTATTGCAGCTTGTTTCTCCATTACAGCTGAGAGCTTTGTTTTTCAAATAATAAATAGAAATACTAAATATTTTGATAACGCCTATTAAACTGTGATCACTGTAATATTGATTGGAGATGTTTGTTAGGTACAGATGAAGCATAGATAAATTTGTTATTCAGAGAAAAAGTCTTGCGTAGAATATTTTTTTTTCAAAATGACTGGGCTGTCTGCAAATAAAACAATAAAGAGGACACACCTGCCACCATTTCCCCCGGTGTCCTGGTATCTCGCTCCGTTCCTCCACCACTGTCTTATTCCTGGTCTGGCCTTGGCCAGCGTGTCATGCTGCCCGTCAGCAAATCACTAGCTGCAGCGATGTCCCGCTTCGCCGGCGTTAGACTGAGCAGAAGTGTGATGCAATGAGCCACAGTATTGGTCGCTTAGGCTAAATACACCACCCTGCCGCTCAGTCTATCACCAACCTTGATGGGACATCACTGCAGCCAGCGATTTGCCAACCGGCGACATGGTGCACTGACCACAGTTGGACCAGCAAGAAGATGGTGGCGTAGTTATAGAGAGAGAGAGCGGGACACCAGGGGAATAGTGACAGGTGAGTCCTCTATTATTATTTTATTTGCAGGTAGCCAGGCATTTTGTTCTACAAAATGTTCTACAATATCTTCTTTAAGTATACATTGATCACCTACTTAGGCTAAGTTCACATTGCCGTTGTGCTAGGTCCCGTTAAGGGCCCATTTGGCCCTTTTTTTTGCACCGAACAGCCCCAAAAACAGGTCGGAACACAACGGACTCCCCCAGGTCCTGCCGATACCATTGACTTGTAATATACCAGAGTTTAGCGGAGAAAAAATTGTTCATGAACTATTTTTTTTCCACTAAACTCCCATTGTTCCAACGGACTTGCCAATGGAGCTCCATATATCGAAGCCAGACAACAATGTGAACAAGGCTGTAGTTGTTTAGAAAACAAATTGTGTTGCTTCTATGGTTTGGGCCAAATAAAAGCCTGTAGTACTCCATCTGTATATGTAAAGTTGTGTTGCATCATTGAGACATACAGTACTAAACTCGTGTAACTGGAAATAACATTTGTATTGCAAACTGTGCACAATATTTCTAAGGCTGGATTCACATTTGTCCGGCATCCGGCATCGGTGAACTTAGCCTAAATCTAGATGGAAATGATGCCACAACTGATGACAAGTTGTTTTTGCCCATTGTTTTTGCACATTTTTTAGCAAGCTGCGTTCCCCTGTCTGGTGCCCTCTGGGGTGTCCAACCATCCGGCATCAATATTGAGATGTTGAATGATTGTGAACTGTACCATTCAAATGAATGGGATCCGTTCTAGCGTCAGTTTCCCTCCAGTGCATGCCGGACGCCGGATATATGTGAACCCAGCTTTAAAAGGAACAGCGAGACAGTTTCCTACAGATCTGTTACAACTTTATCTGGCAATGTAGTGACTATGAATGAAGCCTATGAGCCAGAATTTACACCCTCATGTCTACCTGTTGCTGTAGTATTACTATAAATAAACCTTGATATTAACATTCAATGATGTGGTCATATTCCTTACACCAGTGATCCCCAATCTGTGACTCTCCAGCTGTTGTGAAACTACAGCTCCCAGCATGCACTGACAACCATAGGTCCGGGCATGCTGGGACTTGTAGATGCACACTGGTTGAGAAACACTGATATAAAGTGTATGGGCACCTTTTCTGTAATATTTCAGTCTTATACAACTTCCTTGGTGGCTCCATTGCCATTGATGTTCCCCTTTTAGTATTCAGATAAAAAAAAAATTTTCTCTACAGAATCTTTACTTTTTTTTTCCTTTTCAGCCCTAGTTATTCTAAAAAAAAAAAAATCTAAAAGGTGATAGTGGCTTAAAACTCATATTGGACGCTGATGTGAAACAGCACAGTAAGCCTTATTTGAGGAGCTGGAACAGAAAAGCAGTACAGAAATATTAATAGTATCGTCTTGTGGGAAGAATAGCCTGAAATATTAAGTTCTATAGCAATAAAAGCTCATCTCGGGTCCATTTATAAGAATAAAAAAGAATACTAAAATGGTCGTATTTCATAGATGAAAGGCTTACAAAATTGTCTGCGCTGTGGGAAGTATAAATAAGCATTTCCTTATTCACGCTGTGAAGCATACAAGGTGGGGTACCCCTATAGTGTACTATCGTGTTGTTATACTTTGGTATGCCCCAGAAACTGTATACCTATATTATTGAATATACTATATTATTGGTACACCTTTTTTAAGGGAACCGGTTACAAAAAAATACCTAAAAGGCTACACTTTGTGATACAATTTTGGCACCAATATACTGATACATAAACATAAACCAATAGAAAAATATTTTAAAAAATGCAGATTCAATTTGATGGGCATGTTCTATTTATTCACAAAGATCTCTTATCGAAAAACCAGATGTAAGAAACTGTGGCCCACATTTATCATTGTCTTTAGACTGTTTTTTTGTGTCTAAAAAAGGGGCAAAAAAGGAG
Organism: Hyla sarda; assembly: GCF_029499605.1. Taxonomy (NCBI): domain Eukaryota; kingdom Metazoa; phylum Chordata; class Amphibia; order Anura; family Hylidae; genus Hyla; species Hyla sarda. The sequence continues at coordinate 429,355,690 of NC_079190.1, forward strand.
CAAGCAGGGTTTTTTGCGCCTTTTTTGCCCCTTTTTGTTTACACATTTCTGCTGATTTTGAGTTGCAATCCACTGATTTTGGCAATACACATGATATGGAAGGGTTTTATTAACTGCGCATTTTTGTAAAATGGAGCAAAAAAGGCGCAAAGCCACTAAAAAGTCTCTACAACTACACCAGCCCAGACATGGTGTAGCCTTTTGGTGTATGTGAAGAGAGAAATTTCAGAAAATGTGACCTGAACAAAATTCATCAAATGTTCTTTGACCATTTAATAAATTTGGTGCTCCTACCACATTACCACCACACAAAAAAAAAAGGTGTAAAAAAAATGCCTCACTTACACTACAATGATAAATGTGGGCCTGTGTCCCTATATAATTGCATATACTACATTATTGGTACACTTTTTATTTTTTTTTTAAAGGGAACCAAGCACTAGATTTTACCATATATAAAGCCAGGCAACACATTGTATATGGTAAAATCTTTATCCTCACCATCCCCGGGGGACGTTTTTGCCCTAGGGATGATGGGGTATGAATTCTCCCCGGTTGCCCCATAAGTAGTTCCCTGAGCAGGCAGCTATACTTACCAGGTCCCGTCACTCCAGCCATATTGACACCCCCTCGGTTTGATTGACAGCCCATGTCACCGCTCTGCTCCCTAAGCAGATAGAGCAGAGCAGTGACGTGGGCTGTCAGTCAAGCCGAGGGGGCGTCACTACAGCCAGAGCGATGGGACATGGTAAGTATAGCTGCCCGCTCAGGGGGAGCCAGCTGCAAAAAAAGACCTAAAAGGCTACACTTTGTGATACAGTTTTGGCATAAGAAGCATGCATAAGAAGACGTAAACCAATAGAACACTGGGGTACTCCAGTGAATTATATATATATATATATATATATATATATATATATATAAATATATATATATCTCGAAAGCCATCTTCCTGGATATGTTCCCTGTAAACCATTGTTGCCCCTGTTGTCTTCTATGGCTGCTTGATATTCTTTACCATCCTTCCCTCCCCTTGCCTACATCTTCCAGCAATTATTGCTGCTCTGCCAGTCTCCGCCCCCCTTCTCTGAGCAGCAAAGAGAGGTTCAGTGTCTGATTGGCTAAGGCTGCACACACCTCCAAGTTCTCAGCACTATAGAGAGCATGACTCATCTCTCCGGAGGGTGGGGGCTGCTTTTAGAGAGGGACTTGGACAGAGACAGAGTGGATGGCTGGATGATGTCATTCCCTCACTTCATACATGTAAGTGACAACCAAAGAGGGGAAACTGCTCTATTTAGTTAATGCATGATAATTAGACAAGTAAATAGGTTAATGAGAGGGAAAGGATGGGCTATGGGTTTAGTTCCCCAGAGTACGCCTTTAACACTGCAAAGTCAATGCTATAGGAATCTTCCATTTATACGCTTACCGACTTACACGTCGAGTCTAAGTTAAAATATAAAGTATCATAATACTTGGACAAGTATAAGATTTACAAAAACACCTATTATAGCGCACAATCTTTTTTTCATACAGTGTTTGTCACAAACTGAGATATTCTGGCAGAGGAAAAAAAAGGGAATATACTGTGATTGAATCTGATTCCAAGAAACATGTGTAGGCGTTGTTTTTTTTAAGTTGAGAAATTTGGCATGGCGCGCACCCCTTTGGACATGTGTTGCTGTTTAGTTACAGGGATTTTCGATACATTTGCATTTCTATATTATCTCAGGCTTCTTTTCCACGATTGTTTACTAAAGCAACATTGGCGGAGGCATAATTGACTATGTTCTTGGAGAGATACATGGTAGATAGGTTGGAATGTGATTGACGTCTGATCGGGTCTTTCGGGGGAGGGGATTTGTGGATTATCTTGTTGAGCCGCTTTGATTGTATTTGATGGATGCCATGTTTTCCCTTCACTGATCAATTAGACTTATGCTCCTCAGGGCAGGGTTAAGACAGTGGATCCACAGAATGGATTATATTAGTAGGGACAATAATGTTTGTAACACATTTAAGCAGTGTTTCCCAACCAAGGTGCCACCAGTTGCTGCCAAACTACAACTCCTAGCATGCCCGGACAGCCTTTGGCTGTCCGGGCATGCTAGGAGTTGTACTTTTGCCACAGCTGTAGGCACCCTGTTTGGGAAACACTGATTTAGAACAGTAGATAATAGATATATATATATATATATATATACATTGTGTATGCACTGTTATTATCCTACCCTAAGTGTAAGATACACAACTTTTTTTTCATCTTTTTTATCTTTAATTTTATCTTCCACACTATATCACTAATCCAGATTTCGAGATGTGATGAACAACCATTGTTTCTATGAAGGAGATGTGGCACTGTAGCATTGAGCATTGTGGCATGAAGCTGAATGTTACAATAATCCACTTTTTCCAGGGTGTCTAGATTGATATGCCAGGTTTAACATATGGCCCATTTCACTGTGCTTATTAGGTCTACATTCTTGCAGCATGTCGAACCCCTGAAGCTCTATTGTATTGTTACCCCGAGGCATCCGAATCTAAAATGACTGACAAAGCTGACAGAGATTAGTGTAGCAGAATATACATGTTTATTAATTCTCAAGGGCTTCTCTATGGATTAGAATGGTTGGGGAGACAAATAGATATTACGATTAGTTGAAATAAATAACAGTTGATGTCATTAAGAATAAAAAAATGTAATTACTAGGAAGAAGATTTATCATTTTTTTCAAAAAATCTTTTTATTTGACAGTTTTTTTATAACTTAGTTTTGCTTACGTGTGACAATAGTTCCCCCAGCTGCAGGAGTCTGCGGGTGGCTGGGGAGACTACATTAGTGCTTGTACTACTATCCCCATCATGGAACAGAGTCTGTTTCAAGTTGGGGGTAATAGTAAAGGGGCTGAGGAATCGATTGCACCGGGTCTCGCTTTTGAGACCCGATGAGATCAGAAGTTATTAACCAGGGGAGCGGACGGCATGCTCCACTCCCCTGAGATGTAGATCATGCATGTTTTACTTTCATTTTCAAATACCCCGCCAGGAGCCCTGAATGGCCGGTTTCCGAGGAGCCATTCACGGCTTCCAGGCAGGGTTTTTAAAGTCCTTAGTGAGGATTGTAATGTTGAAATACACTGGCGGACGGGAAGCATTGCGCTGCGTTCCCCAGCTGCCCTGATGCCCTGCAGGACCGTATGTATATAAGCGCTGCAGGGGGGCAAGATCTATAGGTAGCGATCTATAGGTAGAGCAGCGGGGGAGCAATATACATAGCAAGCGTAGTGGGGGGCAGACACAGAGCACCATATGTCTGGCCCCCCGCTCTGCTAGCTATGTATATTGCCCCCCCCCTGCGCTAGCTATATATATTGCCCCCTGGTGTGCTAGCTATATATATATTGCCCCCCCCCACAGTGCTTACATATGTCCCCCCCCCCCAGCGAGCGCATACATATGTCCCTTGCAGCACTATCTGTAAAGTACACTTTCAGCAGTGCATCATGCTGCTGGCCGGGTAAGGAAGCGCAATGCCGCCCGCTTCCTGGCCGGCAGATGCGCTGCTGATAGCATCCTTCATAGATACGCTGTGAGGGACATATGTGTATAGAAGCGCTGCAGGGGACAGATGTATGATGCATTGCTGATAGTATACTTTATAGATAGCGCTGCGAGGGACTATGTTCTCGCTGGGTGGGTGACATATGTAAGTGCTGTGGGGGCAATATATATAGGTGGTGCAGCGGGGGCAATATATATAGGTAGCGCAGCGGGGGGCAATATATATAGGTAGCACAGTGGGGGGCAATATATATAGGTAGCACAGCGGGGGGCAATATATAGGTAGCGCAGCAGGAGGGCAATATATATAGGTAGAGCAGCAGGGGGTGTTAATTAAAGTGGCTGTTTATTTCCTTTTCTGCGGACGTATGCACTTGGAAAACATATGCAACTTTGAAACGGAAATGCAACTTTTTTTCTTCATAAATAGCGACTATCGCATTTAATAAATACATGACCACAGCAAAGTAAAAAAAAAATTACTACGTGAGCAGATTTCCGAAATATGCGTCTGGATGAGCAAAAATATAAAAGTCGCAGCATGTATAGAAAATTCGCACGTGCGCAAGTACATGCAACTTTTTTATGCAAAAAAATTCTTCTACGAAGCTTGATAAATGTCCTTCTAGATGTTTCTCTTCTCCAATTCATCCTACAGTCACTCCAGACACTGTAAGGTAGTAATACATGAAAATTAGATGCACTCTGCAGATGCTTGGCTCTCTTATCATGTCTATGTTCTAGTATGTAGGTATCTAGGTTCTAGTATGTATTCTAAAAAGGACCTTTGGTAGTAAAAATTTGTTAGTATATTCTTTAAATAGCTTTGGTGGGCTGATGATATACCGTTGTAGACTCTTGTCAGAGCTGAATACATGTAATAGGCAACTGCCACCTAGAATAGGCTTGTAAACCTGTACATACAATGCACTAGTGCTTTGCAAGCCTGTTCTAGGCATACCTTTATAGATAAATCAGGCTGCTGCATACTTACTTGTAATTTGTAATTCCTCATAGAGTAGGGCCACAATTGGAGAGGTGAGGGTGCGGGGTCCACTATGCTCCGGGGCCGCACCACCTCTCTCTGGCTACGTCGCACTGTTGATTGACACACAGAGCTCACCTGCCCACAACCCTGTGTAGTTCGGCTGCAAGTGTGCCGGCTGTCAATCAATTGCAGGGCGTGAGCAGAGAGAGGTGGTACGGCCCCAGAGCATAGTGGACCACGTGTCCCGCCTCTCTGACTGATCATCTGATTCCAGAACAAATTGCAAAATAAGTTTTCTGTGAGTATACAGAAGCCTGCTTTATATTTAAAGGTAAAGTCCTTGTGCACCATGGGGGAATTCATCAAACTGTTTACTCTGTCCTTGTTAGCCTAACTTTATCTCATAAATTGTCGCAGCCAGTTTCCATACGACTTTTCATTTTGAACATCTTAAAACCATAATCACTGTTTTAGAAGAGTTTTTGCAGTATTAAAGGAGTGCTCCAGGAGTGCTCCTAAGGACAGGGCATAAGTTTCAGTTCCCGGGGGTCCGACCGCTGAAATCCCCCGCGATCTCCCGTACGGGGCCCCGGGAGTCGGCAGGAAGGGGTCGTGTTGACCACTGGACAAAGCTGCGGCTGACACGCCCCCTCAATGCAACTCTATGGGAGAGGAATGCTGCCTTTGGATGTCTCCAGCTCTGCCATAGCGCTTTATTGAGGGGGCGTGTCGGCCGCTGCTTTGTGCAGTAGTTGACACACACTATCTGGCCGGAGAGCCAGGGCCCCGTACAGGAGATTGCGGGGGGTCCCCTATCCATAAGTTTTCTAATCCTGGACTATTCCTTCATCAGTGTATCAAGTGAGACTTTTTGTACAGATGACAACCTTTTTAAACACTAACTCAGACTAACTCCCACCAGCCCTACAGAAGCATCGAAACTGGCACCATGCTGAGGAGATTTGGCCCTGTTACCAATTTAACTAGTGCCATGCACGTCAAAATCATGGCAACATTTGTGCCCTAAACCTGCACAAACAATGGTTTTCCCCCATGGTTTGTCTATAATTGGTGACAGTTGTGCTTCAAATATGCCCCCCCCAAAATCATGGTTTCCACCTCCCTGACGGAATACTTGAAGTGTCAGAGTGGCTGCAAAGCCAAATAACTCGACATGTTACAAAAAGGTATGTGATCAGCTAGCTACACAAAAAATACACGAACCCATTTTCCTTCTTAAAAATGAACAATCATAATGGTAATAAAATCTGGGGATTATTAAGGAGTTGAAATTAAATAATGCCATTGTCTGGTATCCACAGCAAATCTCACTAGTTCTTGGCCAGATATGGCAGGCTCTAGATGGCTCCGATCCGTCTGCTGTGCTTGTATACCTTATACTGCTGTGTTGGGTTACCATGTGCTTGTTGGATAAAAAATCACTTCCTCCAAAGGCAATGTTTGTGTGCAGTGATCCCCGGTTGTACCACTGGACTTGTGGTTTCATAGTTATCAGATTCACTCATTAGCAGTATCAACAAATGGGATCAACATATTAGCGGCTAATGTGGAAAGACACAGTACATTTACCATATTCATTTGAAGAACTCCTTCAAATTAGTAAAACCTTAAAACAGCTAAATTAAAGGGAACCTGTATAACATCATGTTATAGACCAGAAGGAGCTGTGCAGATTGATATATAGTATATGTATAGTCTATGTATGTATATAGTATATAGATTTAGAATCATTTACTGATTGAATTTAAGGGGTATTCCAGGCAAAACCTTATATATATATATATATATATATATATATATATATATATATATATCAACTGGCTCCGGAAAGTTAAACAGATTTGTAAATTACTTCTAATAAAAAATCTTAATCCTTCCAATAGTTATTAGCTTCTGAAGTTGAGTTGTTTTCTGTCTAACTGCTCTCTGATGACTCACGTCCCGGGAGCTGTGCAGTTCCTATGGGGATATTCTCCCATCATGCACAGCTCCCGGGACGTGACATCATCATTGAGCAGTTAGACAGAAAACTTCAGAAACTAATAACTTATTACGTGAGTCATCAGAGAGCAGTTAGACAGAAAACAACAACTCAACTTCAGAAGCTAATAACTATTGGAAGGATTAAGATTTTTTAATAGAAGTAATTTACAAATCTGTTTAACTTTCCGGAGCCAATTGATCTATAAAACAAAGTTTTGGCCTGGAATACCCCTTTAAGTATATGCTGGTTCTAAGCTTAGGAGTCCAGTGGGTGGTCCTAGTTAGTGATTGACAGCTATCTATGTATACATCAGTGTTCTCCAAACTGTGGACATCCGGATGTTGCAAAACTACCACTCCCGGCATGCTGGGAGTGGTAGTTTTGTAACAACTGGAAGTGCACAGTTTAGAGACCACTTGCATACACGCTCATGAAGGCAAGGCTAACATTCATGAAACAGAACCTGTATTGCTGAAAGTACAGTCCAATCTGCAGGCAGCATGTTATAGAGCAGGAGGAGCTGAGTGGATTGATATAAAAATTCTAATATAACTCTTCAAGTTATTCATAGAAATCTCTGCTCCTTCTGGCCTAAGTAGTCATGTGGGCGGTCCAAGACGATGATTGACAGCTAGCTGTGAGTCTATGTGCATGTAAAGAGAGCTGTCAACCACTTGACTACATTGCCAATGCTGGGATAAATAGTCAAGTAGGTGGTCCTACTCAGCCCTCTATACATGCACCCTTATGCACACAGATAGTTGTCACTCTCTGAGTAGGACGACCTTCTTGACTACTTAGCCCAGATTGGGCAGAGATTTACATCCATAAGTGACAAGCTATTCTGGAACCTTTCCCACAAAACTATACGTCACTCTGCTCAGCTCCTTTCCTTCTATAACATGATACCTGCAGATTGGACTGCATCTTATATATGACAGGTTCCCTTTAAAAGGAGTACTCCGGGATAGAAAAAATGATTGCCTATCCCCTATCTAGGATAAGGGATAAGTATCAGATCATGGGGGGGATTTGATCACTGGGACACCCCGCAATGTCCCACATGGTGCCTGGCTCTCCTTCTAAATGGAGCATGTCGACCACCACACGGAGCTGTGGCCAACAGGCCCCCCTCAATGCAGCTCTATGGGAGAGCTGAGGATACCCAAGTGCAGTGCTTTGGCACTCCCATAGGAATGAATGGAAGGGGCATGTCCGCCATAACTTCTACATGTCCCATTTAGGAAGAGATCCGGAACACCAGGCTGGAGATCACGCAGGGGAGAGGGGAGATAGGTCGGACCTTCGCGACCTACCCACTATCCTTAGAAAAGGGGATGCATTTTTCTATTCTGGAGTTCCCCTTTAAGTGAGACCACCCACTGGACTCCTTAACTGTGAATAAGCTGGAATTTCAATCAATAAGCTATAAATAATACTAAATCTTTTCCCACAAACATATATATCAATCTGTTCATCTCTTCCTGCTCTAAAACATGATTGACTGCATTTTTATGCTGACAGTTCACCTTTAAACTTTATATGGTTATTTCACTCTTCCAGGTACATTGTATTTTATAACACTTTTTCGTACATTGTCATCAAACAATGCATCACCCACCTATTTTTAAGAATTTCCCCGGTAGACATTCACATGCGTAGAGGTGCTTACTCACGTGACGTTGGAGCGGCACTGAGGTGTTGATGAATGGAGAACTCTGTAGAACATATCACCTAGAAGTGAGAATGTTGAGCAATGTGACATAAGGAACGGTCTCCGTATTTCCCTAAATTCCCTGTCTGTTCTGTTATATATTGCTTACTGCAGCGTGTCCTGATGGATAAACCCTGGCTTCCTAATGAGCTTGGTGACAGTGTGATCTAATACAGATAGAGACCATCAGCCACAATGTATAGGTTAAAAAAAAAAAACAAGGAAAAACGAAAACTACTGCCTCGCTGACTACAAGAACCATTCAGCTTCCATGAGCAAAACCTCCTAATCACTCACTTAGAATGGCTGGTGTTAAAGCTTTATGCCACGCTAACTTTTTGACAGTGAGACGGATGGAGTTGGCAAAATTTGGTTATTGATGAGATTATGTCCCGGGAAGAAAACAGGCTCTGTGTACGGTCGCGCTCAGCCAGCAGAGGGAAGTATAATGTGGAAGGAAATACATTTGGCTAAAAAACACACTGACAGCTTGTGAGCACGAAGCCTTTCCATGGAATGAATAGAAGCATACATTGCAGTAAACCCAGAACAACCATGTCACTGCTGAATACACTTTTACCAGCATGGCTCAACGCGTTCAGGTAAATGCACACTAGACCTATTTGCTGAAGATTTTACACGCGGTAAATCTGCAGAAAATAACAGAACTGGCAAAGTAGAAGGGATTGTAAACATCTCATCTACACAAAGCAATATGTTACTTCAGAGACTAACAACACTTCTGCAGAACTCTGTGTATATATATATATATATATATATATATATATATATATATATACAGTGACCCCCCGGACCTACAATGGCCCCGACATACAATCATTTCTCTCAGAGGCCATCGCATCTTGAAGGAAGCATCAACATTCGATGCTTTTGTATGTCGGGGCCATCGCATAAACGGCTATCCGGCAGCGCAGACTGCTTCAGCTGCCGCCCGATAGCCGTTTACGGTGCCCCGTGAGCTCCGGTGATGGTCACTCACCTGTCCTCAGGGCTCCGGAGGTCATCTTCGGGATCCCCTCCATCGTCGGCGCTCTCCATCGACGTCATCACGTCGCTGCGCATGCCGTCCCTTCATCCAATAGGAGCGGCGTGTGTAGCGACGTGATGGCGGTGACGGAGCGCGCGGTTGCCGGGGAAGCAGAGGCCTTGCCGGAGCGTCGGGGACACCTCGGGGACGCGGCGACAGCGATGGACGGCGACATTCAGGGCAGCGGTGACGAACAGTGATGGTCCAGAGCGGCGGGGACAGGTGAGTACAACTTTCGCTAACAGTGGTCTACAACCTGCAAACCTCCAGATGTTGCAAAACTACAACACCCAACATGCTCGGACAGCCAACAACTGTCCGGGCATGCTGAGTGTTGTAGTTTTGCAACATCTGGAGGTCCGCAGGTTGTAGACCACTGTCCTATACTTTACATTGCACGGATCCCTCAACATGCGATGGTTTCAACAAACTATGGTCCGTTTGGAACAGATTACCATTGTATGTTGAGGAATCACTGTACACGGCAGCTGCGTGAAAGGGTACTATGAAGCAAGTTTAGGAGCAGCCAGGACTCACCACTTCTGACAGCGATCACGTTAATGTTAGTCATTAACCCTCTAGGTTCTGAGATCAGTGTCAATCACTGCACCCAAAAGTCAGAAGTGACAGGTGTCGGGGCTTTGGGGGGTCTTACTGGGAGCCGGAGGGATTCTTCTTACCTCCTTGCCACTTGATCACTGATCTTTTACAGGCAGCCTGTACAAGTAGATCACCGATAGTAGTGATCAGTAGTGCAACGTCATTGCATAGCGCTGCACTGTACTAGCAATCAAATGTTTGCTAGTAATAGTCCCCAACGGAAACTTAAAAATGTGGGGAAAAAAATTACAAAAAAAACAACCTTTTAAAGATATCAATCTTCCCTCTCCCCTCCTTCACATTTTATGAATAAAAAATAAACATATTTGGTAAAATTAAAGATCAATGGCTATTAGAATGTGAAAAATAAAAATGATAACTTGTCAAGTCATTAAAGGGGTACTCCGGTGGAAAACTTTTTTTTTTTTAATCAACTGGTGCCAGAAAGTTAAACAGATTTGTAAATTACTTCTATTAAAAAATCTTAATCCTTCCAGTAATTATTAGCTGCTGAATACTACAGAGGAAATTATTTTCTTTTTGGAGCACAGAGCTCTCTGCTGACATCACGACCACAGTGCTCTCTGCTGACACCTCTGTCCATTTTAAGAACTTTCCAGAGTAGGAGAAAATCCCCATAGAAAACATATGCTTCTCTGGACAGTTCCTAAAATGGACAGAGATGTCAGCAGAGAGCACTGTGGTTATGATGTCGGCAGAGAACTGTGTTCAAAAAAGAAAATAATTTCCTCTGTAGTATTCAGCAGCTAATAAGTGCTGGAAGGACTAAGATTTTTTAATAGAAGTAATTTACAAATCATTGTCCCTTTATGGGTTTTTTGAGATTGAGAAACAGATGATAGTAAGAAGGAACCAGTTTGGGCAAATAGGGTGGATGGGGCATCATTTGAAAGCCTAAGGAGGTAATTTTTGCCATTGTTTCATTGACAGTGTGTGACAGGGTATTGTCCTCTTTTGTTCCGTTGTCAAAAGTTTTGGGATCCATTTTGCTGCAAGCTTTCCCACATGATATTCCTAGAGATGTAGCAATACTTTAACTGATATGCACTCAACTATTGTATTACCTATAAGTTGCTTGAATCCATAAAATTGGACTGATAAACATCTTTTTTTTTTTTGCCCTACTAAATGTCTGTATGTCTTCTACTTTATACTGTACAGAGGCATGGGGAAGGTTTCTCTATGTGAATAGATAAAAGTGCCACGTTCCATTAGGTGCCACATTACAAAAGTGTTCTCCACTAGAATAATTGCTCCTAGAGGAAAATATTTCCGTAACATGGCATCGTATGGAGCACCATATGGCGGCACACAGAGTGCCTGCAGCTCCGTAGCATGAAGCTGCAGGAGACTTCTGTACAAATTCTGCGAGCACTGCTTTTTTAGTTGGTTGACAATTCTTTAACCTATTCCTGTCCTGTGCCATACATATAGATACTGGCAGCTAGTAGATAGTGTATGGCACCATAAATCTGCAGCTCAGGGATAGGATGGGCTCAGCTGACAACTTGCTGCAACAGGAGGTAGGTGGGTTTGACCCCTTAATAACCAAGATTAGATGAAGGAAGGGCACCCCCAACAGCACCCTAAAATTACAATTGTGGGGTGCGAATGGGCGTCAATGAATGGGACACAGGCGATTATATACTATAGTAGTGAAGTATTGCAGTGCATTATATGTATCATATGAGCAATCATACAGTTCCATAGTAGTAAAAAAAAAAAAAAAAAAAAGGACAAATAAAATAATTAAAAGTAATAATATCTATAAAAATAATCATGTAAAGTTTCCATGAGTTAAAAGATAATGAAACAAAAATTTAGCATCTATGATAAAGTGTGTAAATAAGGTAAATGATGTTTATTCTATAGTATAAAACAACAACAAAAAATAAATAAACACTAATGGTGGTAATGCTGTTTTTTTTATTTTTCATTTCTTCATGGCCAACTGGAAAAATGACAGATTATGAATTTCTTGAAAAATAAATGTCTATGCCCTTTAGGTTAAAAATGGCCAGTGCCTTACAGATGTAGTCTGAGTCTAAAGCACCAGAATTTTGGGAGAGATTTATCAAAACCTGTGTAGAGGAAGAGTGGTGCAGTTGCCCATAGCAACCAATCAAATTGCATCTTTCTTTTATTACAGGCCTCTTTAAAAAGGAAAGAAGCGATCTGATTGGTTGCTATGGGCAACTGCACCACTCTTCCTCTACACAGGTTTTGATGAATCTCCCTCTTAGTACTTTAATTATAGTTGGTGATTGTAATAAATTGTCTTCCTATGTACGTATCTTTAAGACAGTTTTTTACATTCCCATTTATAGGCAGGTCTCATTTAAAGTTATTGCTTTCTGGAAATGGACGCTTCAGTATGTAATATCAATAATTAGTGCGTAATAAAAAAAAATGCTAACTGATTTTTGCCATTGAGCAAGTAGCAAATGATGATTTTGGGGAATGCAAGGAAAATGTGTCAGTCATCATATACCGTCATATGGTAACTATGCAGACATTTAAAAGATGCATCCCTTATGCTAAGGATTGAGGATAAATGTCACATCAGGGGGGGGGGGGGGGGGGAGTCCAACTGCTGGGACCCCTGCGATCTCCTGTACTGGGTCCTGTCTCTGTTTCTAAATGGAGCGTGTAGACCACCGCACTAAGCAATGGCCATCACACCCCCTCCATGCAGCTCTATGGGAGAGCCAGAGTGCTGAACTAAGGATCTCCCATAGAGCTGCATGGAGGGGGTGCGTTGGCCATCGCTCAGTGCGGTGGTCTACATGTTCCATTTAGAAGGAGAGCCGGGGCCCCGTACAGGAGAGCACTATAGTCCCAGCAGTTGGACCCCCATTAATCTGACACTTATACACTATCCTTAGGATAGGTTATAAGTTTTTCTATACCGGAGAACACCTTTAAAGGGGTTATCCAAAATCAGGCAAAATAAAAAAATAAAAATAAAATTCCCAGTAACGTTTCTAACAGGCTTACCTAGGTGGCTGAGCAGCTATTAGCCCAAATTTCTCCTGCAGGGAGTTTGACATGGTCTCTGTAAGTGTTCACTACCACACAGTGAGCAGCATGTGCTGCCAGTAAAGAGCAAGTACCATCATGCCTTTCTTCATGCAGGGCTCTGCAATGTATCCTGCCCACCCCTTATTTATCTCAGCATAGCTGGTAGCTTCTGGGCCTGAATGCAAAATCTGAAACAGGGCCCCATATGTCAATTATATTACTGGTCTCTAATGGAGCAGATGTGCTTTGGGGCCCCCTTAGGCGCAAGGGCCCTGGTGCGACTGCTACCTCTGTTACCTCTAATGCCCCTGCCCAGCACTACTGAGATTGCTTAGGGGGCCACACTGACTGCTGTCAGAGACTAAGCCAAGCCTACTTCCATCCATTAAAAAACACAGGGACTTCTGCTGAAGCATTGCATTAAGACGACATTATATCAAGTATATTGAGCACTTTTATATTTTTTAATAATAAAATGAATAATACTGGAACGTCATGTGTCCGCTCCCGATCTATAACGCGGGGCAACGGCATGCCCCCGCGTCATAGCGGGTCGGGCCCGGCCTCTATGAACGGCCGGGACCCATGGCTAATAGCGCGCGGCATTGATCACTGTGCCGCGCGCTATTAACCCTTTAGACGCGGCGTTCAAAGTTGAACGCCGCATCTAAAGTGAAACTGAAACCATGCCGGTCAGCTCAGTGGGCTGTTCGGGATAGCCGCGGTGAAATCGCTGGAGGGCCCCTACCTGCCTCCTCGCTGTCCGATCCGAGGGCCCCTACCTGCCTCCTCGCTGTCCGATCGCCGAATGACTGCTCAGTGCCTGAGATCCAGGCATGAGCAGTCAAGCGGCAGAATCATCGATCACTGGTTTCTTATGAGAAACCAGTGATCAATGATAAAGATCAGTGTGTGCAGTGTTATAGGTCCCTATGGGAGCTATAACACTGCAAAAAAAAAGTGAAAAAAAAAGTGAATAAACATCATTTAACCCCTTCCCTATTAAAAGTTTGAATCACCCCCATTTTCCCATAAAAAAAAAAAAACACAGTGTAAATAAAAATAAAAATAAACATATATGGTATCGCGGAAATGTCCGAATTATAAAAATATATCGTTAATTAAACCGCACGGTCAACGGCATGCGCGCTAAAAAATTCCAAAGTCCAAAATAGTGCATTTTTGGTCACTCTTTATATCATGAAAAAATGAATAAAAAGCTATCAATAAGTCCTATCAATGCAAAAATGGGGTCAGAAATGACAATTTTAAACGTATAATTTTCCGGCATGAAGTTATGATTTTTTAGGTGCAAAATTGAAAGAGTTATGATTTTTTAAAGGCAAGGAGCAAAAAACGAAATTGCAAAAACGGTCCTTAAGGCGTTAAAAAAAAAAAAAAGATTCTAGAATCTAGAAGCATGAAAAAAAATATGAAGGCTCTACAGCAATGGTCTTCAAACTTTGGACTGCCAATGTTGCAAAACTACAACTCCAAGTACGTCCGGACAGCCGTTGGGAGTTATAGTTTTGCAACTTCTTGAGGTCCACAGTTGGCAGACCATTGCCCTACTGCCTATACAGATGACCTGGCTACATGCGTGTGCATTTTTGTGTCATAAATCTCATGAAATAACTTTAGATTCTCAGTTTATTATACATCCGGCCAGATGGATGTATGGAGATCTGCTCATTACCATAAAGCTCAGCGTGACCCAAATTTTATATCAAGGCCATAAATTAACAATTTGTTCATGGATATATTTACAGTCTCTCAAAACAGATTCAGTATGTGGCCTTAACTTCTACAGCCAGTTCCATTATCAAGAGCATTTAAGAGAAATCTGGTCAAATTCTTAGCAAAACGGAACTCGATCACAGTTAATTTTATCTTACTGCTTTATTAGAGTCATCCTGATACATGTATATTATTATTATTATTATTATCATTATTATAATTATTATTACTAGATCACATTGTTGTCTCCAAATATGTTTATTGCACAGCAAAGCCTTCTAAGTCTAGCTAGTCCATCTGTTTTACTCAAGTCGACACCAATGGTAACCAAAACAGAGGAAAACCCCAAAACCTATTTCTGATGGTATGATCCAATTGCAACATTATATCTGTTTATTTGTATTTTCTTTGAATTTTTACGAACTTGTGCTCATCTTTTTCCCATGCACTATGCTTTTGCACAAGATTATTTTTTAATTTTGTATTATTGGAAAATGTATTCAATAAAAACACATAATTGTCAAGACATTCATTGCTGTTTAGCCTTATTCCTATACTAAGTATATGGTTAGTATGACAAAAAAGAAATATACAAATCTATTAACTTCAACTCGAATGGAGCTGAGCTGTCATACCTTGGCTATTATTACTATATTACTGGACAAAAGCAGACATTTTTTTTCTAATATCACAATCCTATTTCAATAGATAGGCTTATTAATTTTGTACGCATCTACATCTGCTACATCTGTAAAGATCAGGCGGCAGAAACAGGACTATTACCGGATTCACACAGGTGGAATTTGTCCGGAACGTCCTCACAGACATTCCCCTGCAGCAGAGTCCAATGTATTTCAATGGGATTCTGTTGCACTGTTCACACGGCAGAATTTCCATATACAAACATCTGGTGCGGAAATTCAGATTCTGCCATCCTCAGAAAGAATAGAATTGTCTATTCCTTCTGCGGAGTCTGCTAGGAAATGTATTTTCCTCTGTGCAGTGCATTTCCGAGCAGTCCTAGCACCCGCTGGTTAGTCAAATGTGCGGAATGTCTGCACTTGTTTTCCGTACGGGCATTCCGCACATTTTCCAACCGTGTCAACATAGCTTAAGTGTTCATTAGGATATCCTTTAAGTTGGTGCAAAGTGGGCTAGTATTCTTCTAGTGTCTGAAGATGGGTGCACTGTGGTCATAAAGGGATAGACTTGGGTAGGATGTCACGTTTAAATGGTGCTCAATTGATATTAAGGGGTCCAATGTGTGCCAAGGAAACATCTTTACACTATTACACCTAGACCACCAGCCTGAATCGCTGATACAAGGCAAGATGGATTCATGCATTCATGTTATGTACACCAAATTTTGACCACCCTTTTCTGACCTCTGACAACAACAAGGCTCACTGGATATTTTCTCTTTTTCACACCATTATTGTGAACCCTAGAGTTGATTGTGCGTGAAAATCCCAGCAAATTAGCAGTTTCTGAAATAGACTTGCATTGAGGGGGCGTGACTGTGACCTCACGACCCCCGTAGCCCGCACCCATCATTCGGAACTAAATGTTTTGAGCGCTGGAGCAGCAGAGTACCCCTTTAAGAAGCAATTGAACAGATGTACATAAGTGGCCATTGTTTTTATTAATAAATGAATAGAAATAAATAAATTGTATGTATATATTTATATATATATATATATATATATATATATATATATATATATATATATATATCACAATAAAGGATAAGTTGCCCAGCACATACTGATACCTATTGCATAGACCCGGCATACAGATGCACACTGCTAGGCTAAATATAAACAAACAGGAGACTACAGCAGCACACTGCCAGCACAAAGATACAGATGAAACATGAAATGCTATATTGCTATAATGAAAAAATGAAAAACTGAAGTGCTTTGCTCACCATTTGGCCAAATAGTTTGGACCATCCCACCATGATAAGGTGACCTCATGGGGACGGACTCTACACTGTGAATGTGCCTCTGTGCAATCAGTTACCAAGCTTGTAAGGACTGGAACATCTAGCACCTTACAAGATGGGTGGGGTTCAGGAACCAACATGGAGGTAGCCAGTCTCCCATATGTATAACACAAAAAAGGATAAGTTCGCCAGCCCATACTGATACCAAACTATTGCATGGACCCTGCATACAGATGCACGCTGCTAGGCTAAATATACACAAACAGGAGAATACAGCAGCACACTGCCAGCACAAAGATACAGATAAAACATGAAATGCTATATTTCAACAATGAAAAAAAGAAAAACTGAGGTGCTTTGCTCACCATTTGGCCAAATAGTTTGGACCATTGGGACGGACACTACAGTCTAAAGAGGCCTATGGAAAATGAAAGAAGCAATCTGATTGGTTGCTATGGGCAACTACACCACTCTTCCTCTGCACAGGTTTTGATAAGACTCCCCCTATGTATATATATATATATATATATATATATATACATACACTCTCTCTCTCTATATATATATATATATATATATATATATATACATATATATATATATCAGGGGCGGACATATCGCCTGTGCAGCCGGTTCAGCTGCACAGGGGCCCAGCGTGGGAGGGGGCCCGGCCCGCCCTCACACGCTGGGCCGGTCCTACCATCGGACCCAGTGCACAGGGCCGCCATCAGGGGGTAAACCCATACACTTGTATGGGGCCCGGAGCTTCAGGGAGGCCCGGACGTCCCTGTACTTTTTTTTTTCCGGCTAGTCAGTGAGTGACTGCGACTGTCACTCACTGACTCCTGGCTGGGTACCCGTCAGAACTATGACCGGGCGTCATAGTCTGGGGGGCCCGCAGGACTATGAGGCCCGCTCTTTCTAGGGCGCGGGCCCCTTAAGAAGTACGGCAGGGCCGGACAGGCCAGGGGCTGATGGGAGTCGACGTGCCCCGCACAGGCACGCACGTCTACTCCAGTCACCTGACCTGTCCCGGCGCGATCTCCAGTCCAGCAGCCTCCCGACGGATCCTCCCCGTGCAGTGACACTCTGACAGGAGCAGCAGCTGCACCGAACCCCGGCAGAGTAAGTGAACGGGGTGTGTGTGTGTGTGTGGGGGGGGGGGGGGGTTGGATGGGGGCTATGTTGTTTGCAGACTACAATGGTGATGAGAGGTGCAGGGGAACTGGTGCTTGGGGTGTTATAGGGGTGATGAGAGGGGGGGGTTATGGGGGTAATGAGAGGTGCAGGGGGTGTTATGGGGGGATGAGAGGTGCAGGGGGTGTTATGGGGGGATGAAAGGTGCATGGGGAGGTTATGGGGGTGATGAGAGGTGCAGGGGGTTATGGGGGTAATGAGAGGTGCAGGGGGTGTTATGGGGGTAATGAGAGGTGCAGGGGGGTGTTATGGGGGGGATGAGAGGTGCAGGGGGTGTTATGGGGGGGATGAAAGGTGCATGGGGAGGTTATGGGGGTGATGAGAGGTGCAGGGGGGTTATGGGGGTGATGAGAGATGCAGGGGGGTTATGGGGGTAATGAGAGGTGCAGGGGGGTGTTATGGGGGGAATGAGAAGTGCAGGGGGTGTTATGGGGGGATGAAAGGTGCATGGGGAGGTTATGGGGGTGATGAGAGGTGCAGGGGGGTTATGGGGGTGATGAGAGATGCAGGGGGGGTT